>NC_134801.1:23703342-23730842 GCF_046742065.1 Oratosquilla oratoria
ATGGCTGTGTACAGATGACACTGTGGTGCAAAGAAGGGAGGGGATATGTATGAATGATATTTTGACGCAACATGAAGTGTAGGCCTTATGGTCTCTTGCAGTCTCCTTCATTCTTATGTTCTTATGTTTCTCCCCGTCTTCTCTTTTTCTGCATGAGGGAACGGAGAGGGGGTGTTGCCGATTAAGTGAAGTGGCCTTGCTGTGGATGTACTGTGTCTTGCTGCCTTGCCTCTGATCCAGGGCAGTGGGTGGGATGCAGGTATGACCCGTCATCCATGAGGAGCTAAGATTAGAGGGAAGAAAGGGTGGTGGATGGGAGTGGAGTGGGTGGGAGTGAAGTATGTGGGATTGGGCGCTTGCCTTTTGAATTGGCTACCCCCCTTATAAGAGGGAAAAATCCCTTAAAGTTTATAGATAGACAGATACAAGAAATAAACATATAATTAGAAGAAACATTAGAAAAAATGTGGGAGTAAAGGAGATGACAAGGGCTTTGCACTGATTATGCGGACCAGTATAGCAGCAACAATTTGCAAACAAAGAGAGAGAGAGAGAGAGAGAGAGAGAGAGAGAGAGAGAGAGAGAGAGAGAGAGAGAGAGAGAGAGAGAGAGAGAGAGAGAGAGGGAGAGAGGGAGAGGGAGAGGGAGAGGGAGAGGGAGAGGGAGAGGGAGAAGGAGAGGGAGAAAGAGAGAGAGAGGGAGAAAGAGGGAGAGAGGGAGAAAGAGGGAGAAAGAGGGAGAGGGAGAAAGAGGGAGAGGGAGAAAGAGGGAGAGGGAGAGAGAGAGAGAGAGAGAGAGAGAGAGAGAGAGAGAGAGAGAGAGAGAGAGAGAGAGAGAGAGAGAGAGAGAGAGAGAGAGAGAGGGAGTTAACGAGAAGACAAGTGTATTGGAGGGACAAAGTAAAGGGATGTTGTAATACACAAAGGAAAAGGAAAATTAATTATGTTATTGGACTGCTAACGGTAATGAGTTTTGGAGTTGATGTGATGCAGGTTTGTATTTCACGATGAAAAATGAGCTAGTCGACTTCAGAAGGAAAGGTATCACAAATTTAGGTTTAAGAAGGAAATAGGCAGGAATTGGGTTACCTACAGAGTGGTTAACGTGTGAAATAGACAGAGTAACCAAATAGTGAGCGTTGAAACTATTGGTTGTTTTAAGAAAAGATTAGATAATTTTATGGATAGGGATGAAAGGTCGTAAGGGACATGGAACTGCCTAGTGCAGGCCTTATGGCCTCTTGCAGTCTCCTCCAGTCTTATGTTCTTGTTCGCTATATATTTAGTCCATGTTTTCTTCGCCCTGATGAGGCAAAGAAAACGGCCACGCTCGTTCTGTTCTTCCGTTTTCTAAGCATATTTTCTTGCATTTTTTTTATTATCTACCTTAAGCACTTAGAGCCATACCCTTGACGATTTCTTCCCTCTGCCGAGTAGAATTGCCTGGCGAAATAAATGCAATAAATGATTCACCGAAACGGGTTGAACAAGTCCCCCCCCTCCTTCACCTGCCTTCAATTTGTTTTTCGATAGTTCCTTCCGTGTCTTTCAGGTCTTAGCTTTCTTTGTCCCTCTGGAAAAGCATTTACTGCACAAACATTTCATTTCTTGGATCTTTTCCATTTTACGGTATGCAGTTGATTTCAACAACTTAAGAGAGGTAACCTAACGTAACCTAACCTGACCTAACCTAACCTAACCTGACCTACCTAACCTAACCTAACCTGACCTAACCTAAACTGACCTAACGTAACCTAACCTGACTTAACCTAGCCTAACCTAACCTAACCTAACCTGACCTGACCTGACCTGACCTAACCTAACGTAACCTAACCTGACCTAACTTAACCTGACCTGACCTAACCTAACCTGACCTAACCTAACCTGACCTAACCTAACCTGACCTAACCTAACCTGACCTAACCTGACCTAACCTAACCTGACCTAACCTAACCTGACCTAACCTAACTTAACCTAACCTAACTTAACCTGACCTAACCTGACCTAACCTAACCTAACCTAACCTAACCTAACCTAACCTCACCTGACCTAACCTAACCTGACCTAACCTAACCTAACCTAACCTGACCTAACCTAACCTGACCTGACCTGACCTAACCTGACCTGACCTAACCTAATCTGACCTAACCTAACCTAACCTAACCTAACCTGACCTAACCTAACCTAACCTAACCTAACCTGACCTAACCTAACCTAACCTGACCTAACCTAACCTGACCTAACCTAACCTGACCTAACCTAACCTAACCTGACCTAACCTAACCTGACCTGACCTGACCTGACCTGACCTAACCTAACCTGACCTGACCTAACCTAATCTGACCTAACCTAACCTAACCTAACCTAACCTAACCTGACCTAACCTAACCTAACCTATCCTAACCTGACCTAACCTAACCTAACCTGACCTAACCTAACGTGACCTAACGTGACCCAACCTGACCTAACCTAACCTGACCTAACCTAACCTAACCTGACCTAACCTAAACTAAAAATTCTGCTCGCCGTAAAATAGAAAAGACACCTTTTCTTTGACAAATACGCCTTCTCCATCTCATCTCGCCATTCCCTTCTTGCGTTTCTTTAGATGAGTTCTACGTGATCTCAGCATTCTATTTTCTTCAACAGAATCTTTAAATGTGGCAAAAATTACCCAGTGGTGAAAAATAAATAGATAAACAAATGAATGAACAAATAAATAAACAAACAAATGAATAAATAAATAAATAAAGAAATAAAAACTTGGTGATCGATCAACAAAAGTATTTTGTTATGGGAGATATTTTTGAAACCTTTCGGTGATACAGAGCGCAGGTTCGTCTACCTTTTAAAGAATGTAATATCTTCTGTTTAATACGTCGTTCTGGCTTATTTTGGGTGAGTTTTATGGGCTGTTCTCAGGCGTCCGATAAGGCTGCGAGGCTGACGTGTAAAAAGTAGAATTCTTTCACGCCGGGTCCCTTACTTGGCTTCGGAATAGTTACACTAACCTAGACTAACTTAACCTAAATCACCCTTACCTAACCTAACCTCTCCTAATTTGGGCAAACCTAACTTAATCTAATCTAACCTCTCCTGAGCTAACCTAACCTAACCTAACCTGACCTGACCTAATCTAACTTAACCTAACCTCTCCTAAACTAGCTTAACCTAACCCAATCTAATCTAACCTAACTTAACCTAACCTAACCTAACTTAATCTAACCTAACCTCTCCTGAGCTAGCCTAACCTAACCTAACCTGAACTCACCTAATCTAACTTAACCTAACCTCTCCTAAATTACCTTAACCTAACCCAGTCTAATCTAACCTGACCTAATCTAACTTAACCTAACCTCTCCTAAACTAGCTTAACCTAACCCAATCTAATTTAACCTAACTTAACCTAACCTAGCCTAACCTAACCTAACCTAACCTGACCTGACCTAATCTAACTTAACCTAACCTCTCCTAAACTAGCTTAACCTAACCCAGTCTAACCTAACCTGACCTAATCTAACTTAACTTAACCTCTCCTAAACTAGCTTAACCTAACCCAATCTAATCTAACCTAACTTAACCTAACCTAACCTAACCTGACCTGACCTAATCTAAATTAACCTAACCTCTCCTAAACTAGCTTAACCTAACCCAGTCTAATCTAGCCTGACCTAATCTAACTTAACCTAACCTCTCCTAACCTAGCTTAACCCAACCCAATCTAATCTAACCTAACTTAACCTAACCTAACCTAATTTAACCTAACTTAATCTAACCAAACCTAATCCAACCTAACCGTCTTTGACAGGCTGTAAAAATGACAATCAGTCCCAACGTCATCCGCATCGTCACGATCAAGGGATATTTAGGAGAGCGGCTTGCTAGGCCAGTCCTTCCTCGACCAGAGCTCATTTAGTATTAACCAGGATGCACGTCTAAAGGCCTCTATACACTGTCAATCATGATTGCACAGTCATCGAGATTGTGCAGTCAGTGTTTGGGCCACACACTATCTGTAAGATTGAGCAATCATTACTTACCTCTTGGAGTTTGTGGAGTTGGATGAACTCCCTCCAGAATTCCTGAGTGTCCTGTGTGCTCGCCATGGTTATAACAAAGGAGAGACTGAGCTGTTGGCGCAATCATCGCCACTATCACTCATGATGGTGTAACTACTATGCTTGAGCTAACAAAATCAAACCGTGTTGGAAATTCCTCAATCATCTGCGCAAACACTCAATCACACCCACTCACACAGGATATGCTTGCGCAATCATGAATATCGTGCAATCATGACTGACAGTGTGTAGGGGCCTTAAGACCTGGAATTGGTACCCCTGTCACTCATACGCGACTCAAGCGAGTTCGTTTGAGTAGAAACGACTTAGGTTACCATATTATATTTTTTGTGTCATATATTGAGGAGGTAAATGACGAACTAAAAGAAGTTAAACCTAGACAAATATTAGACACATTGTTGAATTGTAGACTTAGGGAAGTCTAGAATACTGTAAGCCAAGTCGTCTTGCAGCCTTTCGAATTCACATAATTTCACGAAAATCTTGAATGAGCGACGGAGGCTTCACAGTGAAAAGTACAATGTAACGACAACCTCGACACCAAAATATTACGCCGCCCGAGGTGCAGTGGTAAGGGATCCGAAGTCTTCGAATTTGGGGAAAGGGACCCGTAGGGAAAGTATTGTGTTTCTGGAGGTTTATGTAGACGCTTTCCATAGAAGTGACCTTAGAGGCCAACGATAGCCTGGCTGAGGAAGACGTCCTCCTTATCTTCACCTGTTTTGTCGGAGGAATTTGGCATAGGGAACTTCTGGAGCGTAAGCGCATGAGGGCCATCATCTATAGCGAAAGAGAAATGATTCAGAAGGTAAGAGAGGAGGAGGAGGAAGAGGAGGAGGAGGAGGAAGAGGAGGAGGAGGAGAAAGAGGAGGAGGAGGAGGAGGAGGAGGAGGAGGAGGAGGAGGAGGAAGATTAGCATTTTCTCAGAAATAACCAGAGCTTCTATCCTTGTGGACAATATCACACAGAAAAGGTGGAGAGAACGGGAAGGTTGTAAAAGTTAAAGGTGGTGAACATTCATTTATAAGTGAGTATTAGTTTTTAATCCTAAAAGAATGTTGCATGAATCTGGTCTGTGGAGATGTCACTATAGTACCTAGAATATTGACACCATAGAACTTATGGAGTCAATACGCCATACAGATGGGCAAGAAGGAAGGAGAAGGATGTGATCGTGGGAATTTTAGTGTTGGTGTGTTGAACTTATGAAGTCAATACGCCATACAGATGGGCAAGAAGGAAGGAGTAGGATGTGATCGTGGGGATTTTAGTGTTGGTGTGTTTCCTGTTGTTGTTGATTGTAGTGTTGGGATAGTTACCTTCCACAGTATTGATGCAGGTAGTTCGTATTGCCGTCTCGATGCCTAGATTCGAGAGATTGTCTCCATGCAAGAATAATTCAATACATGTATGGATTATCATCCTACAAGAAAGATCTGCCTTGCATTCATTTGTACGATTTCTAAATATGAATAAATCGTCTCGATTGAAGTATTTTTGAAAAAAAAGCCAACAACCTTCTTCATCTTAGTTGCACATTTTATAGATTTGTTGAGACAGACGCCCGATATATTTTTTTTTAATGAACGAGGGATGAACAATGGGCCTGATTTGGATTGAGATTGAGTGTCGACTTGTTTGGAATCGAGTTACTTCTCAGCCGAATAAAATCAAACCAGAGACTATAGTGTGAGACATCCTCCCTATCTTCACCTGTTTTTTTTTTTTTTTTTTTTTTTTTTTTTTTTTTTTTTTTTTTTTTTTTTTTTTTTTTTTTTTTTTTTTTTTTTTTTTAGGAATGTCCCCTGTGGGGCTACAAGGAGAAGGATGCCTAGTCCCAATCCCCGTCCCTTTCTTCTCGCCTCTTACGATCCAAGTGGAAATACTTGGTGGCAGTATTCTTTTCCCCCACCACAGGGTAGGTAGGCGAAAAAGGAAATGAATATTCAGAGAAATTGTACAGGACAGTAACAAGGGGTTGGGGGACAGCATAACGGAGGGACAGTCGTAGTATAAAAGTGTCATCATTTCTCTATGAACAGAGTTTTCCTCTATCACAGACAAAATGATGTGTGGCTCTGGTCCGTAGGGGCGTCCCATATAGACCCTAAAGTATCAACTGCATGCTACTTTGCCACAATAACATGCAGCCAATACCCCAGACGGAGAGGAGACTGTATGAAGGAGTGATTGTGCCAACAGCACAGCATGGGGCAGAAACATGGAACATAAGAGGGGAAGAGAGAAGGAGTTTGAATGTGTTTGAGATGAGGTGTCTGAGAAGTATGATGGGGGTTACTAGGCTAGATAGAGTGAGAAATGAGGAGGTGAGGAGGAGAACAGGGGTGGAAAGGGAGTTGGGAGATAGGATTGATGAAAGAGTATTAGGATGGTTTGGACACATGGAAAGAATGAGTGAAGAAAGAGGTATGGAAAGTAGATGTGGAGGGAGTGAACATGAAGGGACGTCCTAGGATGAGGTGGATGGATGGGGTGAAGGGGGCTTTGGGGAAGAGAGGAATGTCTGTTGAGGAAGGACTGGAGAGGACAGAAGACAGGGGTGAATGGAGAATGGTTGTATATGGATGATGTGATGCATGAGGTGGAATGGGCTGGGGGATGGGGGGTGAGGTAGTATGTGTGAGCAAAATTTGACGCAGCCCGAAGGGATTTCTCCTCGTCTTCTCCTTTTATGCATGGAGGGACGGAGAGGGGGGGTCGCCGATTTGATGAAGCGGCCTTGCTGTGGATGTGCTGTGTCTTGCGACACTGCTTCTGACCCAGGGCAGTGGACAAGGTGCAGGGATGACCCGTCATCCAAGAGGTGCTAAGATAAGAGGGAGGGTGGAGGGGTATGGAGTGTATTCAGGGATGAAATGGGTGAGAATGATTTTATGCCTTTTCCTTTTTGGCTACCTCCCTTGTAAGGGGGAAAAAGCATTGGTATATGTATGTATGTATGTACCTATGAATTTATTATTATTTACTATTTACCTGTTTGTTTATTATCTAACTATACCTATGCATTTATTTATTTTGTGTATTGTTATTAATGCTGTTATAATTATTATTTGTTTATTTATCTATTTATTTATTTATAATCATTCTATATATTTTTTCGCATCCGACCTAGTTATGGATCAAAAGGTCTTCTGTCGGCATGGTCCTCCTTTGTAATCCTTTTTAATGTGACACGTTTCCCTGATGTTGATCCTCTTCAGCGTTGTCTCCAGAAGAGACAACCTTCGATGGAGGAGGAGACGAAGAAGGGGAGAGACGCCCACAAAATTCGTGGCTGGATGGGCAAGGTGATCGAAGCTGTCGGGGTATTGTTTGGCGCGGGAAGGAAGGGTATTTGCATGGGAGCTTGCCCCTCGGAGAGACGTGGGTCTGGCGTCGGTGTTTGAGTGAAGCAACACGCTTCCTGACGTATGCCCTCTAATTGATGATGATGAATAAAATGGTCTTGCGCTTGTCTCAATAATTCCTGTATAATTCACCACCGTACTGGTGCATTTATGATTACCATTAATTGAGAAAATATTGGCGCAGAGTGTTGGAAAATATTTACGGTCCTTCAGAGATCATTCCGCATTGGCTGTGTATTTCATGCAGTCGATATTTTAGCAGCTTGAGGGATATGCCTACGGACCAAGTCACCCGGCATTCTTTTATGATCAGAGAATAATCTCTTCTTAAGAAAAGGTGATGGTCACTTTTAAGTTCTATCATCCCTTCGGAGTGATATTGTCCTCAGGGATAGAAGCGCTGGTTAATATTGATGAACTACTTCTCTCCAGAAACTCGACAATACAATTTTGTGATCAAGGTACAGGCCATTCTGGCATCCTGGTTTTTCCTCTTTCATCGCTTGTCGAGACCTCGAACGGTTTTCAGGCGACATTTTACGGTAGACCGAAAAAAAAGATGGAAAGATGGATTTGAAGAAATCCTAGAGGCAAATGGATTAGGGAAAATAGAGGATTTGAGGGAAGAAAGAAGCTTTGAGAGGACAATCTGGAGAAGTGTGCTGGACCGACTGACAGGCTGAAAGCCTACCTGGGAACAGAAGTAAGAAGCAAGTAATTTTCCGGTATTATAGTGCCCGGGGAAGGAATCTAGAGACGCTGCAAAGATTATTCATGTCCTCGAATAATTTAAAGTGAAGCATGAACACTAGCCGAACGCATAAACAAGCCATTTCTATTTCTAAAGACTTTTGTTCTTGTAATTCAGTGCTGCAGCTTTTGACGGAAACTTGAAAATAGTGTACAACATCACATGTAGTTGGTAATGGAGAAGATTGTTTGATTCACAACGTTGTGAAAAGATTCCCTATAGTGTGGGTGCTCTTCATTGGTGCTTAGGCCCATTTCACATGAGGCTACTGGTGGCCGCCACCAGTAGTGGCAGTTAGTTGCCTCCCACAGCTTTCAACGGAGCCTTTCACATGGAGCAGCAAGAAAGGCTCGGCTGAAGACCCTCGGAGGCAACTAGATGGCGTCATCAGTGGCGGTCACCAGTTGCTTCATTTGAAAGCAATCCCAATGTGACAAACATCAGACAAATCTATTCATCTTAGGGTCTCGATCTGTCTGGATCACATTTTGTTAAAAGGCTGCTCCTCTCGGATGAATGGGTTTGTTTAGTGACAGCGAGGATGAAATCTGCAAAACAGTGTTATTGGCCGGGAGATTTCGTCGAGGTTACGGATGAGAGGTCGAAGTCAGTTGCACTTTATCCACGGCACCATTTGTTGAACAGACACACACAAGGACGTTGTTACGTCTTGTATATGATTCAGTAACGAACTTTTTGATGGGGGTGATCTCGGTTGACAAAATTTGCCTGTCAGTAATCAGAGCAAACGTAAAAGTCAAGAATAGCTGTGAAATGGTAAAATGTCCATTCGAAGCACTGGGATTTAGAAGAGCCAGGGTGTATGCGAGGGGGTGGGTGGATCCAGCCAGTCCTTTGTTCCCGGGTCCAAGAACTAAGAGGGCCCCACAGCAACCGTGCAACGTCCACCCCCCCCCTCCCCACACACACACTCTTAAGAACAAGCACTTTTTACACCCCGAGCCCGACATATTCTTACATTCACATACACAAACATCATTATACTTATCACACCACACTTGCTTTTTTTTTGTTTTGTTTTTTTAATTAGTATTCACTGTTAATTATTGTAGATTTACTGGACATCAAATCCTCAATTTCGAGAATTCTTTTTGACTGTCTCAGGACGTCAAACGGGTTTTGTGGCGCCTTGCAAAATTTCTCTTGAACCCTGAAAAGAGCATTCCGTGCACATAAGATATGGGGGGCATTTGTTGCACGGCAAAGAATATACCATTCCTGAGCATCATGCTACCCCAGAGAGGGTACTTTACGTACAATTGTAATGAATAAAGTGTTTTGTTTACTTGGGTACGCTTGGGAGGGCTGGGCTGCTTGAGGGTTCATTGTTGAGGGCACGAGACAGGAGTCGGCTGACACTCACCATTAAACCTAATGAGATCGTCACGAACAAGGTCCATTTCATTTAGTTGCCAGGGCTCTTCTTACTTAGTTTCTACCACTGGCTTTCATCATAAATCCTCCTGCAAGTAGATATTGCTCGTACTCATTGTCTATCAGTAGCTCTTCATGACTGATCTACTTACCATAGATGTATTAACAGTATCTGATGTTGACTCCATTTGGGTGGATACTGTGGAGGAGGGGGAAGAACAACATTGATGGCTTTGATCAATCTTCTAGCTTGGCGCTGTTTGGTGTAAGATTTATTTGGCCAGTTCTAGCTTGATATTTTCGACTGTTTCCTGTATTAGCACCAGGGTAATCTCTAGCGCTCACATGAGTAATAGCATACTGTCAAACTACCCTATGACTATATCACTGTTAACATATATGCCGCCTGCAGCACTGATTCACCGTCCCCAGTACGTTTGAAAATTCCTTCAATCTTTAGGTTTATCCTCTGACCATCTCTCTTTTCGCTTCTTGTTCCTCACTTTTTTCTATCCATCTTTCGCACAGTTGACCTGTTTCACACGTATCGACTTTTCGCCGCGCGCCCTCCAAGACACGATGTCGTGCTATCAAATAATCATGGTCGTTTATGGACGCTTTCACACGCGGTCGTGGTGGTGACGTGTGAAAGGCTCCATAGACACCCATGGTTATTTGAGAGAACAACGTCGTGTCGTGGACGGCGTACGACGATAAGTCGATACGTGTAAAACGAGTCTTTCTAGCTCCAGCTGTACTCTGCCTTCAGCTCTCTCACTTCCAGCTGCTCTGAAGGTCTTCATCACTGAAGAAGTCACACGGAGCTAAACAGAATAATCTGATGGCAGACTGAACGGAAAGGCAAGAAGTGTCACACAATGGACGGAAGGTTTCCAACTCTTTTTGGTGAGCAACAAAAAGCGCCTTTGTCTTTGGGAACATCACAACTCAGTGGTGGAGTTATAGGGATGGCATAGAATATACATAATACACACACACACACACACACACACACACACACACACACACACACACACACACACACACACACACACACACACACACACACACACACACACACACACACACTCACACAAATACACAATTTGGTGCTACCTGCCGTTTTTATTCTGTCTACAACCCACGGGTACAACACACATCTTGTTGACCTCTTCATCTCTGAGGTACTGCTTAAATCCGAATGAAATCATTTGGTTTTAACCAGAGTAGAATATGTAGTGTTGCCATCATAGGGACAGCGTGAAAACAAAGGAGCGACTATGCAGACCATACAATCGGCAGAACCTATCAAGCACATTTTTCCTGCGGGCTATCTCGATTCCACTAGCAGTATCTCACTGTCATTTGCACTTACAGTTCCATTACCTAATCACGAGCACATGCCGTCTACAGCCAGCTGCACTATATCTTTGTCACATGTTATCTTTAGTAAGTTACCTGCTTTTAACACGCGTTCGTATCAGACACGTGAAACCTCAAACACAAACCATCATCATCTTCAGGAAATCGTTTCGCTACAAGAACACTTGGTTGTAATAGTCTTCTTGCAGGTTTACTTAGACCTGAAGTAAGTTCTTCATTAAGTAATGATATATAACGTTCAGGGATTTTTGGAATACATTTAAGAATATTGTGATGAATATCAGAAACGCCTTCAGTGAAGTTTCTCTTGGAGGAAGGGTAATGTTGCTGTTGTTAAGCTATAGAATACTAATGGCTTCGACGGTCCGAAGCCAGCTTAAGGTATTATCACACTGGGTTATTTTCCTTCAACCTCCGATTAATCGGCGGTACCACCCAAGGTCCATATAGTGACCTTGGTACCACCTACCTCCAGGACTTTCCCCGCCGTAAAATCACCATGGCAAACTATTTTGTTTCCCCAACAAAAATACATAGAATGTTATTTGATATGCTGGAGGAAAATGATCTTCCTCCAGCATATCAGATTACTCCCGAAAGCTAAGAGTTTCAAATCTGCTCCAACAGTTCTAGGAAAAATAGCCCAGTTTGATAATGCATTTAGCCCAACTGAATCTCTAAGCGCCGGTCGCTTATTGCCTGCATAGTGTTCGTCTGCTGTAACTTCCCTTGTGCCTTCGTGCCTGCGGAAGTGAAGAGAACATCCGGGTCCTTGAAAGAGTGCGACTGTAAACAAAGATACACTGTTATAGAACAAATGGCTCGTAACAGCGATGTGATTGAAACAATCAAGCCCAGTCGTCGCGAGCTTTGAGCTCGGGTCCCTCTACAAACACACACACACACACACACACACACACACACACACACACACACACACACACACACACACACACACACACACACACACACACACACACAAACATACACACACACATATGTATATATGTATATATATACATATATAATATATATAATAAATGTATATATATAAATATATATATATATATATATATATATATTATATGTATACATTTATAACGATCTGGTGGCGTAGTGGTAACGCTTGGAACTCACGCTCAGAGGGACCCGAGTTCAAAACTTGCTAAGGCCGGGCTTAATTATTAAAAGATAACCTGCTCTAATCGAGGGTGAAAATCCAATGTTATCCCACTGAGCGATATCGAATGCAATCCAATGTTAGAATATACAGTAATGTATCGGGGTTTTCCATAACTAAATAAGATTACATAGCAGCAGCCATGATACGTCTAGAACAAGTAAGTTTTAAGTTGAGTCACAACACTAGAGCATTCTGACAGGAGACCTTTCGGTTCATGACGAATTTGGATGCATAATAAAACGTAAATGATTACCCAAATAAAGAAGAAAGGAAAATAGTATAATTAACTGAGTTTTGAATTTTCGAACTGTATTGTATTCAATGGCTTTAGTGGAACGTTTATGCCATTTAGTGGCTACGTGATATGTGGAACTGTTTCTGTCTTCTTCGAGATTGAATCTACGTCCTAATTAATATTTGTGTGAATATATATTCAGTAATGATGTTATCTATTTTCTTTCCAAACTTGAAGACCTGTACCAAGTCTCCACATAGTCTCTGCTTGAGGTTAAAGATTCAAATGTTTTGGCGGTTCTCTTATTATTTGGTTGATACCTGACATAATTTTTGTGGCTCGCCAGTCTGTCAATGTTTTTAATGAAAGCTGGAAACCAAACAAGAACAGCATATCCCAAATGTAGGTGGAATGATATATATATATATATATATTTATATATATATATATATATATATATATATATATATATATATATATATATATATACACATTTTAACAACCACAATGCACTTTAATTCTAAGCTATCAAGGCCGACATACAGAAATTGAAATGTGGTACTGCCAAGGACTCGAACCGAGCATCCTCATGACAAGTGCGGTAGTGACTTACCAACTAGGATATATATATATATATATATATATATATATATATATATATATATATATATATATATATATATATATATATATATATATATATATATATTGCTCGTATGAAAGCATTTGTAAACAATAAGCAGCGGTTGTACCCCTGGGAACAATATAGCGCTACAGGGGATGGAATCATAGAAGTGGTAAAGGAGAGAATGAAGGAGGTTAGAATGGAAAGATAGTAGGAGTTTTATATATATATATATATATATATATATATATATATATATATATATATATATATATATATATATATATATATACGGTATATATGTGTATGTATGTGTTAGTGAAAATTAGTCCCCAATTATTAGAGAATGCTGAGTGACTTTGGTATGTAGGTATGTCACTATAATCCCTAAGATATCGACGACATAAAACGTGTGGTTGATGCCCCATGTGGGGCGTTTTGAACGAATGAAACACGGCTCACCAGGGGCCAATACGGAACAACCCTGGTGGGACGCATTACGCTGTATGTCTTCGCTGTCCAAGACGAACCTCACCTGGTGGAAGTCCTCCTTGGCTCTTGTCACGGTTATGGAGGTTATTACAGAGGGCAGACCTCGGTATATATATAATACACACACACACACACACACACACACACACACACACACACACACACACACACACACACACACACACACACACACACACACACACACACACACACACACACACACACACACACACACGCACACACACGACTCGGTGGCGCGGTTGGCAGAGTCCCAGACTGTCAGTACGGCGGTGCTGGCGGTACCTGGTTCGAATCCTGCCCAGGACTGAAATTATTTCAGTATCGCTGGGCTTTGAGTCGTTACTCCAATTCTCGTGGGCTGGGAGTTGGGTGTGTGTGGGACGTCCATAGACCTCAGTCGATCGTTCTTGCCGAGAACTCTTTAGAATAGAAAGAGTTGTTGCATGGCGGCTTGCTCGAAGGGACCTTGAGGAATAGCGTCGGCGTGTGAGTGAAGAAGGGATACGACGCACCCCACGGCATGTGCTCCAGCTAATGATGAAGATATGGCCACTCCGGCGGCAGGGTCGTGATGGTACCTGGCGCGAAAACGGACTGACGGTAGGCAGACCCGGTTCTCAACTGCTCAGGCCAACGGGCTCCTGGTACTAAGATCCGTAATAAAATCACCCGGAGACACCCGCAGCATGATCTGTAAAACGGGTCACCGTATCTGTGTTGTTACTGGGAGTGGTTCAGAGGCAAAGAAACTGTGATACTGATGCACACACATATTGCAAAAGCCTTCGTCCGTCGTACGTGCCGTATGTCTTGAGGTAGTCAAGCCTATCGTTTATATAAGTAATAAGTGCTCAGGTGTATCAGCGAGGAGGATGTATCGATGAACCTTTTGTATGTAGATACTTTCTTTGCAGACTTATTCTTGAATGACATTCATGTGTGAGTGTGTGTGTGTGTGTGTGTGTGTGTGTGTGTGTGTGTGTGTGTGTGTGTGTGTGTGTGTGTGTGTGTGTGTGTGTGTGATTGTGTTTTAGTCTTTCTTTGTTGGAGCAAACGTAGGACTAGGTGTGTACACAAGGTTAAATAAACGAATCGGCGAACAGGGTTCCAGTGCCTGACGTTAACATTCATAAGACCGCTGATGTTTTCGGAGAGTTGGCAAACCTGGCTTTGGATGGTCTGCTCTAAACATATATTAATTACTGATATATGTAATATTTCGTTAGATGGCGTCTTATGGCATACACTTGACAGTAGGCCACCAACGTCTGGTGAGTTAGCCATTTATATCATAATAATCTGCGCATACTGTGCAATGATACATTTTTTTTTTTACCTTATTTTTACCTTTTTTATCTTTACGCGTTGCTTCCCCCTCACTTATTGACATGGATAATTGGTAGGCCGATGACTTTGTATCTACTCACCAATATGTCAGTACAGTGACGCCCTTTCTGAATATTTGTTTTGACTAATGCCAGACGACTTTATTCATCTGAGATACGGCTTAGGACCAAAACGGAGTCTAGATCTGCCAAGACCCTGATCTAGAGCAACATTCTAGAAACCACGTCATCTTGTCGAAGGGGTGAACAGCCATGCACCCCCGGCCAGTAGTCGACCCGGTATAAATAAAACGGGGTCTGGTCGCCTCCCCGTCCCTGGGGGATGTCCTGAGGATCCGGGCGAGACCCGGAGGGTCCGCTGTGATGCCAAGAAGCCCTGGCCATACCTGGCAAGCCCGATTCCCCAGGGGCAGAGGGGCTCCTGGTCCAAGCCTCCCTCGAGTCCCCGCGTACAATCTTGTGGCCAAGTAACAATAGTCATTTGCTGTCGAGAGCTGTGAGTGAAGTAGAGATAGTGTTCCCCCGTGACAAGTAGAGGGCGGGAGGGATGTTTGGCAAGGGCCAACGTCTCAAGAAGGACTGTCTCGACATCCTTATCGTGGCGTCTATTTCTGATCTGTTTGTTAATAATGCTCGGGGTGTTCTGGGAAATGGAGTGGGAGTAACTATCAATCTAGTTTAGTGGTTTGTTTACCGATACATGACCTATTTCACACACATATAATTAATTCCATTATTTAACTTAAAAAAATATCCTAAATAAACTGTTTTGGTTGAAGAAGAAATTAGAAACTTTAAAGAATTTATCCTCGCTGATATTAGTCTATTTCGCTCAGCTTAGAGGAACTCTAAATTGTTTATGTACTGGTACGTTTGTTAGTCAGCAAGTTGTCTTTGCTTTCTGTGTGTGTGTGTGTGTGTGTGTGTATATATATATATATATATATATATATATATATATATATATATATGTATCCAGAAAAAAACCCCACTGGAAAATAAAAAAAATAGTCCGAACATTTTCGTCTATTTAAGACATCTTAAATAGACGAAAATTTTGGACTAATTTTCTTATTTCCAAGTGTTTTTTTCTGCAAGTTATTTTTACGTGTTATTGTGAATTGCTACATATATATGTATATATATATATATATATATGTATACATATATATATATATATATATATATATATATATATATCGGCAGCATGTTTTCCTGTAGTCAGATTTCACTGAAGAAAACAGCAATATATGTATTGATGAATGTCACGTCTTAGCGTGAATAGTATCCTGTGGTTGTGCTTTGTCACGCCCTTGTGTGAATAAAGTCGTTTGTATTTTTAAGGCACACCTTTAGTGAATATGGTGTGTTGTGCATGACCAGTTTTTTAAGAAACGATTAGACAACTTTATGGATGGGGATGACAGGTGGTGATGGATACGGAGTTGCCTAGTGCGGGCCTTATGGTCTCTTGCAGTCTCCTTCATTCTTATGTTCTTATGTTCTTATCATTAATGTTGTTATTGTCACTTGTGGAATTTTTTTTATATACTTTATAATATATATGTTATAAAGTAAACCATTGTACAATACCCGTCTATTGGGGCGCCTTTCGAATACGTATTGTCAAATGACGCCAAGATTAGAAAACGTTACATAATTTGGGGCGAAAGCATGTTCTTCTTTCCCATTGGTTGGAGGTGATTAAACTACCTTGTTTAGGTACGTTTCTACATTCAGGAAACGTAATCACCAAATCTCGGGCTATATAAGGCCGGGCAGAGAACGACTACAGAGAACCAGAGCGGAGACGCAAGCAGAGAGAGACAACAGAGATACAAGGAAACTGAGAGCAGAGAGAGAAGAGAAGAAAAGAAGCAGACGTCCACAATTCATCTGAATCTACGCAGATTTTTTTTCTACATTAGTTGATTAAGACAACTCAACTAAACAAGTCCTTTGGACCTCTACGATTGCACTATGCAATCTTCAAGTACCGAACCCGTGAATTGGCAATATCCACGCGAAGTGTAAGCTTTCGCTTTTTCCGAATTGTTTCGGACACCTTCCAGACAGCTGCTAGACTAAAGCTAAGTACGACTGTACACACTCTCTTCGTTATTTATCCATTAGGAGACACCAACCTATCATCTACGTGTTTCCCAACTACCAGAAGATTTCCCTACCAGAAGTTATTGTGCATCAGTCCCTCCTCAAACAACTCATTTGTTCCCGAGACTTGAAGATCGGAGCAGACTACTTTCCGATGGTGCAACTTCTAGCAACCAGAATCATGACTCGTCTACATCATAATCAAGACTTCATTTCACCCACCTGTTCTTACGTGATGCATACAAGAGCGCAATTAGCTACTCTACCTGGTATTTGTTTAAATACCCATCTGTAATTCATACTGTATAACATCTATTTAAATGTTGATTCTTGATTTATATTGGTATCTTTTTTAAGTCCGTTTATGTTTTTTCTATTGTAAATAATAATTAATTCTAAGGAAGTTTAATTATCCTGCCTGAACTCTGTCATCCGTACGAGCTGCCCACGGCCTTACCTTTATTATTATCATTATTATTATTATTATCATTATTATTATTATTATTATTATTATTATTATTATTATTATTATTATTATTATTATTATTACTATTATTATCATCATTATTATTATTATTATTATTATTATTATCATTATTGTTGTTATTATTATTATTATTATTATTATTATTATTATTATTATTATTATTATTATTATCATTATTATTATTATTATTATTATTATTATTATTATTATTATTATTTATTTTATTTATTTATTTATTTTTTATTTTTTTTTATTTCGTGTAGCGACCAACCTGGCCCATATGTGGTTCGTGACAATGATCTTCTCGTGGATATTTTCCAATCGTCTAATTATAGGCTTGGGTTCGTTGCTTAAGATAGCTATTGCTCGTCTGAAATACATAAGTTAAACTCAAGAGAATATTAAGGATTAAGTTGAAGTTTAGTTGTGCTTGACATTTCGTACATTATACACATTTTCAAAAACAATGGACTATGGACAGCCTAGAAAAGTCCACCCGCTCGCGCGGTATCGGTAGTTGTAGGAGGGAAAGATGTGTCTGTGTGAAAACGAAAAGATAGTTGTGTATGAAAAAGGGCTATTACCACCAAGCGATTTTTAGGGATATTCATTGCGTGATGTCGTGGCTCAGGAAGGGTGGACAGGAGACTTGAAGTTGGAGGCTGAAATCTTTATATGTAACTGTGAGGTTGCTTTAGGGATATCCATTCAACAATAACCTCAGCCAACAAGGGAGTAGGAAGCATAGTCGTAGGGACAGACAGAAAAAAGTGGGAAGGTTTTTAGTTGTAGGTAAACTGAAATGAGAAGATGCAGTAGGAGAGAAAGTTAGAAATTAAATTAATTTCAGTAGAAGAAAGGGCTTATGTATATGTTTGTGCGTGTAGTCGTGTTTTTGTTTGCGATATACTTGTGTGTGTATGCGACGCATAGAGGGCTGTTTCCTCTAAGCGGGTGTACATTGAACTAGATAGATGAGGGACAAGACATCCTGGTTCCGGCCGACGAAACAGATTTCATGATGTAGCGGAGCCATTTTCCCGGCGAGAGGAGAACAAGTAATAGTACATATATTCGGTTGAGATGTGAATATAAATTAAAATGCATATAACATGAGGATTCAAAAGGGCTTCAACCTGATGATTAACTAATATCCAGGAATCAAAGTACACTGTTAACTGCCGCCATAATCCTTCTTTTCACGAAGTTCCCGACCCCACCCGTGGTGACCAGCAGAGTTGGACCGAAACCTTTATTCACTTCGGCATTTTAACAGTATGGGCCAGGTCATGCCATGCACACAAAACAGATTCAGAACTGAACAGGTCGTGTCGAATAATTACAGGTACCCTAAAACCAACGCCATTACATACTATCTACAGACTGGCAGGGATTCCACCTCCCCACATTCGGCGCGAAATAATTACCAAGATAGAAAAATATAAACAACAAAATGATCCCAGGCATCCACTATACGGTCACCTTCAGGTTGGACAGAGACTGAAGTCTCGCCAAAGCTTCATGACGGTGGAGGGACTGGATCCAACCCAAGCTGTGGCCCATAGACTAAAATGTTGGCAGGAATATGACAATCTGGGCCATAACGAGGCCATACCATGCCCAAACGAGACCTTGCCCCCAGGAGCAAACCTAACCAGGAAGGACTGGGTTACCTTAAACAGAGGAAGAGCCAAGGTGGGCAAAACGAAAGAAAATCAACACAAGTGGGGATACACCAATAGCCCCCAATGTCCCTGTGGCGAAGTACAGACGATGGTCCACGTCCTCCGGGAATGTCCATTGAGTCCCCATTGCTCCGACCAAGACCTTAGGGAAGCAAATGAAACTGCCCTTATATGGACACGGTTCTGGTGCGACAAGATATGATGACAGTGGAGTTGTCGATAGAGCGGTCGACTGGCAATACGTTGGTCCCTGGATTGATCCCCGCGACAGCCGGGATGATCATAATTTTATATACTGTATATATATATATATATATATATATATATATATATATAGATATATATATATTTATATATGTGTGTATATTATATATATATATATATATATATATATATAAAACAAATACACACACACACACACACACACACACACACACACACACACACACACACACACACACCACACACACACACCCACACCCACCCATATACATATATATATATGTATATATATATATATATATATATATATATATATATATATATACATACATAGATATATTTGTGTGTGTGTGTGTGTGAAACTTCTATCTTGATAATGACACTTGTCTTAGTCTCTTGTTCAATTTCACTATTTTGAGACTATAGGTGTGTGAATATTGCTACTTCGTAAGTGTTGATAAGTGTTGCCTCGTAACGATAAAGTCAACAAACCCTGTGACAGGAAGGACTTCTTATCTTGCTATATTGTTATCGTTTAGCTGTCTTTAGCCCCCTTGAGAAGCTGCTTGTCGCGATCTGCCACTCACCAGCAACCCTTCTGGTTCTCGTCGCTGCCTGTTTTAACTCCTTCAGTTGTCCGCCAAGAATAACCAACGCTTCTCTCCCTGTAGGCAATATAACACCGAAGACTGGAGTTTGAAAGGTTGGTCAAGGAGAGATAGACAGCTAGGAAGGGGGGGATAGCAGAATTAAAAGTTGATCAGTGTTTTTTTTTTCTTAGCTGGGTTTAGTCTTTAGTTATAAAAGAATACTTCATGACTCTTGAAACTATCAGTTGTTTTAAGAAACGATTAGACAATTTTATGGAAGGGGATGACAGGTGGTGATGGATACGGAGCTGCCTAGTGTAGGCCTTATGGTCTCTTGCAGTCTCCTTCATTCTTATGTTCTTATGTTCACTCACCGGCCAAGGAATCCCCTCCAGAGCCCTTCGCACCTCCTCAGGGCACCATTGCCTTTAGGGTCTTTATCACCTCGTGTCCTCGAAGTAACCATCTACTAATTACAGATCTCGTGCAGCCTCCTTCATTCTTATGTTCTTATGTTATCCGTATGGGTATTACTAAAGCCAGGGGTTGCATAAAACTGGTGTAGTCGGTACTCGTTACAAGATTCATTTAAGGCCCAGTGGTTCCCAAACTTTTCAGTTTGTTACCCAGTTTACCACTCCACATTAAGCATGTTACCCCATTCACAAAATGTTGTCAACAATGATATATATGGCTAAATTGAAACACTAGAGATATTTTCGTTTATTTATTGTGTTTGAACATTGTGCATCTCTAATGACTATTGCCAAAGATGCCGAGAACATCAGTGGGACGGATGGAGTTGCATGCTCGAAGAAGCTAATTGATGAATTCTTGGCTTTTTGATTTGCAGAATTCTTAATTTTTTTTTCTGTCTCCCCTCCATTACCCCCGAAAAATTGTTGAATTACCCCCCAGTGGGGTAATTTACCTCCCCACTTTGGGAATCACGGACTTATGAGAAGGAAAACATTAAGCGGAAGGGTTACATTTATTCCTATTACTCTCAGTACTGGATGGCTCGTCCACTTAAGTAACTGATTTAAGAACATAAGAATGAATGAAGGAGATTGCAAAAGACCATAAGGCCTACACTGGGCAGTTCCATGTGTCTTACCACTTTTTTTTTTTTTTTCTTTTCTTTTCTAAGACTATCGACCCATAAGTTATCTAATATTCTCTTAAGTAACTGGCTGATTTAAGAACATAAGAATGAAGGAGACTGCAAAAGACCATAAGGTCTACACTGCAGTTCCATGTGCCTTACCACTTTTTTTTTTTTCTTTTTTTAGGATATCGACCCATAATAGGGTCATTAGGCCTGGTGTGAACCTCCTTTCATCCCTGTCCATACGTTATCTTCTCTTCTCTCAAAACAACCAATTGTTTCAGAACTTGATACATGGTTACTAAGTCTATTCCATCCGTTAACTACTCTGTTTATCACTTTCTTCTACTATCTCTCCGTTCTGCTGCCTTCCTATCTTTTCTTGGCCACTTGCATAACTCCCCCAGGGGCAGAAGCGCTGGTTATTGCTAACAAAATAAAATCTTCTTCGCTGCTCTTTTCAGCACCCTTCTTCCGAATGCAGAGAGCACCCGCAAACCGCCCTGGCGCTCTCCATTCTAACTCTTTAAACTTATATGAAAAGAGAGCAAAGCCGCGTGAGGCGCTGGTGACTGAGGCGTGAATATTTGGCCGCAAAGTCAACAGCTCGGGAGCGTCGAAGAACGTTGAGCGGGGAAGGTCGAGCAGGGGAGGAAGAGGTTAGAAGCGGCCTCGACTTGTTTCACACGTACCGACTTTTCGCCGTGTGCCGTCCACGACACAACGCCGCGCTCTCAAATAACCATGGGTGTCTATGGATGCTTTCACACGTCACGACCACGGCCATGTGTGGAAACGTCCATAGACATCCATAGTTATTTGAAAGCACGACGTCGTGTCTTGGACGGTACACGGCGAAAAGTCGATAAGTGTGAAAGGAGGCTTATTCTGGGAGTTTTGTTGGGACGGAGGACTACTATTTATGATGAGGGAGCTAATAAAAGGGGTGAGGGAAATGGGTGTTCAGGCTTTATATGGGTTTGTAGGGGTTCTTATTCTGTGTGGAGGGGGTTCTGACAGGGGTATACGAATTATTTCTTCCTTTTCTTTTTGCGTATGGCAAATGAGAAAGGGCTTGGGTAGATTAAATTTGGTGCTGTGTCTATCTTCTCAATTCGGGGCACCTCTCAGTTGAATAGAACTGTCTGGCTTTAGCCGAAAAGAAAAAGAACCTTGCATTCGGGAAAGGTCTACCGCAAAGGCTCTCAACCGGTTTTCTTGTGTATCACACACGCTTATGTGTTACTGTTCATTAGCTCCCTGAAGACCACCTCGACGGTGAATAAAATCGTCAGTTTTTGGTCATATGTCCTCCCACTTGGGACACTGTGCCTGGTCCCAGACACAGTTTCTTAATGGGGAGAACGCGTGGGAGCTTATTGGACAAAGACGCCATCCCAACTGAATTATATACATAAACCTAAGTCTTTTCCCCCCTTACATGGGAGGTAGCCAAAAAACAAAGGCATAGAAACCACTCCCACCCATCCCGTCCCCTACCTACTCCACTCCCCTCTACCCTCTTCCCTCCCTCTTATCTTAGCACCTCCTGGATGACGGGTCATCCCTGCATCTCGCCCACTGCCCTGGGTCAGAAGCAGTGTCGTTAAATTAAATTGTCTTAAACCTTTCGTTACTAAGCAGATTTTCCTCAGGCGAATGGGAATGCCTGACAACACTAGAATAGACAAATAAAGTAATAAAACACATGAGTTCCAGATGTTTAACCTTCTCGCTGGGGGCCTTTTCCTGGCTGGATAGAATCGCCAGAGGGCAGTCAGACCAACAATAAAGTCGTAGAACACATAAGAACATAAGAATGGAGGAGACTGCAAGAGACCATAAGGCCTACACTAGGGAGTTCCATGCCTCTTTCCATCTTTTATTCAAATCCATAAAGATATTTAAGCTCTTAGAATAACTAACTGTTGTCTATTCCATCCGTTAACCACTTTTAGTAAACTAGTTCTTGCCTATTTCCTTGTTAAACCTAGACACAGTGAATGAGTTAGAAATTGTCATCATAAATTAGATTGAATAATTAGAAATAGGTATCACTTTCACTGTACTATTTCTCCATTCTGTCACCATCTCAGCATTATCCTCCTGTTTTCCTCCGCCACTCTTGAGTGATTGTCTCACAAGAAAGAGGCGCTGTTCATTGCTGATTAATTCTAATTATCTCTATGAAATTTCTTGGTTTTAGGCAAGACAAAAACCAAAAAAAGAACGTCACCTTGCTGTACGAGTGAAGACTGATGAGGAACAAAGACCTTGAACCTAAACGGAGGTCCTTCTTTTGTGGAACGTTAGTTCGTGATGTGCCCTTGGGAGGCCGGGGCGGCATCGCCGCGTCATGAGGCGGCCAGCGTGTGGTCGCTCTTTACATATGCGAAAGCCCAGTTTATTCAGGAGCTCAGCTTTCATGGGGCTTAGGTGAAGGCCTAAAAGGTATGGGGGATTAGACTCCGAGCAGACGACTTTTCCTTTCCTTTTCTTTCTTTCCTCCTTTACTTTACTTCCTATATATTTTCTTTCTTCCTTTCGTTCTTTCTTGCTTTCTTGGTTTCTATTTTTCTTTCCTTTCTTTTTTTCTTTCTTCCTTCCTTTACTTTCTGTATATTTTCTTTCTTTCTTTTTCTTTCTTTTTTTCCTTTCTTTTCTTTTATCTACACAGTTTATATCGGTCAGGGTTTAATTGAGGATTATATGATGACCCCACTCATTCTTAGGACCAGAGAGTGTTTATGGTTGTTCCTTTTTTATTTTGGATTAAATTCACTCTAGTGTAAATCCATGTGAACAAGTTGTATAGACACGGTAAAGGAAACATGGACTGGAGGTGAAGCTTTTATTCCTGACGTTCGTCTATCGACTTTCTCAAAGTCGTAGGACGAAACGTTAGGAATAAAAGCTTCACCTCCAGTCCATGTTTCCTTTACCGTGTCTATATCACTCTAGTGTACTTTGAGGATCAGGTTGTGAAGAGGCTTCGGCTACATAACAGACCAGCTCGTAATATTTCTTTTCTTATAAGGAAGTCCAAGTATCGATTCCATTGAGCGAAAAGAACTGAGGTAGAGATCAGTTTAGTCGGTAGAACAGTGGTTCCCAAACTGGGTAAAATTTCCTCCCGGGGGGGGGGGGATTTGAAGCTACCAGGGGGGGAAATAATTACATTACCTACTAACTAAAAAAATCTCAGATGGATTTTCTCATGTCTGAGAGAGAGAGAGAGAGAGAGAGAGAGAGAGAGAGAGAGAGAGAGAGAGATAGATAGAGAGAATGCCTGTTTATCAGTATATTTGTACACTTGAAAGATAAATTAGTAAATAGTCACAATGTGTTATAACTACTCTTTCCCTCATACACATGAAGGTGGAAATCTGGATTGTTGAACTGGCTGCAGTGGGAAATGACAGAAAAAAAGTTTGGGAACCACTGCGGTTCTAGAAGACAACCAAAAGCTAAAACTTAGCTGAGACGGAAATCTAGGGAGTCTTTCTAAGTTGATATTGTGACTCGATAAAAACAAGGTTCTCCTTTGTTGGGACCCTCTATGATGGTATTCTCCTTGCTTATATGGTATCTCAGTCCATATGGAAGCTTACAACAAGGTCCAATTTAAATGGGAGTGGAGGTAGAGGGGGGGGGGCAACACGTCCATGGTATATAGGGGCCCGGCGCATATCGAGCCATCATATATGGGGACCAGCCAGGTTGTATGTTGTTTCGGAATGTGAAGAGCGACCAGTTTTCATAAGGAGACCGACGACAAGCACATCTTTGGATCCCGGCCGGGGATCCCGGACACGGATAAGATGGCCGATGTTTACTGTGCTCGTAGCTGCTGCGCCCTTATATGCTTTTATTGATTTGCTCATATTTACTCTTAATCCGCCGGGACGAGCAAGAGGTGGTGAACGTGGTTCAATAGGTTTGGAACCATGTAACCTTTCATAGGGGAAGAAGTGATGGGGGTAATTAGGAACCGGGGTAGGTGAGGAGTCACAGGAGAAAATGCGGGTGTGGAAAGTAATCGCGAAGCATTCGTATTAGGTACATTTCACACGTATCGACTTTTCGCCGTGGGCCGCCCTCGACACGACGTCGTGCTTTCAAGTAATCATGGGTGTCTATGGGCGCTTCCACAAATCACGACCGCGTGCGAAAGCGTCCATAGACACGCATGGTTATTTGAGAGCGCGACATTTGGTCGAGGACGGATCACGGCGATAAGTCGATGCGTGTGAAATGACCCTTACAGAGCAGGCGTCCGCCGAGTAAGAGGGGCAAGATGCGGCACAAACAAAACACGGTAGATCACTCTTTGCTATTGGATCGGGATCCTGGTAATAGCTTGGCCAGAGGGGACGAGAGCAGAAAGCGTCGGACTTCGTCGTGTGATCTTTATGGGGAATGGTAATTGCAGGTCTTCTGTCGTCGATGTTTCAGGGATCTTAACGACATCCCTATGGACTAAATCACTCATCATTCTCTTAGAACTGAAGATTAAATTTCGCCGGAAAAAAATTACTTGTAACTTGCACTATTCCAAGGGTGGAAGCGTTATTTGCTGTTAGAATAGTTAAACACTCATGATATAGGACATGAGGGGTGGACCAAGGATGAGATGGATGGATGGGGTAAAAAGGGCATTGGGAAAGAGGGGAATGTCTGTTGAGGAAGGACGGGAGAAGACAGAAGATAGGGGTGAATGGAGAATGGTTGTGTATGGATGATGCTGTGATGCATGAGGAGGAGTGGATGGGGGATGGGGGGTGAGGGAGTATGTGTGAATGATATCTTAACGCAGCCCAAAGGGATTTCTCCCCGTCTTCTACATTTCTGCATGAGGGGACGGAGGGGGGGGGTCGCCGAATTAATGAAGCGGCCTTGCTGTGGATGTGCTGTGTCTTGCGACACTGCTTTTGACCCAGGGTAGTGGGCGAGATCCAGGGATGACCCGTCATACAGGAGGAACCTAGATAAGGAGGAGGAAGGGGGGTGGATATGAAAGTGGTAGGTGGAGATAGAATGGGTGGGAGTTGATTTTATGTCTTTGTTTTTTGGCTACCTCCCTTGCAAGAGGGAAAAGCCTTTTGTATATGTATGTTATGTATGCATATATATATATATATATATATATATATATATATATATATATATATATATATATATATATATGCGTGTGTGTGTGTGTGTGTGTGTGTGTGTGTGTGTGTGTGTGTGTGTGTGTGTGTGTGTGTGTGTATGTGTGAGGGAGATGGGCGTAGACTTTTTTATTGTTGCCATGTCTGTGTTCACAGCGTAGAAAGTTCTATTCTGGAGAGGGAGTTTTACAAATAAATTTGCTGCAGTCGTCCAACACCATTTTTATTGTTTTCGCCTTCGTGGACGTGTGAAAAAGAATTCCAATATGACAGATCGCGAGAGACCTCTAGCTGGGGAACTATTCACCTATGGCAGGAACTGTATGCGGATTTCCTTTCCTCAGGTTGGGGGAGGGGGAAGCGGAGGGGAAGGGGGAGGGGGTTAAATGATATAACACTTGCTTCCGTTCAAAATTGGCGTCCTTTGTAGGAGCGTGGAGGCTGCGTATACGAAACACACACATACACACACACACACACACACACACACACACACACACACACACACACACACACACACACACACACACACACACACACACACACACACACACACACACACACACACACACACACACACACACACACACACACACACACACACACACACACACACACACACACACACACACACACACATCATATATATATATATATATATATATATATATATATATATATATATATATATATATATATACATACATATATACATACAAATGTGTGTGTGTGTACATATATTTATTTGCTTATTCCTATGTACGTCTTTTATATAGAATCCGTGTTTTCAGATTATGGATGGTGCTAAATTCTTCTTATTCTTTCCTCTGTTGAGAGCTCTGGATTAATGAGTACGCAAGTTGTCGCTTGTCATCGACATTACGTCATTTACGATGTAGACCCACGCTTTGGAAGCCTTCCCGGGATGACTACTGTATCACCGAACCCGACCTATTTTTGAAGCATTTTTGACTACGTGTACTGTGCAGCCTACTCCAAAGTTCTGAAAAAACATCATTTATCTTTTGTAACCATATAATGTCATTAAGTCTTGAAGTTATTCATCATGTTATCCAAAGGAAACAATATATAAAGCAGAATCCTTTCCCCTCTGGATCATCAGTGTGGATATTGATTTTATTTTCACAGACGTTCAGACCTCAGCAGCTATGGATGACTGCTATATGTCCGGCTGTCCAAACAGGCAGGGGCAAGGTGACGGTTTTGGCTTCTCCATAGCACCCTATATTATCGATATCGTTAGAT
>NC_134801.1:23740842-23745842 GCF_046742065.1 Oratosquilla oratoria
GGAGGTTATGGTCTTCAGTGTGTATATGGGTTATCACAACAGGCTACTTTTCCTTCAACTGTTGGATCTGATTTGCAGCTCGCAGCATATCAGATGACATTCTTTGTGAATTGTTGAACAAACAAAATAACTTGCCAGAGAGTGATTTGACGGCGGAAAGAGTGCTGAAGGTGAGCGATACCGCCGATTAATTGGAGGTTGGAGGTAAATAGCCCAGTGTGATAACGCCTCATGTCGGGGTTTGGGCGAGGATAGAAGTTCTTTGCTTTGTTGTGTGAGAGTGGCTGAATGAAAACGCTATAGTGATCTGTAATTAGTAGATGGTTCCCTCGAGGACATGAGGTGATAAAAACCCTAAAGGCAATGGTGTCCTGAGGAGGTGCGAAGGGCTCTGGAGGGGATTCCTTGGCCGGTGAGTGAACATAAGAACATAAGAATGAAGGAGACTGTAAGAGACCATAAGTCCTACACTAGGCAGCTCCGTATCCATCACCACCTGTCATCCCCTTCCATAAATTTGTCTAATAATTTCTTGAAACAGTTGGTAGTTTCAGCGCTTACTTTTTTCAACCACATTAAATTTTCACTTTTAATTCCATGTCATCACGATCGAGACTGACAATGCGCTCGACGGAGACATATGCAGAAACTGATACGAAGTGAAGCCAAGGACTCGAACCTCAGCTCAGACGTACCAAGAGAGATATAAGTTGAGCATAAGAACATAAGAATGAAGGAGACTGCAAAAGACCATAAGACCTACACTAGGCAGCTCCGTATCCATCACCACCTGTCATCCCCATCCATAAAGTGGTCTAATCGTTTCTTAAAACAACTGATAGTTTCAGCGCTTACTACATGGTTGGTCGTCCCGCATTGAACAGACTTGGTGGAAGCGGCGGTGGTGGTGTTGTGTGGGTAGTCTAGTGGAGGCAAGACAGACAGGCAAGGAGGCAAGGATGTTTTATTTTGCGTCACGCTTCTGCTACTGCCTGCTCAGGGTTGCTAAAGCGTCTGTACTACACTAAACTTTCCCTCCCTCCCTCCCTCCCTCCCTTCCTCCTCCCTCTATCTCTCCTTTTCTCCTTCCCTTTCTCCTTCCTTCCCTCTTTGTGTTCTCCCTTTATTCCTTTAACCCCCTTCCTTCCTACCTCCATCGTATGTTTTATCTTCGTATTTTTCATTTCATTCCTCACTATTTTTCCTCCCACACTTTCTGTGTTCCACTCCCTTCCTTCTTCTTGTTTCCTTCTTCCCCTTTATTCTCTGTCTTTTATTTATCTTCATATTCTCGCACCTTCTCCTTCCCCTTCTCTGTCTATCCTCCACTATTCCATCAATTTCTCTCCTTCAAAATTCCCTTGCCCCTTCTTTCTTTGTTTTTCCTGTTTCTGTTTCCTTCTGTCCCTGTATGAGGTACTGACTGCATTTCTTATTCAGTTACTATTTCACTGACTTCAGTGAAATTTTTATGGACCAAGTCACTCAGTATTCGTTTATCGCTGGTTATTGATCTACAGGGAAAATAGAAATGTCATTCACTTTTATCTCCTCATATCTCTTCGTTCTGTTCTCACATGAAATTCTCTCCTTTACTATTTTCTCATCCAGGAGGTGCCAAGATAGGAGAGAGGGAGGAGGGTGGAGGGGAGTGGAATATATAGGAAATGGAATGGGTGGGAGTGGTTTCTATGCCTTTTTCTTTTTGGCTACCCCCCGTGTAAGGGGAAAAAAAGCCTTTGATATATGTATGTATGTATGTACAATTTTCTCTGGAGGGGAATGGAATATATAGGAAATGGAATGGGTGGGAGTGGCTTCTATGCCTTTTTTTTGGCTACCCCCCCGTGTAAGGGAAAAAAAAAGCCTTTGGTATATGTATGTATGTACCATTTTCTCTGTAACACCACCTCTTTGGTGCGATGTTGTGCCAAAGAATAGAAGCGCTGGTTATTGGCGACAAAATCTAAAGCTAATCCCTGTTTTCTTAACCCATTAAACTCCGATGACAAGATGTCTTGTCATTTGGTCAAATAAAACAAAAAATCATAAAACACCAAAATGTTTGATCAAACACCAGAAAAATACGACGTCAGTCCTCGCTACGCTCGCGAGCGAAGCGAGGACTGACGTCATATTTTTCTGGTGTTTGATAAAAAATTTTGGTGTTTTATGATTTTTTTGTTTTATTTGACCAAATGACAAGACATCTTGTCATCGGAGTTGAATGGGTTAACCCCTACCACCTACCTATTCCTTCTATACCCTTCTTTCTTTCGTCGCTGGTTTTCCCTGGCAACATTTTTCCTTGTTTTGTTTTATTACCACATGTCTCGGCATTTCGTGCTCACCTCATATTTTAACTTCTCCTCTCTCACTTCTCCTTTTCTCTCCTTGTCCTTTTCCTTCTTCTCGTTTCTTTTACACCTTCTCCTATTCCACTCCACCTTTCGTCTCCTTACACACCCGTTATTTTTTATTTTATTTTATTTTTCTTCCCTTCTTCCTTGTCCTCGCTCTCATCCCTCCTGTCCTGTTTGTCTTCCCCTCCTCTTCACTTCGCTTTCTCTCACTGCATGAAGGACGTTGTTCTGTGACTGTCATATGTTGGGTCGTGTGTGAAATGTCTCTTGGAAAAGGTAATAACTGTTACCTCGAGTTCCACCGACTCGAAATTCATAGTCCCACCGTAGGCTGTTATAGTCCCCAGGCTCTTCCTCTCTTTGAGAATTTTTTTTTTTTTTCCAATTGTATTAGGATTAATTTCTGTGTCACCAGTTATCGGGAGGAAAATGGGAATAGTCTCCGGTTTCCTCATAAGAAAAATCTGGGAGGAAATAGTCAAATCTAATAAAGAGATCGTGGACTCGTCTACAGATGGATGTGTGGGTGTAGATAGGTTCTTAGGATGGGCAACAGATACTTGTGCAAATGACATTTTGCGTTTTCAGATATCGTAGTTGAGACGTACTGTACACAATTTTTATGCTGAATTTTATCTATAAATTGAATGAGAATTTTATGCATCAGTTGAATGATATAGAATGGTGAATGCACTGTATGTATCAATGATAAATCATGATGAAAGTACTACTTCGTGTCGTTAATGATAAGATAACGATGAGATGCTCTGAATCCAGAGTTGGATAGGCTCCGAGCACTGGCATCTGCAGGCATTTAGAGGCCCTTGTGGAGGCATCAGTGCCGCCTCCTTGAGCACTATTACTCATTTACAATGCCTCGGTGGTGTCTTCTGTCCTCCTGTATGGATCAAAAACCAACCCACCAGGATCGACGGCTTTGACAGCAGAGCGCTTAGGAGGACGGAAGACCAACTTTTTTTTTTTTTTTTTTTTTTTTTTCGAAATTCGGGAGTGAAGAATCTACCTTCTGCCCGTTACCGTACGCAGTGAGAAGAGTCCGTTGGTTCGAGTTTGATCCCCATCAAGTCGGCTGGAGACGTCCAAAAGAACTTTCCTGAACCTGGTGGCTGGATGCAGGGCCCTCACATGGGGGTGGGGGGGGGATATAGCCTGGGGCGGTACATTTAGGGGGGGGGGAATTCTCGTCTGGACATGCCGCCCACAAGGCTGACAAAATAATTCTAATAAAAACAGGTCAAAGGAGCCCTGAATATTTTACCGTAATATACGAATTTTGCGTTAGAGTCAACAGAATATGAATTTATTTTTACCTGATCCTTTCTACAAAAGGGACATTAAATACAAATTTTTAAAATCCGTTTAATTATTTCGCAAGCCAATAGCTATAATGATAGGCAGTGAGGGGTGGAAGTGGAGATGAGAAGTGGTGATGGGGGAGGGGGGGAGAGGGAGGGGGGAAGAGTGGCATCACTGAGAACTTTGCCCCCGGGGGGGCGGCACTTTGCCCCGTGGTGGCACTTTGCCCCGGCCCGACACAGCATGTAAAGGCTCGGGCTGGATGTCGTACCACAGGATTTTAGGACATGTGATCCTCTAAAATAAATTGCATGTCTCAAGGAACCCCTAAAAAAAAAAAAAAAAAAAAAAAAAAAAAAATATATATATATATATATATATATATATTCATATATATACATACATATATATATACATATATATACATATATATGTATATATATATATATACCATATCTTTCTTATTCTATTTTCATCGTAATAATAGATTAGATAGGATGATGTCTATATTACATTATTACAATAACCAAGAATATGTCGTGCGTGTTTAATCATATTACGTGTATGAAATTAAATAAAAAATAAAAAAGTGTATTACAGTAGCTTATCTCACTTGTTCACGTGGAACCCTTAGGGACCTTTTGCGGAACCTTAGGGTTCCGAGGAGCCCTGGTTGAGAAACGCGGCCCTGGCTCATCACCCAGCAACTAGCGCAGAACAGATCTATATGAAAAGAATTAATGACACTGACTGGTTCTACGCACCCAGATGTGCAAATGGATTGATAATGGTAATTGGTAATTGGTAATGGTAACTAGTAGTGGTAATCTTATATAAGTAGTTACAGATCCCATGTTCGTTGCTTTTGTATGGGATCTTGCCCATGTTCCCTATATATGGTGTCATGTACTTGGGCTACCGTTGCTGATTCAGACCACAAATTGTGTTGTATGTTACATGGGGAAATGGTGTTTGCATAAAGAAAAACTAAGAGATGGGACAAAACCGAAATAGGCGTGGAAAGTTACAGAATTGGTAATAAGCTTAAAGGTCATATGTAGATGTGTAGTATTGTTAAATGTGGATAACATTGTATTGTAGATTTGATGTCGTTTTTAGGGTTCTGCATTTGAATTGTGTGTAGGACATAACAATTTCACAGTTCAGGATAATCAGGAGGCAAGGATGGTGCTATTTCAGAGGACTTTGTAGCGTGGAATTTAATGAACCATACCCTTGGTCCAACTCGCTGGTAGTAGAGTTCGAACCGCCGTTACATCGATCCCCGTCGCAAGTAGCGACGCTCTAAGCCACTCGGCC
>NC_134801.1:23755842-23758342 GCF_046742065.1 Oratosquilla oratoria
CCACGCATTACCAGGGAGCAAAACAATGCATGCAAGTGTCTGTCACTGCGTCTAAATTCATGCGCAGTCTATATGAAGTACAGCAGAAAGCTGTCGCGAAAGGGTCATAGCTCTCTTATATTACCTTAGTGATTGAATTCCATTTGCTTTGTCTTTCAGTCCGCAAGTGACATTACTTATTATCTCTTATGGGATTTTCTGTCGCCCGCAGTGAAATAGCGATGTCCTCACTTTTATCAACTGTTCAACATTTATTGCAGTAGGTGTTGCTACTCCTGCATTAAGTTTACGTTCACAACATAGGACTTAAGTTATGCAACACTAAAATATGACTATCGTTTCCCCTGTCATATGTTCATACGCAGATTTAAAAACATAATATTTCTCACTCATGTACACTGTGTTGCCTCTGCTGTATTCATGGGAGAACAGTGATTGCATATTGATTTGCTGCACGGCTTTCTTATAACTTGTTGCATGCATTACGCAAAGCCTGTTGCTTATTTCTTGGAAGTTTCGACGAACCGAAATAGCTTTCATTTTATTGATTTCTATTAATCTTTCATTCATCCTCTATCTGTCCGTCTGTCTTTCTGTTTACCTGTCTTTCTTCATGTCTGCCTGTCTGTCCGTCTCTCTGTCTGTCCGTCTGTGTGTGTGTGTGTGTGTGTGTGTGTGTGTGTGCATTTACTTAATTATATTTACTTAAAGATCTATAGGAAAGGAAGTATACATATGAGGTCCCGTCTTTGTGTTTTCCTTTGGTCAAATTTATTTTTGAATTCGCTTGTTATCTGACTATTATTTTTTCTTCCATATTGTCCATGAATCAGCGTACATGTATGATTTTTTAATTCTTTAATTAAAAATTTCACACACCTTGTTTTTTCATTATATGCATTCTTTTGATTGTTTTGAACACTCCTCCTTATGATGGTGTGGTACGTTCTAGCATCGTACAGTTGTGTTGTGTATTATACTTACATATTGCACAAATAGGAATTGTATATTTTCCCCAATGTATAATTGTCATAGGTTTTTTTGGCCATTAATTCTATTATTGATTGTATTATCTATTTATTATAAAGATTGTAATTTTGTAAACGAGTTTATAGGGAGAACCAAGCTAGTTCCTGTATGACGCCAAGACAACGCGTGGCGTTAATTGTAACTCACTCCGAAGTGTACACACGCATTTGTCTATTGTAGCGCTTTATCAAATTGTGATTTAATACACTAATCTACACTGTTAATATACTTTTATTAGCCATCCTACTACATGTGGTGGCGGCGGTAAAGTTAATTTTGTTTGCTGTATTTTTTTTTTTTTTTTTTTTTTCGATTGTCGAGTGATGTAAACTTTAGTGAACTTTGGCTGGCCAGCATATCTTTCCATTTTTTCTAGCCAGAAATTTGTTACATTGACTTTTGGGTTAAGAAGAAATAAATGGTGTTCTGGAACAGTGTATTCTAATTATTTTATTTTATTTATTATTATCATTTTTTTAAGGAGAGCAGCATCTTCTCTCAGCTATAAGACGGATGAATCCCTATTGTCCTTTGCAACACGGCTTTCAAGTAAACTAAAGGAAGGGCCTTATGGTTCTTTGTGTATTAGCAATGCACAACAACAAGCCAATGTTTCTAGTTCTCCTCCACCCCTTCAGTTATTGGAACCTACTCATAGCACTCCTTCGTCTATATTTACACCACTTGTACTTGTACCTATTGTAACAAGTCAGATCACTCAAGTGCTCTTTGCTTTCACTGTAAGCGTCACGAACACAAGTCAAAAGAGTCCCCTGTACGTAGGAATTTCTCATATGCCTCCTCTAACGAGACACATGACCTCATTAGAGTAACTCTTAAACTTAGCTACTGTCATATCCATGGTCAATGTAAACATTCGACTGATCAGTGTTCAAAGATTCTGAAACTTAAAGCAGAGATCTCTCATCAACTTAGGCAAACTCAGTCCCATTTTCACCAGCGCCCACATCACAAACCAAAGGATTGACCAGCAATAGCCGGTCTCATATCATCCCTTTGGTGGCTGCTCAATCTTCTCAATTACTCACTTTCCAGTTTTATACAGAGAACACACCTATCTCAGTCACAGTAGATACTAGTGTAGAATGTAGTCTTATAGGTAGAAGGGCTTATTATACTCTCAGGGATTTGTAAATCTCCCTTTATCTCCTTTTTGTAAAGGATTGGATTCTGTATAAGGTTCTCCCTTACCTATACTTGGGCCTGTTCGCATTCCCCTTAGATTTTCCTCTTATGCTATAGTTTTCCATGTTACTTTTGTTGTTGTTTCTGGAATTGCTCTCATGCGTGATTGCCTCTTGGACATTAACGCTCGTACAGCTCATGGCATAGATATATCTCCTAGGCGCCGGGTGATGACTTTTCATAATCCACTTATTCCTGCAACAGATAGGCCAGTTTCCATATGTAGCTCCCCTTCTGTGTATGACCAGAGCATAGAGTTGTCTTC
>NC_134801.1:23763342-23768342 GCF_046742065.1 Oratosquilla oratoria
TTTGTCAGCAATAACCAGCGCTTCTACCCTTGGTGACAACAGTTCACCGGAAAGGTGGAGTCACAAATGTGGTAGGTACAAAGGCAGCAAAACGGAGGGATGGTTAAAGTTACCATAATGAAGCTACTTTCCACTCATAAGATATATACTGAGTGACTTGGTCCTTGGGGGATGTCGCTTTTTCCCCTAAAATATCAACTGTATGAAGTTTGCCGTTTGTTTTATACGGGGACGTCTGTGGCGCGGCAAAGATGTGCGATGGGCTAACAGCACACCAGCACCTTGGCTATATAGGTTACCTTGGCTGTGTTTTTCTTGGAGTGAGGGAGGTAAGCAGAAGGAGGTGGTGATGGTGATGTTAACGGCGGTGATGGTTGTGGTGGTGGTAGGGCTGGAGGAAGAGGAGGAGGAGGAGGCGTAGAAGGAGGCATAGGAGTCAGAGGAGTCGTAGAAAGAGGCGTAGGAGGAGGAGGCATAGAAGGAGGCGTAGGAGGAGGAGGAGGCGTAGAAGGAGGCGTAGGAAGAGGAGGATGCGTAGAAGGAGGCGTAGGAAGAGGAGGAGGCGTAGGAGGAGGCGTAGAAGGAGGAGGAGGAGAGATAGGGGCAGGAGTAGGATGCAGATTTATTGAGGAGATGAAGATGTCCAGCCAGGTTGTACAGGCGGTGACATGAAGGTGTGTAGCGGCTTGGGAATACAGCAAATGGTTGGAGGTACTTCTGTTTTGTATATCTAAACTTGACTGAGACTTTCTCCACTTATCTTGCTTAGTATTTGCTTTGGGTTCTATTCCAGTATCACGCAAACACATTTTTATTTTTTCTTTATTTCAGAGATCTATTTTTTTTTCTCCCATGAAATGGCTATGTTAGGTCAAGTTAGGTTAGCTTAGGTTAGGTCAGGTCACTTTAGGTTAGGTTATATTGGGTTAGGGGTACTGAACAACGTAAGTTTCATGTTGAATATCCGTGCTTGCGTGATTCTGGAATTTTTACCTTGTATTGTGATTCTTGGTTCTTATTGAATTTCAATCTATTTTATTTTCCCAATTCTCTTGTGTGTTTCCTGGTAAGTGCTTAGTATTGATTTCATCCTCAAGTGAATCTCCCGCCAGTTGAAATGAAGGAACTAATTAACAGGTGGTTACGAGGACAGATGGTCAGTGTGGTGCTGTAGCCGCATCGAACGAGACAGGCGGACCGTATAATGGCGGATCACAATCTTACGTTCAAAATGCCGGCGTGGGAGGTGGTAGGCGCATGCGTAGAGGCATTATCACACTGGGCTATTTTACCTCCGATTGTTGGAGCAGTTTTGCAGCCGAAAGCTTTCGAGAAGGAATCTGATATGCTGGAGGAAAATAATTTTCCTCCAGCATATCAAACGACATTCTGTGTATTTTTGGTGAGGAAGCAAAATAGTTTTCCATAGTGATTTGACGGCGGAAAAAGTGCTGGAGGTAGACGATATCGCCAATTAATCGGAGGTTGGAGGAAAAATAGTCCAGTGTGATAACCCCTTAAACAGGGCGAGTATCGACGTTGGGTGAGGTGGGAGTAGTTGAAGAAGAGAACTGGCGCGGTGTAGGATGGGCTGAAGGAGGAGTTCAGGAGATGAGCTGGTGAGGGATCTTAGGGAAACACATTAGAATACCTCAAAGATAATCTTGCAACCTTTTGGTGAATATAGCAACCTGTCAGCAGTGACCTTATTTATGGTCAAAACCTGTGTCCCGCGTGTCATGTATCGGTGGAATCGGTTGAAGTTCCTGGAATGAATTTTTAAAGTAATCTATCTATATACCGATAGGCTTCTTCCTCCTTACAAGAGAGGTAGCCAATCAAGGCATGCGCCTACCCACACCTATCACACTCCCAACCGTCAGCCATAACCTGTTATCTTAGCTTCCTGTAGATGATGGGTCATCCCTGTCTCCTGCCCACTGTCTGGATCAGAAGCAAAGCAGCAAAACACAGCACATTTACAACAGGGCCACTCGCTTCATTTGCACGGCAATCCTCCTTTCTTGTCCCCCTTACGCAAAAATAGAGAAAACAAGGAGAAATCCTTTCGGGCCGCGTCAATCTATTTTCCATTCACAACCATTCTCAGCTCACACCTATCTCTTGCCTTCTCACTTCCTTCCTTGACAGGCATTCCTCCATTTACTCAAAGCCCCCTACACCCCATCCATCCATCTCATCCTCGGTCGTCCCCTCAAGTTCACTCCATCCATTTCTGTTTCACACACTCTTTTTGCTAAATTTTCTTCATTCGTTCTTTCCATGTACCCAAACCATCCCAATAATCTTTCATCTACCCTATCTGTCGGACCCTTTTCTACGCCCGCTCTCCTCCTCACCTCTTCATTTCTTACTCTATCCAACCTTGTAACACCCACCATACTTCTCAAACACTTTATCTCAAGCACATTTAATTTTCTCCTTTCAACCCCCCCATTAACATCCAAGTATCCGAGCTACACAGTGTCGTAGGCACAGTCATCCCTTTATACAATCTTCCTTTGGTATCCATCCCCAAATGTCTATTTAAAATCATTACACTTTTCACTCCTTCAAGACGTTTACTTGTTTCCCTCACACTACGGTCTACCTCCAGCCCCACTCCTCCATTCCCTGCTACATGTGACCCTAAATACTTATAACCATCCACTTCCTCTAACCTTTCTCCTATGAGATCTACCTCCAACTTACTGCCACCCTTTTCCCTTGTGCATCTCATCACCTTGATTATATCCACATTTACTTTCAGCTTCCTCTAATCCAGTGGTTCTTAACCCGGGGTACCTGTACCCCCAAGGGGTACGAAACCTTAAGCCTGGGGGTACGAGACATGATAGCCCCAGTGCATGGTAGTGTATATTTACAATGAGAAAGCAAATAAGGTTTGTATCACTCATCCTTTTCATGTATTTGTATTGGTTGGGGGTACGAGGAAGTTTTACGAGATATCAAGGGGTACTAAGGGCACCGGAAAAGGTTAAGAACCACTGCTCTAATCCGATAACTTCCCATTCTTTGTCACTAATTACCTCAGACCCTCCTCTGACCCAGCCAAATGCGCAGTGTCATCAGTAAACAACAACTGACTCACCTCCTACTCCCCCTCACTCTTTCTGATCATCTCCAACCCTCTGCCCAACACCCTCGCATGTATCCCCCGAGCCTCTTCGTCCAAGTATACATTGAACAACCATGGCGACATAACACACCACTGGCGCAGCTCCACCTTCACCTCATACCACTCACTCTCACCATTTCCAACCTTAACATGAGCTCTTCTACTCATGTAAAAAGCTCCTGACTGCCCATAAAACCTTTCCCCCAGTGCCATATATCTGCTATATAACTCCCACAATGCCTTCTTGTCTACCCTGTCGTAAGTCTTCTCCAAATTCATAAAAAATATCATTACCTTTTGTCAAAAACTTCTAACAAATCTTCCTCATCACAAAAATGTTATTCCCATACTTTCTACCTTTCCTAAACGTACATTGTTCCTCACCAATTATTCACTCTGTTCCTTTCCTAATTCTCTCAAATAATACTCTCCCTTATTTCTGTCCAACAACACTCAACACTCAATCCCTCTGAAACTACTACATTCTCATTTATCCTTTTTTACTTTGTAAAGTAGAACTGTATAGGCACTCCTCCAGCCCTCCGGCACACTCCCCTCCCTTGGACACATTGAACTGCCTCATTATCTAAATCCTTATAACCGATGATATTCATGATCATCAACCCTATCAAATCTACTTGGACTATACTGGTTGTTTTCGTAACCGTCTTCGACTCCTTAATGACACTTCTTTGGGACACTACACAATCAATACAGTATGTGTGCGTGCGTGCGGGCGTGTGTGTGTGTGTGTGTGTGTGTGTGTGTGTGTGTGTGTGTACAGTTATTTGAGATATATTCACACTCTCCGCCTTTATATACGTTTACATTTTCATCCCTAATTTTCAGTCTGGTTGTACGTGTGAGTTGGCCTAGATAGAAATAGTATTGAGAGGGTAACGTTTCTTATGTGACAACTACTTTAAACCAGTTGTATTTTATGAGTTTTGTGGTCATTTTGATGCCATCAGGTTGTTTTATTTGACAGTGGGTTCCCCCCATCTCGTTGTCCTCCATTCCCATATAATCTTACAACCTCCCAACCCTTACAAACACCCTAACTTCAAATCCCCATCCTTCGCATTCAAAGGATTAGATAAAGAATGGCAAATAAAAACGTTGAAAAAGAGGATATTCAAAAGGATTTTGATGTAATTATCAATAACGATCTCAAATTATCTAAGTAGCGTATTTCTGTCTCGGAAAAACAAGTATAATTCTAGGAATAGTTGCACGGTCTTTTGATTTAAAAATCCATTTACCATCAACCAACTGTATATATCATTAGTCCGTTCTCCTTTGGAATATGTTGTGTTCGTATGGTCGCTGAATTTCATAAAAGACATTGACAAATTGGAAAAAGTACAACGACTTACCACAAAACTGATTCCAAAGATCAGAAGTAAATCATAAGAAAATCGACTAAAACATATGAATCTATTTTCCTTAAAAAAGTGTAGGCTCAAGGGTGACTTGTTTTTGGTCTTCAAAAGTCTAAAGGTAACTGACAACATCGAAAGTGACAAAACTTTTACACTGGACACGAATCAGACGAGAAATAATGGTCCCAAGTTGTCAGGACGTAGATTTGGTTTATAATTGGGTAGAAACAACTTCGCCAACCGTGTAGTCAATGAATGGAATAAACTTCCTGCAGAGGTAGTGCAATGTAGCACGGTTCAAAGTCTTAAGCTTCATTTAGATAAACATTCATTTGCCAACCGTGTAGTCAATGAATGGAATAAACTTCCTGCAGAGGCAGTACAATGTAGCACGGTTCAAAGTCTTAAGATTCCTATTGATAAACATGTAAGCAATATACTGTAGTGACTGCCAATTCCTTGATTCGCTCGTTTATTCA
>NC_134801.1:23773342-23783342 GCF_046742065.1 Oratosquilla oratoria
TTCTTCTTCTTCTTCTTCTTCTTCTTCTTCTTCTTCTTCTTCTTCTTCTTCTCCTTCTTCTTCTTCTTCTTCTGCTTCTTCTTCTGCTTTTTCTTCTTCTTCTGCTTCCGCTTCTTCTTCTCCTTCTTTTTCTTCTTGTTCGTCTTCTTTTTCTTCTTTTTCTCCTTCTTCTTCTTCTTCATCTTCTTATTCATCTTCTTCATCTTTTTCTTCTTCTTCCTCTTCTTCTTCTTCTTCTTCTTCTTCTTCATTTTCTTCTTTTTCTTTTCTTCTTTTTTCTTCTTCCTCTTCTTCTTCTTCATCATCTTCATCTTCTTCTTCTTCATCATCATCATCATCTTCCTCCTCCTCCTCTTCTTCTTCTTCTTCTTCTTCTTCTTCTTCTTCTTCATCTTCTTCTTCTTCATCATCATCTTCTTCATCATCATCTTCCTCCTCCTCTTCTTCTTCTTCTTCTTCTTCTTCTTCTTCTTCTTCTTCTTCTTCTTCTTCTTCTTCATCTTCTTCTTCTTCATCATCATCTTCTTCTTCTTCTTTTTCTTATTCTTCTTCTTTTACTTCTTTTCTTGCTACTTATTCTATTCTCTTTTTCTACTTTTCCCCCTTCTTATTATTCTATTTATTCTCCTTCATCTTATTCTACATCTTATTTTCTTTCTTTTCCTTATCTTTGTATCCCTCACATCCTCCCTGAGTCCAACTTTGCAATCAGTTCACATGTGCTCGCTTCTTCTCTTGTACTACCATCTTCAACCCATCATCCCACCACTCACTACCCTTCCTTGTGTTTCTTCCCATCCTCCTTGTTCCACATTCGTCCAACTTTGCAATTAGTTCACATGTGCTCGCTTCTTCTCTTGTACTACCATCTTCAACTCCTCATCCCACCACTCACTACCCTTCCTTGTATTTCTTCCCATCCTCCTTGTTGCACATACCATCTTTGCACCCCTTGTCACTTCCTTATTGAAACAAACCCATTCCTCTTCCGTTCCCACATCCACTCTATTCATCACCATCCCCCATACTTCCCTCAGCTTCTCCTAATTTTCCTTCTTCTTTTCCTTCTCATTTAGTCTTTTTACCCAATAACTGGCTCACCTCCTACTTCATTCCACTATCTCTAATCATCTCCAACCCCTTACCCATCACCCTCGCATTTACCTCCTGTACCACCCCATCTATGCTCACATTGAACTGTTTTATCCATTTCCAATCCTAACATAAGCTCTATTATTCTCGTAAAAGCTTTTTACTGCCCTTAACACATTTCCCCAATCCCACGTATCTGCAAGACCTCCCACAGTGCCCTCCTGTCTACCCTGTCATAACCCTTCTCCAAATCCATAAAAAAAAACAAAAAACATCCTTACTAAAAAAAAAAAAAAAAAAAAAAAAAAAAAAAAAAAAAAAAAAAAAAAAAAAAAAAAAAAAAAAAAAAAAAACGCAAATATGCCTTACCATAAAAAATTGATCCACACACCCTCTACCTATTTTAAACCCACACTTCTCCTCACCCACATGCCGCGTGTGAAATTCGCCATGTGGGTGTCCCATTATGATAGCTAAGTTTGCAAACAGTTATGGAGCAAATGTCCTCTCGCCTTGTTGCGCGGGGGTAGGGAGGAGTTAATTTGCGGAACGGAAGGTATCTGTGCGCTACCATCTTGCTAGTAGGATAAACAGACACTGGACGAAGGTCGTGGGGTTCAATTCTGTTTACAAGGCGACGAAACACAGTTATGCCACATTCACAAATGTTATTCTAACTTAAGGGTATTTGGATAAATTGGGGTCTGTTTGGTCTGGTTTTAGTAAGAGTTGAGTATACGCGTACACTCGTGAAGAAATTGAATAGATGGAGAAAAATGGTTACAGCGTCGCGAATGCGGACCTCTAAGGTACACAGAATCAGATGCGATGAAGAAAGATCTGGTCATATAGATGTGTGTACAAAGATATGATTTACACTCGTGTGAGAGTGTGTACGCTGGTGCAAGCCCAATGCAGGACCGCGTGACTATCCAGCCTGCGCAGTCGTTGAACCAAGACAGCTGACGAAATATGTAATTTTCATGTGAAAAATAATTTGTTTATCTACTTATTTGCTTATATTTTATTTATCTATTTGTGTATTTATCTATCAATTAATAAATTTATTTATCTATCTTTAACTTCATTATCTACTTATATATATATATATATATATATATATATATATATATATATATATATATTTACTTATTTATATATTTATTCCTTTATTCAATAATTATTCATTTATCGTTTGATTGCTTATTTATCTAGTTATTCATATATTCATTTATCATTTAATTGTTTATTCATTTACCTATTTATTCATTTACAATTTAAGTTCTTATTTATTTACCTATTTGTTTATTCAATTTATTCACTTATCTACTCATTTATCAATTGTTTACTTACTCATTTATTTGTCTATTCATTGCTCAATCAATTGCTTATTAATTTATGTATTTGTCTATTTATTCATCTATTCATTTTTCATTTCATTATTTATTTTTGTACTCGCAGACTCTTTACCAGACATAAAAGGTTTGGCCATCCACATCCTTTAAATTCAAAGGATTACAAAGGTTTAGAAAGGAGGAGCATGCTGACAGGAGACCTTTTGGTCCATAACTAGGCCGGATGCAATAAACAAATAGATAAATAATAATTATAAATAAATAAATAAACAAATAGATAAGTACTATAATAATATAAATGATAAATAAAATAAGTAAATAGATAAATAGGTAGATTTAACTAATAAACAATGAGGTAAATGGTAAATAACAATAAATTGTCAGATAAGTAATGATAGATGATAATCAAAGAAATAGTAATAAACGAACAGACCAAATAATAACAAATAAATAAATAAATAATATGAAATAAATGGCAGGCCTTACAGCATCTTGCTTAGGTGTTTTCAGTGCAATTGCACCACTAGTGAGTGTTAACACTTGGTATTAAAGTATGGGAACTCTCATTTAGCGAGTCAGCTGTGTAGGGACATTCCTCATGTAAATGAAATGGTCGAGCGAGAGATAACGCGAAATTTATATGACTCAAAACGCAGGTTAATCGAAAGAGATTTAGTACGTTGACCAAGAGTTTCCATCAGGTAGTTGGAATAAGATAAATATGACCCAGATAACTATGAAAGGGTTGAGATACATAAGAGGCGAGTGTACAGGCAAGGTAAACTAAAGTTTAGGGTACACATGGATAGATAACTAAATATAGACAGAGATGTTTGCAGACAAAGTTTATGTTAGATAATAAGGTAAAAGAGAAGGTTCGTAGGTACAGAAAAGATGGAACACAGATAATAGATAGAGAGATTTGTTTAGGTGCGTGGGTACGTGGATGTAGAGTGAGATGCAAGGTACTCTATTGGAGTAATGGAGTACCATTTTTGTTAGCAATAACTAGTGCTTCTGTCCTTGGGGGCAATGTTTCACCGAAGAATGAAGTCACAGAGGAGGTAAAGAAGAGGTTTAAGGAGGGCAGAACCAGAACGAATGGATAGTACATTTATTAATTGTTACGTAAATCTTTTTGACATTTCTGAGAACCTAATACCATTAATACTTCTTCTTTGAAGAAGATTTTACATTATATGCTCAGCAATACATTTGTATACGATCCAGGAAATTAATCTTATATAATTAAGGTAGAAATCTGAAAGGTGTTTACGTTTGTCAGACGTACGGTGAATAATCTTTCGTCATTATTAATACGCACAAGATAAATGCGTAACATTATGAACATAAAAATAAAGGAGACTATTAGAGATTCTATGGCCTACAGCAATTAACATACTTTTTTGAGTGAAGGTTAGTGGTTATTAATAAAAGAATGTTGACTAGGTTTATGGATATGTCTCCAAAGTTTCCAAGATATTGATTGTACAAAGCATGTAGATAACTGTCAAGAAGAAAAAAAAGTATAGTTAGCTTTGTAAATGCAGGGTAAAGGTTCAGACATTTTACGTTATTGTGGTTAATCTTATATTTACTTTCAAAGAAGCACATCATCCTCATCAGCTGCAGATGACGAAGTTTCTGGCTTTTTTCGACATAAGCCCTTAATATAAAACTGATACTCATTTGAATGTGATGAAAGGTTGGTAATTTGGTACCTTCTTCCCAAGCTATTTATTTATTTGCTTATTTATTTGTTCATTTATTTATTTATTTATTTATTTATTCATTTATTTTTACACTGACATTTAATGGATGTCTGTCTTTGTAAGGTAATATTCTATAGTCTTCCATCCGGAAAATAAATATGGTTTTCAAAGTGCACACTAGGACAGAATAGACTGGGTCCCTATTTTCTTTTCAATTGAGTGAGTCCGAACTTATGGCCTAAGGACTTTTTCTTGTGGACTCAGGATTCTCAAGACCTTCATTTCATTCGCCTTTGAATGGTTAATTCTTGTTCACTGCGATCATTGATGTTGCTCGCTTGTTCCTTTATATTTCCTAGTTGTAGCTGCAACCTTTTATGAGTCGGAAAAATTCTGTGAAAGTGCTCTGGCTTGAAAAGTCTCTGATTTTTTTTATGTTTTTGTTGGAAAGAAACACAGAATATGTCAGTATAAAATATATATTTTTTTCTTTCTGTTACATAAAGAGGGCCACTATTGGATATCCATCGGCAGTTGTTTGAGCACCTCAGTGACGACTTTCTTACCCTTATCCCTATTTACGAGTATGGCTGTCGTGCGGCTATTCAGTTTGCTACATTGAAGTGTTTATGATGAACTCCTTCCATACAGGTTAACACTTCTTATTGTTCGCTACCACAAAGGGATGACCCGTCATCCAGGAGGTGCCGAGATGGGAGGGAGGGAGGAGGGTGGAGGGGAGTGGAATATATAGGAAATGGAATGGGTGGGAGTGGTTTCTATGCCTTTTTCTTTTTGGCTACCCCCCGTGTAAGGGGGGAAAAGTCTTTGGTATATGTATGTATGTACCACAAAGGTACTGTTATCACTTACTGAGACATACAGTATGTCTTCAGTAATGAAAAGGTTCATCACACAGTGTCGGGACAAAAATCTATTTATTTAGCGATTATCAGCGCGTCCAAGGAACAATATCGTACAGAAGAAGTTGTGTCATAAAGGTAGCACAGAGGAGGTCACAGGAAAAAAAAAAAAGGTGGTAAAAGCTAAGAGTATTCAGCTTTTTTATTTCTTCTTTTTTTTTGTGGAGATTCAGTCATAAAAGAATGATAATTCTGGTTCGTAGTGTTGCCATAAGTCTCTAAGATATTGCCTGCATAAAATGTATGCAGGAAATACCCCGTATGGAAAGTATTGGTGCAGCTGTTTAACCTATTTGCTGTTATGACCAGAAAGTGCAACCTTCAGGTTTCATATCATCAATGCTGTCTCACAAAATGACAAATGCACAACGAAGACAGCTACAATATTTTACATAAGAAAATTAGAAAGATTTTTTTTCTTAAGTTACTGCATTGCAGAGTACTATGAGTATGTCGTAATAGACGAAAACGTTTAGTATTCCCACTTTATTTTCCCTGTGGTTTCTGCAATATTATTTAGTCACGCGTTATTGTGATTATTTTTGCAAGTTACTACATGATTGCTAAGGACGATTAAAGCTAATGATAACACTCATACTTTATGCGGCAGACACTCCCTCTTGCTCATGTCCTGATGCATCGTCTTTTTTACTGGCCCCGAATGGGGTACTGAATGTTTGTATTGTAGAGTCTTAAAAACTTCAATGACATGCCTACGGACCATATCACTCAGCATGCCTTTATGACTCGAAACTACTCTTTATTCTAATAATTTGCACTTTCCCTTCGTTTTGCTATTCTTCTTAAATCATCCCCTGTACCACTTCTGTGACTCGTCTCGGAGCGACAACGTTTCCAAGGACAGAAGTGGTTATAGAAAAAGCACTAAATCTTTATTTCACAGGTGGTTGGAGAAGCGGGCTGAGAATGATGTGGGAACAACGGAGACGCTAGAGGGTGTTGTTTGGACGTCATGACTGACCTTGGAGCAAGAAAGGACTCCCAGACTAGCTACCGACGAGGTTTCATTGTAGGACTTATATGGCGCGCTGCGCAAGCATCTGATCTTTAGAAATGGTTAGGTAACAGGCTTGTATATGTGGGTATAATAGGGGCTTAGATTGTATCTTTATGCATCTGTGCGTGTGTGTGAGGGGGAGGATTTTGAATGGCTTTGGTACATTTGGGTGTCCAGTATGCAGCCAGGGCGGGGCGTCTGTATGTTCTGTCAGTGTTTGTTGTGTTCACTCTCTCACCTGCCTGTTCCTCTTGCCCTTACTGCGACGGCAGGGTTGCAGCCGGCCACGTAAAAACGGGATTTCTTTTGTTGTTATTTTCGTTGTTGTCCGTGTAGATTTCCGTATGTAGTTCGCTTTCCGCTTTTTTTTTTTTTTTTTTTTTTTGTCCTGGTGTTGATCGGCAAGTTCGGGGAAGGATATCTGGGAAATATCAAATCCTTCTACTACTCCAGATCCTCCTCCTCCTCCTTCTCCTCCTCCTCCTCCTCTTACTCCTCCTCCTATTCCTTGTCCTCCTCGTCCTCCTCTTCCTCCTCCCCTTCCTCCTCTTTCTCTTCCTCTTTCTCCTCCTCCTCCTCCTACTCTTCGTCCTCTTTAACGTTAACAAATGTAAAGTCATGCACATTGGAAGTAACAATGATCACATCCAATACCAAATGAATGGCGAAATACTGGATTCAGTAACTAAAGAAAAAGATTTAGGAGTTTTAATATCTAATGACTTGAAGCAAAGTCAACATTGCTCAGAAGTTGTTAAAACAGCAAATAGATTGGTTGGCTTTATCGGAAGAGTCTTCGAAAATAAATCAGAAAAAAATTTGCTAAACTTTTATAATTCCTTGGTCCGTCCCCATCTTGAATACTGTGTACAGTTTTGGTCCCCATACTACCAGAAAGATATTAGTAAACTAGAAAGAGTGCAACGGAAAATGACTAAAATGATACCACGGCTGAGAAATCTGCCGTATGAGGAAAGACTTAAAAGTCTAAATCTATTCTCACTTTCAAAAAGGAGAATGCGAGGAGATCTAATCGAGGTTTTTAAAATGTTCAAAGGTTTTGACAACATCAATGTCGAAGATTACTTCTTATTAGACCAATCAAATACAAGAAGACGTCACGATTTTAAAGTAATTAGTAAAAGATTTTCTTCGAATGAAAGTAAGCACTTCTTCTTTAACCGGGTTGTTAATGTATGGAATTCGTTAATTTTCCACCATCGTTGAAAGTAACACAATAACAACATTTAAAAATAGCCTAGATATATACTTGGACTCTAATCAGTAAATAAAATATTATCCCTTGCAATAAAAGATCTGACAGCCCGGCATTTAATTGTAATCGGATAGGATAGTGGTATCAGTAGTGTTAGTTCATCTTCTGTTGCATAGCTGCCCTGTTTTCTTAACTGTAGCTTAGTATAGTAAACACAAACAGCCTCGTTAGGGCCAGTAGGTCTGCTGTTGTTTGTTCTTTCTTTGTGTTCCTTTGTGTTCTTCATCGTCCTCCTCTTCCTCTTCCTCTTCCTCCTCTTCCTCTTCCTCCTCCTCCTCTTCCTCCTCCTCCTCTTCCTCCTCCTCCTCTTCCTCTTCCTCCTCCTCCTCTTCCTCCTCCTCTTCCTCCTCCTCCTCCTCTTCCTCCTCCTCCTCTTCCTCCTCCTCCTCTTCCTCCTCCTCTTTCTCCTCCTCCTCCTCCTCTTCCTCCTCCTCCTCTCTCTCCTCCTCCTCTTCCTCCACCTCCTCCTCGATATGCTCCGAATTCGTCCTTCTCCTCCTACTCCTCCTACTCCTCGTCTCTCTCCTCCTCCCTCTCCTCCCTCTCCTGCTCCTCCTCCTCGATATGCTCCGAATTCGTCCTTCTCCTCCTACTCCTCGTCTCTCTCTTCCTCCTCCTCAATATGCTCCGAATTCGTCCCTTAGCTGTAGCACATTGTATGCTTTCTCGACACAATTCTTAAATCGTTTCCTTATTTTTTCAGCCTCTGGTTAAGTTTAGTTAGGCTAACCTAACCTAGCCTAACCTAACCTAACTTAACCTAACCTAGCCTAACCTAACTTAACTTAACCTAGCCTAACCTAACTTAACCTAACCTAACCTAACCTAGCTTAACCTAACCTAGCCTAACCTAATTTAACCTAACCTAACCTAACTTAACCTAGCCTAATTTAACCTAACCTAACTTAACCTAGCCTAACCTAATTTAACCTAACCTAACTTAAATCAATCTAACCTAACCTAACCTAACCTAGCCTAACCTAACTTAACCTAACCTAACCTCGCCCACCACTTTGGGTATGCGGGTTGCCTTGGTTTCGGGTAAACAAAAATTATCCGAATCATTTATTCGTCACGAAATTCTGCACAGTCATAACAAAACCTCTATAGAGTGTCATCGCGGGGACGGGAAAAAAAAAAAAAAAAAAAAACAGCGCTTCTGTCTTTGGGGACAATATCGCACCGAAGAGACGAAACCATGCAGATGGCAAAGGAAAGCTTTAAGAAGAGCAGGACGAAAGAATAATATATGTTAAAGGCGATCAGCATTCTCTCTCTCTCTCTCTCTCTCTCTTTGAATTGAGACTCGTCCCTAGCCATAAACGAATGTTGAGTAACTTTGGTCCGTAGGGACGTCACTAGAGTTCATAGAACATTTAGTGGATAAAACATTCGATGAACGGCCTCATACGGGGATCAAATTTGCATAGTACCTCCACCGTGTGGAGGGGTTGCGTACAAACGATGACAACCGGACGGCAGGAAAATGAAATAACGAGGACCACCCGATAAGGAAGGTGTTGATGGAAGATTCCCTCTCGCTCCCAAAGAGGGAACACACAGTTGAATAGAATAGCCCGATGATAGCCAGAATAAAGGCATGAGCGATACTTGGTCCGGAAGAACTTCAGAAGTCGTCACGCCTTCCCATTAGATCTGGCGCCGTTATATTTTGTATCGCCGTGCTTTCGTTGCATAGATAGTCCTCATTATTCTTTTCTATTTCTATTCATTTTTTCCTTCCTTTTTACATTTACTGTACTTGTAAAAGTTTGGCCGTTGGTATAGGGCAATTCTTAAAACAATTGGGACCATTTCTGTGGATGGGGGTAAGTTGGGATTCCATTACGAAAGACAAAAGGGTTCATGAAAAGTCAGATTCCCTTCCCTGTATGGAGGATGGAAGGGGGGGGGGAGCTATCCTAATTTTATTTTATTTTCTTCTACCTTTTCTATCCGACCTCATTCTAGATTAAAAAAAATCCTGTAGGCCCACTGTACCACTGCAACTTCTAACAAGACCAGATTGGAGAAGGATAATCTATTTTGTTTTTTTTCGTTAAGCGGCCCATACACGATCAATTATATTGCGCAATTTCATTGTCAATACTCTGAATTGACAATTAAATTGACCGTGTATGGGCGATATGTCGCCCATACACGGTCAATTTAATTGTCAATTCAGAGTATTGACAATGAAATTGCGCAATATAACTGATCGTGTATGGGCCGCTTTAGAAACAACCATCGTTTTTATCAATGGAAGCTATCGTTAGACGGCGTTTAGTAATTACACGCGCACCTTTGTGATTCCACTTCATATCCTGTTTTGCATTCTAATATCGACTGAGGGGGATCCTTCTTGGAACTGCATCTGAAGGCAAAGTGATGAAACGTAGATTAATCTCTTTTTGCTCGGTGGTAATTTCTTAGAATTTAATGTATCCAGAGCTTGAAGAGCAGATTCAACTGAAGAAGAAGACTACGAAGAAGAGGAAGAAGACGGAGAAGAAGACGACGAAGAAGAAGTAGAAAAAGGAGGAGAAAAAGAAGAAAAAGAGGAAGAAGAAGAAGAAGAAGAGGAAGAAGAAGAGGAAGAAAAAAAAGAAGATGAAAAAGAAGAA
>NC_134801.1:23793342-23805842 GCF_046742065.1 Oratosquilla oratoria
CGAATGTTAGACATAATGTCGAAATGTTCTTAGAGAAGTCTAGATTTCCGTAAGCGAAGTCAGATTCTAGTTATTGAAATGGAGGTTGGAGGTCAAATGTCGGAGGAAAAATAGCCCAGTATGATAAGACCTTGAGGATGAGGGTCTCTGGAGTGAAGGTATTCAGAATCGATCGAGACCCCAATGTGTGTGTTCGGAATCTGCGCCTCTCGAGGTCCGGGCTTCAACCCGAAGACCCCCGAAGGACAAATCAACGACGCTTGGGACGGAACAGATGAGATAGTCGTAAGAGACACATTTCACTGTTTTTAGCGCTACTTGCTGCCATGAAAGATGAAGGGGAAAACGCGAAGAAAACATATGCACTTCAGTGTGTGTGTGTGTGTGTGTGTGTGTGTGTGTGTGTGTGTGTGTGTGTGTGTGTGTGTGTGTGTGTGTGTGTGTGTATTCACCATGGTCTTTGATCACGTGTTGGACTCGTGATCGACAGCTATTTCCCTCTCGGAAGAGAGCTCAGAGCTCGTATGACCGATCTATAAGTAATGCTGTGACCTTACACACACACCTCCCCCCAACTCCCCGCCCACGAGAGTTGGAGTAACGATTCGAAGCTCAGCGATACTGAAATTATCATGTGTGTGTGTGTGTGTGTGTGTGTGTGTGTGTGTGTGTGTGTGTGTGTGTGTGTGTGTGTGCGCGCGTGCATGTATGTGTGTTTTAAGCAGATAGAATATAGTCTCCATCCTGCATCTAACTACTCTAAACAAACTTAGAGGTTCTTGAAGTGTTTAGACTTTAGAACAAGAAGTTTGTGATTTTAAGTAACTCACGCTGGGAAGCGGTTAACTACGGCTAAAGCTATGTTCTCGCACAGCCAAGACAAGTACCACTCATTTATAGCTATTAAGGATCGAATCAGGATCTAAACGAACACAAGACAAGAGTCCAACGCGCCATACATTCCTCTATTAGAAATAAAAAAAATCCTGCTTTCCTCGCGAAAGCCATTTCATCTGGAAGGCTCGTATTTCCTTTATCATCTCCTTACAAGCTGTCTTCATTTGTAGTTCTGTGTCCACGAGACTGGAGGGTTGAACAAGGAGGAAGATGGAGAGAGCTCCGGATTATTCATATTTCTTCAGATGATAGAAAGGAAAGACTACACAAGTCGTGGGAAAAAGAAACGACGATGATGAAGTAAGCGGGCGAAGAAAACGGAGTATAGACGATGTAAACAAAACAAAACCAAAGCGCGTTATAGGCAGCTAGGGAAGTAAATATCATATCACATATAGAGGAGTGCCGATGCAAAGCCAACACACCTAGATCCTTGAACCTGAAGCTGAGTCAGACTCCAAAAAAAAAAGAGCTATTATTCAAGTGCCTCAAGATCTAGCTGGCGTTTACAGGAACTAGGCTGTTCTAGGTCGAGTGTAACGTCGTTTTCTAGAACTAAGGTGTTTTATTGTAAGGTCGTTCTTAGACCTGTCGATGGGTGGTCTAAAGCAAAGATTCTCAGCTGAGGAGAAATAAGGACCACAGGGTTTTAGGCTTAAACTCTTGTAATATCGATCTTCGTACAAACCACATAACGTCACTCTCGTAAAGAAATTGCCTAAGCCATTTTTCATCAATTTATGGATTTTTTTTTTTGTCTAAATCAAATTTTCATTGTTCCTTGTGGTATAAATCCCATTTTTTTATTTAGTGTCTGAGTAGGTTAAAACTACGTTAGAAGGAACATTACGTACATTTATAAAATAGAAAAACGAGTTTTTTTTCGATTTTCTGAAAAGTTGGACAAATGACTTAGGCACTTCCTTTATGAAGCTGGCGATAAGCTTCATTCAAGGCATCACAGAGTGCAGTGTCACAGACTGAATCAACAATAAAACTAAATGGTTCACGTTTTGATTGAAGAAATTTTGTAAATGAAGGTGGATGGGGTGCGGGGGCAAATAATAGTAATGATAATAATAATAATAATAATAATAATAATAATAATAATAATAATAATAATAATAATAATAATAATAATAATAATAATAATAATAATAATAATAATAATAATAATAATAATAATAATAATAATAATAATAATAATAATAATAATAATAATAATAATAATAATAATAATAATAATAATAATAATAATAATAATAATAATAATAATTAATAATAATTAATAATAATAATAAATAAATAAATAAATAAATAAATAAATAGTGCATTAGGGCGCTTGTCCTTATAGCAGTAGTTCACTGCGTGTGGTCCATGCACCTCCTATAGTCCACAATTTCCCAAGGGAGCCCACAATCCGAAAACTAGAGGCAGTTAGTGCATACCTGACGATTAAATTCAGTACTGGATTAGAGGGAGTTTCCACGGTCTAACGTGTTTAAAGTGATGTGGGGTTTAACCAACGTGTTCGACAACCAAATACCCCGTTCACACGTTCACACATCACTTTAAACACGTGTCTGTCGAACTGCGTTCGACGAACCGTTGGACCGTGTCAACGCCCTCTTAGTCTCCAGGAGGGTGACGCAGGCAAGGTCATCATATTAAGACAGTAGAGCAAGATTCGTAGTAATGATTTTAAATTGGACAAATCTAGATTTAAGGAGTTGGTTTACCAAGAGAGTGGCTAACAAATGGAATATATTTAGTAACCAAGTAATGAGCGTTGAAGGAATTGGTTGTTTTAAGTGAAGATTAGATAGCTTTATGGATAAGGATGAAAGGTGATAAGGGACAAGGAACTGTCTAGTGTAGGCCTTATGGTCTATTGCAGCCTCTTCCATTCTTATGTTCTCAACAACAACAACAACAACAACAACAACAACAACAACAACAACAACAACAACAACAACAACTGTAGCGGCAACAACAACAACAGCGGCAGCAGCAGCAGCAACAACAACAACAGCAAAAACAACAGCGGCAGCAACAACAAAAACAACAGCGGCAGCAACAACAACAACAACAACATTACCACCACCAAATCAAATTTGCAAATTTCTCTATCTCGTTTCTGTACCTTTTCTCTTGTCTTCCTTTTAAATATTTCTCATCTCGCAGTGTTCAGTCAGGAACAGACTTCCTCCATCTCCCTCTGGGTAACCACACTACCCAATTCCACTTCCACTCCTTTAAGGCATCCACTCTATATTCCACTCCACTCTGCTCTTCCACACAATCTGATCACTTCCTGTCTTTCAGCGAGATTCCCGGCATTGATCTCTCCATTCTCCTCTGTGCACTCCTTAGCATTGTCTCCATCGTCTTCCTCAGGTTTCGTTTCTCATATAGCTGGCTGGGCACACCGATTGTAAACTTTGCATTTCGGACAAATAGGTAGAGCCTCTCTTGATGTTCTTATAATCAACCAGTTTTCGACCAGTTGTGATGAGCTTTTTTACTTCATTTCCAAAACATTGACTGAGTTTTAGTATCCAACCTAAATTATTATACTTTACCTCTTCCACAATCTAGCAATCAATTATAATCCCCTTACTTAGAACTTTTGAGTTCGACGTTTGTTTTATTCTTTTTCATCTTCAAGCCTACTTTGAGACTTTCCTCCTTGTCAGCATATTTTGCAAATCTTTCACTTTTTCTGAAGGGGAAATAATAAGATTTGCAGATTTTAAATGATTGTATACCTCATTAATCTGCAAACCTTTTGCTTCTCAACTCGACTCAAAAATCCTCTTCCATACACACTCCAAATAACTTGGTTGAGACTACCGCTGTGCCGTACTCCTTTCCCGATCTTTATCTTTTCTCTATCTTTATGCAGTCGAATGACAGCAGTAGCTTTCGCATAAATGTTCTGATGGTTTTTAATGGGAGGATCCGCTTTTAGAGCTTGCATATTCTCTTGACTGCTTATCATCTGAAATTTTACTGAGCCTATTTGTAAGGATCTTTATATAAATTTATATACATTTCATAACAATCTAATCGGTCGGTAATTTTCTAAGATCTTTCTGGTCTCCTTTCCTGTGGAGTAACATCACTAAAGCATTACACCGTGATTCAGGAACGCTTTCCTGGTGTATGCGTTGGAAAAAATTAGGGCATGGATAACAAAACTTCACTTGATTGATATACCCTCTTGGATTATGTGGAGTGCCATATCTATGGTATTATGTAGTGGTGGAGCTTCAGTTCATTTGAAATATTTCGGTCGACTATATCCACAATAAGATAAATGAAATTACTTCCGGGAATACAAGGAAATTTATGTTTATATTCGGCTTCATCGTACAAATTGAAATTGTTTTTTTTCCAATTTCCTCTGATCCATAAGTGATTCCTCTGATGTCTTGTGGGTAAAACATAAAGGCAAGACACACACCACAGCAGTGTGATCTCAGACTTGCAGAACTTTGAAAGCAGATGATAATTGACATATAGACGTTATCCTCATCTTGAAGGAAAGCAACATCACATCTGAAGGAACTTAAAGTCCACAAGGACCAGACGTTATTTTGACCCTATTATCGCCAAGTTTTCCTCTGAGATGAAAGCAAAATCTCGTGGCCGTAGAATAAAGGCTTCAAAGAATCCAAATTCGTTCCAGTGGGTAGTGTAGACTCATGCTGACCTTGAGAAGACTAAAACCATCTTGTCGGATGACAAAATTCGACGACTTTTCGCTCGCGAGAAAAAAAAAAAAATAAAAAAAAAAAAAAAATAATAATAATAGTAATTATCAAATCAAATAAAGTAACATCAAATGTTATTAAAATTAAATTAAACTAAATAAAATGAAAAGAAATGAAAAGAAACGAAAAGAAATGAAAAGACATTGAAAGAAATGAAAAGACATGAAAAGAAATGAAATGGAATGAGGACAGAAGAAAAACGTGCCTCAGGAAAGGTGTCCCATCAAGGAAACAATGTCGAAATCAAATCAAGTGTGTGTGTACGCGCGCGCGCGTGGGGGGGGGGTAGGGGGTGGGGGGAGTTGGCGTCACCTGTGTGGTCTTCCGTTAAGTGTAGCGTGGCGTATGAGGGGCTGGGTCGCATAGAAGCCTTCCTAGATTCTGAATGACTAAGAACGACCTTCACAGAATTTCATTCAACTGAATGTTGAACTCGGGCTTAAAACCCCTTCTTGGAGTTGCCAATACTCGAAATAAAAGATCTACCCGGACGTGTTATCCGCATCCCGTTCTGGTTAGCTATTTGACTCTACTCCAGAGATAACCAGGCTATTTCATTCACGGTAGCACAGAAGTCACGAGGTGCGGTCATAACTCAGAAAAATACAGCGTTTATCAGAGGACTGCAACATTAACTGTGACGTCACGTCGCTAACTCCAGCTGTCGCTTCATCTAAATGGCACGAGTCGTTTGGTGTCCCGACCTGTAAGGGGAGATGGCATCACCCACGGTGAATGTGTAAATAAAACGTCTCACTTAGGGAATATGATGTCATTAGTGTAAAGACAGCTTCTCATATAGAACATGACGTCACTCACACACACACACACACACACACACACACACACACACACACACACACACACACACACACACACACACACACACACACACACACACACATATATATATATATATATATACATATATATATATATGTATGTATATATGTATATATATACACATATGCACATATATAAAAATCATTATACTTGCTGACTCTTGTCCGGCAATACTATGCCTCATTATTTGTCGCGATCGTGCACTGCCTCGATCCAATCCTTCTGGAAAGCTCTTCTTGCTCCATCAATCCATCTCCTCCTAGGTTTTCCCCTTGATCTTCTTCTGTCCACAGTCCCCATCAATTGTTTCTCTGGCAATCTATTCTCATTCCTTCTTACCCTATGTCCTGCCCTTCTACGGTGTCTTCAACCTTCGTCAATTCTCTCATACCAGTATTATGCCTCTTCCGTCGTCTGTCTTCCTCTCAAGCGTAGTTTGGGCCTGAAATATGTCTTAGTGTTGAGTTTTCAAATATTATTGAACAGTATCCCATCTCCATTGTTAGGCTCCATGTTTCACATGTGTATATACTATCGGTCTTATTATTGTTTTGTACAATCGTCTGTCTGTTTGTTCTCCTTCATTGTATCTATTTGCGGATGTAATTTTGACTTGAATTTCGGTCATCGCGAGATTTCTTTTTGTTGTCCCTAGGTATTGAAAGTTATCTATTTCTTCAACTCCATTATCATTCATCGTTTAATATTTACACTCCCTCTCCCTTCTTGTCAACACTAGCAATTTAGTTTTATAAAAATTTATATTTAGACGCACCTTATTTGCTATTTTTTTGGAGGGGGTTCGTCAAATTCAGTATGTCTTTTCTACTTTTAACGATCAAATCTGCATCATCTACATGTTTTTACTCACTTATTTTATCCTTATCCAAATGGGACCTTACGTCTCTTCCTTGTATAGATCATGACACTCTAACTAGTACCAGATTAGATAACAAGACCTATAGAATGCCGACCTGTCTCAATCCACTTTTTATCTCAAAGGTTTCTGAGAGATTTCTACTCACTTTCATTTTTTGTTTTGTATTTTCTTTAAAAAAAAGGACCTTGAGTTCGTGTACACATATGTAACTCGAGCATACATATATAAGAATTTGTGCTTACCTTTTATCATTCTTGGTGGCTGAGTTGATTAAGTCACTGTCCATTTGTTAGGTATCGGCTAGGTTCGAGTCCTCAGCCTGACAACGTCTCAGTTTCCGAATATGCTTCCATCGAGTTGCATACTACTTTTAGTCTCGATCGTGTTTGCAAGGACTTAAAACAGCAATAGTTAATGTGGTTGAAAAGATGAGCATGTGTGTGTGTGTGTGTGTGTGTGTGTGTGTGTGTGTGTGTGTGTACGTGTGTGTGTGTGTGTGTGTGTGTGCGTGTGTTTGCGGAGGAGGAAGATAGGTAGATAAGGTTTGGGTGAGTTTAGGTGTATGTGAAAGAAATACATGTATGTTACTTTCCGATTAAGATAAACATAATGCAATTAAATATTTGACAATCTAAAACATAAATCGTATTATATAAAGTGTTGTGACAATTCTTGCATTTGTCTATTTATTACTCCGCGTGCATTGCAACTCCAATGTGTCATTGTTTGTCTTGAATCATGTGTGTTGGTTCAGATGCCCCGGCTGGGGCAAGTGATGAATCGGTCCCCGCCCAATCTGGTGACAGCTGTTTCTTCCCGTTCGTTCGAGACTGCAGGATGTAGGTCAGTGGTGTCAAATGTCTCCCTTCGTGTAGGCTGTCCCATTCGTCAAAAAAGAGACCCAATCTAGGACGCGATCTGTGTTTGTTGAAATATGCATATGTCCCTCACAAATGTCAGAGGGTTATAGGCTTGGAATTGTTATCAGTATCTAAATGACCCCACTTGCATATATTTTTTTTTGTCATTCTCTTCGTCCCAATAACGTACTCTGGTGAACTCAGATCGAGCCACTAATCTATGAAGAAAAAAAAATCATCATTGAATTTCTCAATGGGAAAATTGACAATTACAATAGAAAAAAAGAGTCTCGAATACCTTGTCCGTCGACAAACATATCAGTAAACACGGTCTATTGACGAGCACAAAAGAATCTTGTCAACATATGGATTAGGGGATAATAGAAAAAAGTTATAGAATGTCTGGTCTGCCCTTGATAAGAATATACAGCGATGGTTTAATTTCCACACAAAATAAAAATAAATCAATCCGTTGCCCCAGATCTCTCTTGTGGACGCTCAATGCCTCCCAAGATACCGTCAGCAGCCACCAGATTGGCTCATAAGTCACTCAACGAAGAAATATCGTGATGTCTGGATATGGTTAGGGTGGGTCAGTGTAACATGTGCTCGGTGTCCCTTGTGTGATGGTTGCACTTGGGCTAACGTCTGACCTGAGCTGATACTACCTTAGTGCTGGGTGGTGATCCGAACGCTATTATGATTATGTGGTTCTTGCTTCTATTAGGAGGGATTTTTGTGTGAGGTTGATGTCTGAGATTTAATGGAGTAGGGTTCTTAGTGTTTCGTCTTAAAGAGCTTATTTTGTGGTCTGGGTGTGAACGTATTGTGTAGATTTAGTGCATGTTGTGAATGTGTAAGGGGTAATCTACAGATGTATTTATCTATTTATTTATTTGTTGATCTATTTATTTCTCTATTTATTAATTCATTGATCTATTTATTTCTCTATTTATCAATTCATTGATTTATTTAGGCATTTCTTTATACATTTATTTATATACATATTTATTTGTTTATCAGTTAATCAATTGATTAATATATTTACTTTGTTTATTTATCTGTTTATCCATTTATTTATCTATTCATATTTTTAGTTGTTTATTAATTGAATAATCTATATATTAATACGTGTGTCACGCTTACGTCATCAGTCGTGACGTCACATCTCTTCTTCTGATTGGCTGATCTTCAGTTGTGACGTCATGTCTCTTCTTTCTTCTGATTGGCTGGTCCTCAGTCGTGACGTCATATCTCTTCTTCTGATTGGCTTGACGTCATGTCTCTTCTTCTGATTGGCTGGTCTTCAGTTGTGACGTCACGCGCTCCGCGCTGGGACCCCACGATTGGGTTCCTTGGGACCCGGAGGGGACATGTCCCCTTGAATCATTTCTGTCGCCGTGGAATTTCTACGGGTCCTGCTATGATTGACCTAACGAGAGAGAGAGAGAGAGAGAGAGAGAGAGAGAGAGAGAGAGAGAGAGGCGACGGGAGAATTTGACGACAACGTCGGGGGACTTTGACGACTCCTTTTGGAGACTGAAGACTCCTTCGGGAGATTTTGAAGACTCCTTCGTAAATCCCGTGGAATTTCCACGGGTCCTGCTAGTCTATATATTAATACGCTTGTAACTATCTATCTATGTGTGTCACGCGGTGACGTCACGGGAACGAAGCCTTCCAAAATTGCTGACGACCAATTGGCTGCGAGCGAAGCGAGAGTGGTGACGTCACGGCAACGGAGACGACTTATTGGCTGAGAGCGGTGACGTTACGGAAAAAATGAGACGACTGATTGGCTGCCAGCTAAGCTACAGTGGTGACGTCACGGCAACGGAGACGACTTATTGGCCGAGAGCGATGACGTCACGTCGCTTCAGCGCGTCCGACATGACGTCACGGTGCAGAGGAATCGAACTAGTTTTATTCTGGCTAAAGACAGGCGATTTTATTCACCTATTTATCACATTCTTTCGATAAATGAAATATTAAAAAAGGTATTTATTTAAAGCTTAACGTGTGACGTCATGTCGCGTTGCTTTCTGAGCTCCTGACAGAACCTCACGAAAATAAGTAGATAAATAAATAAATAGATAAATAAACAGTATTCAAACGTCTATTCAAAAATTTTATTGCCTTTATGATTGACCTAACGAGAAAGAGAAAGAGAGAGAGAGAGAGAGAGAGAGAGAGAGAGAGAGAGAGAGAGAGAGAGAGAGAGAGAGAGAGAGAAAGAGACGACGGGAGAATTTGACGACAACGTCAGGAAACTTTGATGACTCCTTCAGGAGATTTTGAAGACTCCTTCGTAATACTTCAAAATTGAATAACCGTGGAATTTCCGCGGGTCCTATGTGACATGACATAAATTATTAAAAAAAATTGATTGCCTTTATGATTGACCTAACGAGAAAGAGAAAGAGAGAGAGAGAGACAACGGAAGAATTTGACGACAACGTCGGGAGACTTTGACGACTCCTTTTGGAGACTGAAGACTCCTTCGGGAGATTTTGAAGACTCCTTCGTAAATCTTGTGGAATTTCCACGGGTCCTGCTAGTTAATTAATTGATGTATTTATTTATTTATCTATCTATTCATTCATTTATTTATTCATGCATTTATCAATTCGTTTGTTTATTTATTTATTTTCTTGTTTATTTATTTATCTATTTATTCATTTGTTTTAGCTGGTTGTGCTTCTCTGAATAGAGTTGAGGGCTCTTGCATAGAATTATACCTATCATTTTTATATGGTCTTCTACGGGGAGTATTTTAGTTCTGTGTTCAGGTGTTACATTGAGGTGGTTTGGAGAATCCTGTAATTTTTCTTAATGCTTTATCTTGTATAATTGTAAAGTTCCTATATTTGGTTTCCTGATTGTTGGGAACCATGCTGTGGAAGCTTATTCGAGTGTGATTTTTCAGAACTGTTTGTAGACTGTGATTTTTTCCTTTTGCTGCCCAAAGTTCTTGCTTGCGATTGAGTTTACTATGCTTATTTTCTTGTATATTTTCATTGTCAGTTCTCTGACGCCGAGAGTCACGTGGGTATCAGAAATGAGGCCCAAAGTTTTTAGGTAACTTTCCAATGAAAGAGTTTGGCAAATTGATTTTACTGTTGGATGTATCTTTGGTCCATGGTTGTCTGGAGTAAGCAAAGTTCCTGATGTTTTTGGGAGTAAGGCTCGATTACATTATTTCCATGTCGTTCTAATTTGTCTTTGTAAGCTTGGGTGTTCCTAGCTACTATTTCGTTGTTATTATTCAGGGTTATTACCAACTGGTCATCTGCATGGGTGAGTGTTTTGATGAGTTCTGGATCTGGTGTTGGGAGATCAGTCGTGAAAATGTTGAATCACATATATTTTTCCAAAGTCTCTTGGAATGTATTTCCTGACCTTCTGAATGGTTACTGTTCTGTCGCTGCTTTGTCAATGTATGTCTATGGCCCCTAAGTTCTTTTATATTTATGTTTATTCATGCCAATTTAAAGGATAAATGCAAGATTGAAAAAACACAGTGAACAGCAACCAAATTGGCTCCCAGCCTTGATAATCAAACTTATAGAGAAAGATTGGACCGGCCATCAATAAAAGGAAGATTAGAAAGAACTGACTTGAAAGTATATTCGGGTTATAATGGGGAGTAGATGAAACTTACAAAGATTTCTTGGTTTGGGATGCAAAGACTCACGAGGTGATGAAAAAATAAATAAATAAAGGGACGTTTTGGCGACGGATGTTTTGGACTAGGACAGGGGTGGGCAACCTTTTTAAGCTCGCGTGCCAAAATCGGCCAATCTTAATATTAGACTGTCTACATGCCAATAAATAAACAAATAAATAAATAGATAAATAAATAATTAGATAAATAAATAGGTAAATAAATAAATAGATAAATAAATCCCCCTTATAAGGGAAATAGCTAAGTCAGAGGCACGTACCCATTCCCACTCATGGATGACGGGTCATCCCTGCATCCTCCAACTTCCCTGGGTCAAACGCAATGCAGCAAGACACAGTACATCCACAGCAAAGCCGCTTCTCTTAATTAGTGACCCCCCCCTCCTACCCCTCATGCAGAAAAAGAAAAGACGGATAGAAATTCCTTCGGGTTGCGTCAAAATATCATTCACACGCAAACACCCCCTACCCCCTATCCCTCCCTTTCTTGCATAACAGTATCACCCATACACAGTCATTTTCCACTCATCTCTATCTCCAGGCTTCTCCCTTCCTTGCTCAACAGACATTCCCTTCTTGCTCAGCGCTCCCTTCACCCCATCCATCCATCTCATCCTCGGTCGTCCCCTCAAGTTCACTCCCCCCACCTCTGCCTTCCACACCTCTTTTACAAATAATAATGATAATAAAAGTATGAATAATAATGACAGCAAGAAGAACAACAATAATGATAACAACAACAACAACAACAACAACAATAATAATAACAATGATAATATTGATAATGATTATAAAAAAAGTGTTGCAGTAGTTAATTCATATTCTAAACATCTACCTAAAGCAATCGACTTTCTGTCTACTTTTGCATCAGGCACTTGAAGTTTGTATTCATAGATCTATGTACCACTTGGATCAAGGTCAACTCAGGCGTCACTCGCGTGGCATCCTCTCGGAGCCACAGTTCATCAGTGTCGGTTTTTGATAATGTACACGAATTCAGTCACACATACACACACACACACACACACACACACACACACACACACACACACACACACACACACACACACACACACACACACACACTCCCTTCGTGGCGCGGTTGGTAGAGTCCCCGGCTGCCACTACGGCGGTCCGGGTTCGAATCCCGCCCAGGGCCGAAATAATTTCAGTATCGCTGTGCTGTGCTTCGAGACGTTACCCCAACTCTCGTGGGCGGGGAGTTGGGTGCGTGTGTATGTGTACGTGTAAGGTCACAGCATTACCCATAGATCGGTCATATATGAGCTCTGAGCTCTCTTCCGGGAGGGAAATAGCTGTCGATCACGAATCACACACGTGATCCAAGACCATGGTGAATCACACACACACTTCGGACAAAAATGTTGCGCCGAAGAGAGGAAAACAAGTAATCCTGTTGCAGGAAAGAAGGAATTCCTGTGCTCTCCAAAGGCGTCACTTTCCAGACTCAGAGCTGGATTCTGGATTCTCTTTCGACCCCTATGTAATATCACACTGGGGATATTTTTCCTTCGACTGTTGGAGCAGATTTGCAGCCCG
>NC_134801.1:23810842-23815842 GCF_046742065.1 Oratosquilla oratoria
TAAAACTTCTGCATGATAGAGATGGATAATATTATGAAATATTTTATTATTTGAAAATATGTAAGGGTAGGTAAAACTTCTGCATGATAGACTAAAACAGACTTTTCTTTTTCAGGTATTGTTCCTCGTCTGCTTTCTGTCGTCAACGGAGATTCGAGGTAACTTTTTGCAATGGAGTTATCGTGTCTTTGGCCAATGACATTTGGTCCTGTCGGAGTCCCTTATTGAATCCCGAACACACCAGAAGACTTCCACTGTTACAGTGTTTCTTGGTGTTCTTGTAAATCCATTTGAGCACCACCGTAGGACGGAAACTATTCTCTGCGTTTCTCGATTTTCGCAGAAACATCGAAGTTAAGGGTACATAGGTCCTGCAATTTCTGAGGTCAGACTCACTGATGCGGGTTTACAGAAAAGAGAATTTGTTTGTTTTTCGTTGAGATCGGTGTCATGATAAGACGACATGACCCGGAATGTAGAATGAAATGAAATTATATAAAACATTACAACAGGAAAATATTAGGGTCCTTTACATTTTTCAAGCCGTTTCCTGTCACTGCTATAAAGTATGGGTAGCCTACTATCAAAAGTTCTACCACGCCTTCTGATTTTAACTATGTTAATATAACTATCAGTGTTTTGTACATGCATAAACCCAACGATATTTTATAGGAAGACAACTATGAATAGACAAATGAATTATGAGCTATGGACTACCTAAGGCAAGCCACCTGCTCGCTTTGGATCTGTTTTTGTGGGAGGGGAAGAGAAGTCAGTGGGTAAACGAAATGATAATTGTGTATAAGAGGGGGCTATTGCTACTGAGCACTTTTAAAGAATATTTATCAGGACTTGTAAGCAAATACATTGAATGCACATCAGCGAAAGTTATATTTGCGTGGGTCGGTTCGGGAGAGTTGTCAGGACAGCATGCGTCGCGCGACATCGGACAAAAGGGAGCGGCCGTTCATTGCCTAATGAACGCAGGGTCGCCAGGAAAGGGCGCGCCAGACAGTGTCCCCGCTGTCGCATGCTTGTGTCAACCGGAGACAGGGAGGAATGAGGGAGGGAAGGAGGGGCTTTCTTGAGTCATCTCGAGAGAGTGCAAAGGTCAACCATGTCACCCCGTTGAACCTCTCCCAGTGCGATGGCCGCATCGCGCAAATAGCTTCGCCATTTCTTCATCCATCCCCCGCCTACATGAAGGACAACAGGCGGTGGGTAGGGCGGGGAACTGGTTGATGGGAGTGCACTTCATATTTATGGGATGATGTAAGATTCAGCCGAGTATGATGTTATTATGAATGTATGAGGGGAAGGGGATGGCTCAAGGAAAAGGCTGGGGTGGTACAGTGGCCTGTGAACAGATGGGAGGATCATGAATTTTGTTCTTCGAGTGCGCGCGCGTGTGTGTGTGTACACAACCATTGGCAGAATCCCTGTAGCTCTACTTGATCATCTGTTTCACCACCACACCACCACTACCACTACCAACACCACTACCAACACCACTACCGCTACCTGCGCCATAAGTAAGAAGCTTGGGTTCACTTACACCTAGTATGTGTTTAGAATTGTCTGACATATATAACATAAGAACATAAGAATGAAGGAGACTGCAAGAGACCATAAGGCCTACACTAGGCAGCTCCGTAATTGAAAGTATAGTCAATTTAGATGGTAAGTGGATTCTGTTTGTGTGCTTGGATTGTAGAATAAACAAGTCCATTTCGCCTACAGTTCGTTCCGATACAAGGGACAATATCCAAGAATCTGCGCAAATCAATAAAACGATCTCTGTTGTGTGCTACAGTTGGGGAATTGCAGGGCCAAGTGGAAGGTCTGATCATGATCAAACGTGGCGCGTCTCAGTCTCATGATGTTGGAAGTGAAACTCATTGGGCAAAATCTGCAAGGCATTTGGCAAATCGTCAGGGCGAAGATTTGTGAGATGAAGGATAGGCAACGAAGGACCACCATGAGACTCGCCTAACATAGAGTATGCGAAGTGCAATTGAGAGATGTCAGTGCAGTTGGTGAAGAGGGTACATTACAGAAAGTGTTATGTCTGAATATTGGGGAAAGACTAAACAATAAATACTTCAGATTCGCAGGACATATTGATAACTTTACGAGAAGATCGCAAGTTCAAGAAGATGACAGGCTTTCGATCTGTATATTTGAATGGAGACCTGACTTCTGCTCAGAGGAAGAGATTTCATAGCAGACGCTCTGCCATTAGATCATCTCAGACAAACGCGACAGAGGACATTGTTGATCAAGTGCTATTTTAGATTACTGAGGTAGTCACGCATAGGCTCGTGCTCACTTGCTAATATCTTTTCTCTCATTCTTTGCACCTAAACATAGATTTTATTATAAATAAAATAAGTTTTCTATACACATAGTAGGAAAGATATGACATTTCTGTGTTGGGTGTAAGTGAAAAATGAATGACAACTACAGTTGTAAGTACTTGTCTGGGTATTTCAAACTACATTTTAACACGGGGGATTCATTAGAAAATGCGACTAGACATGATGGGATTATTTGAAGTATGTGGAAACTGAGAAAAATGATATCCCAAAGGTTTTTACCCTTCTCCTTCCCGATCTTACTCTGTACATCATCGTGGCGTATCATATACCATCAACCACAAATTCTGAAAATTGTTGATTAAGTTTTTTTCCGATTTCTGGTTAGACAAAGTTGTGATAGTGATGGGGTTTTTTGATTTACCTCCAATTGAGTGGAACAGTGGTGTCATTTGACCAGGCTTCTCGTAGAGTGACCTCAAGTTATTTTGTTTCAATTAGGGTTAATCAGTTCAATTAGGGAGCCCAATTTTCTCGGCTTTGGGAATGTTTTTGATTTATCTGTTTCCCCAGAATAGGAAAGCGCGTTCAGAGTTCAGGCCTTTTACTCTTTTCTACTTTTTTGGCACTCACTGGTTATATGTAAATATAAATCACAGTGTACACTTTAAACCCACTATCGGAGAAATAATATCAGAAGTACAGGAGATCCGTATATTTCGACTACTATCTGTAGTCCTCTTCAGCAGAATTTCTGCTGAAGAGGACTACAGATAGCGTTTAAAGTGTGCATTTACAAATGTGTTATAACATTACAGTTTTCCATAAATCGCAGTCCATCCAGGATGCACTGATGCTACATAGAATTTGGACAAAAGGCCACTACAGCAACATGAACCATTACCCACCCGTGAATGCGATTATAAATTCAGATACTTTGATACTACATATGATGTGTTCTTGGAAATTGCCCATTCACTGGTTACCGGGTTTGTGTCAATAATTATCCAAAACCGTGGTGGGCCACCCTGGTTAGCCAAACCTCCATTAGTCATTAAACGTTCACAGTTTGATAGGCACTCAGCTGAAACACGTGTAACATTTCTCCATTTTTTCTATATTACCAACGCAGGACCTTTATCAATAAACATGCTAGATATGGATAAACTATAGTTAAAAGTGTGGTGCATGTCATACACAAATGTTGTTGCTGTCATAATGATGTTTCCTTGGCTTTGAACATTGAGTGAAAGCTGAGTGTGAGGCCATGATCCGCGGGTTTCATGCAGTACTGTCTGCTGTCTGAAACTCAACTATCATTCCCTTCGATTAGAAAAAGTGTCTGGTCGATCCTAATTAGACGGCGAAAAGGGACCGGCAGGATTGCAACAGCTACCGTAGTATTACACTGCTCAATGTGCCAGCCAAGGTGCTTGCCCATCTGTTGGTGTCTCGGGTTTGCTTGCATCTGCTAAAGCTACAGAGTCTTGAGCAGTCTGGTCATTGAGGTCAACGACCGATCGGTTCGTAGCACTTCGTATTCTTGTGGATGGCCGACGTTAGTTTCAACAACGATTTCTTGCAACTTATGTTGATCTCAAGAAGGAGTTTGACTCGGTGTATCGTGTGGGCTCTGGGATCTTTTCTGGATCCGTGGGATTCCTACAAAGATCTTTGACTTGATGTCTAGCCTCTAGGACAAGGAGTGCTGTAAAGTATGGAGGAGACATGTCTAGCTTCTTTCCCGTTAATTGAAGAGTGAGGCAAGGGTGTATCCTCACCCCCACACTTTTCAACACCTGCATGGAAAGCGTATTGGATAGAGGTGTCGATCAGTGTTGTTGTGAATATTGGCTAATGAGTGGAGACTAGTTTCCTCCGGTCGTAAAATAATACTGCGTTACTCTGATCTGTAGGGGTGTCGCCCAAGTCACTGGAAGATTTGCTGCCATGAGGAATTTATATTTTTTATCGGGTTATATATTCTGTGAATATTATTGGAAATCTTATTGGTATTCCCAACTTTATCATGTATAGAATTTTGGGTTTGCATTGATTGGTTATATAATCAGAAAGTTGCAAAATGGTGCTGAGGTGTGCTGTTCTTCTTGCGAAGTCGTTGGAGGTCCTGGTTGCAACCCTTGAGTCACTTCACAGGGAGGAGAGACCGCTTGGACTGGGGTGGGAAGGGTGTCTGCAAGGGAGCTTGCCCCTCGGAGAGACCGTGAAGAGGACTGGCGCCGGCGTATGAGTGAAGCAACGCGCCTCCTGGCGTGGGCCCCCAATGGATGATGATAATTTAGTTTAGGACAGAGCCTGTGATTGTAAACTAACTAAAATTTACATGGCGAATGGGGCAAATGAAAAGTTGAGCTTGTTTCAGGTCGGATGTGGGAATAAAGAACTAGAAATATCTGACTTGAGACATTTGCCTCCCGCTGAGGGTGTTCACTGTTCCTGTCAACAGATGAATAAAGTCGTACGATGTCGGCGATTGGCAACAGATCTTAAAAGCAAGATGAGAAATGTCGTAAGGATTACTGAGAGTTCTCGCAGATCTGTTTGTATTATCAGAAAAGTAGTAGAGCAGCAAGGTCTAGTTTGAGAAGTTTACTCCGTCTGTAGCGAGGAATGAAACGTAATAGAACTGGGATGTGCTGCTGCACTACTTTTTCATCTTTGAAA
>NC_134801.1:23828342-23833342 GCF_046742065.1 Oratosquilla oratoria
CAGGTCACCGAGGTGTGCAGCGGTTGAGCCCCATTTCTCAGAGTGGATGTCCTTCCTTGCCTCTGCACCGTGGCCAGGATTCGAAAACACGCCCAAAATCCCCACACGGTTACCAGACACGCACGGTACCACTGAGCGGGCACACACAATCTCTTGTTGCTGTATATACATACATACATACATACATACATACATACATACATACATACATACATACATACATACATACATACATACATACATACATGCATGCGTACATACATAAATATATACATACATACATAAGAATATACATACATACATACATACATACATACATACATACATACATACATACATACATACATACATACATACATACATACATACATAAATATATACATACATACATACATACATACATACATACATACATACATACATACATACATACATACATACATACATACATACGTTGAGACATTCTGATAGGTTGACGTAAGTGGAGTAGGAAACACAGGAGTCTTTGAAAAAGCATACCTGCGAAACTAGTCAGGAATAAACTCAAGACTAAGACTCCTGTGTTTCCAACTCCACTTGCGTCATACATACATACATACATACATACATACATACATACATACATACATACATACATACATACATGCATACGTACATACATACATACATACATACATACATACATACATACATACATACATACATACATACATACATACATACATACATACATACATATATATAACAACGGCTTTTTCCCACTTACAAAGGAGGTAGCCAAAAGACAAAGGCATAGAAACCACTCCCACCCATTCCATTCCCCACATACTCTATTCCCATCTACCCCCTTCCTTCCCTCTTAACTTGGCTCCTCCTGGATGACGGGTCATTCCTGCATCTCGCCCACTGCCCTGGGTCTATCATTTCATTAATTCATTTCTCTGTCTATCTCTTGTTTTTATTTATCTTTTTCTCAATCCATCAATTGTTGCCCGTTGGTGTCATAATCGGAAGCACGCTGATCTCGCACTCGCTAAGTTGTGGGTTCGAATCCCGCACTCCTCTCCGATTCGCAGAAGGGGAATGTTACCTGCCCCAATAGTGCCCAAAGTAGATAACAAGACAAAGAAAACGGCTTTGGCGTCAGCTACGTACCTCTTGGCGTAACCTCCTCACCTCCCTCTTCTATCTATTAATATATTTATGTATTCATGTTTTTTCATAACTGCTTATTCATTAATTTATTTACTCATCGTTTGTTCAACGACAGACTTCGTTACGGTTAAAAAGATTCGACTGTCGTGGAGTCCTCATATTGTAAACATTACGTGCGTAAACTTTGGACCCTCCTGAGACCCAAACTTGCTAAGACAATGTGGTGTTGATTCAGAAACTCTCTCCAGTTCGCACAACGAAGTGTGTTGGTAACAATCTCACCGAATAAACACAGAAAGACATCTTCACCAACGTCCGAATTTGTCCTCGTGTGTTATATCCATTAAGAAAGAAAGGAAGGAAGGAAGGAAGGAAGGAAGGAAGAATGTGTTTCGATTAACACGTGCACCCTGATGTCATCAAAAGCAAATATTTTAAGGTGAAATTTTTACCATTCTCTTTAATACAGTGCAAATGTAAACAGCTTTCTTGGCTGCGCAAAGCCTCTAATATTCTCTCTCTCTCTCTCTCTCTCTCTCTCTCTCTCTCTCTCTCTCTCTCTCTCTCTCTCTCTCTCTCTCTCTCTCTCTCTCTCTCTCTCTCTCTCTCTCTCTCTCTCTCTCTCTCTCTCTCTCTCTCTCTCTCTCTCTCATTCTCTTTCTCTCTCTCTCTCTCTCTCTCTCTCTCTCTCTCTCTCTCTCTCTCTCTCTCTCTCTCTCTCTCTCTCTCATTCTCTCTCTCTCTCTCTCTCTCTCTCTCATTCTCTTTCTCTCTCTCTCTCTCTCTCTCTCTCTCTCTCTCTCTCTCTCTCTCTCTCTCTCTCTCTCTCTCTCTCTCTCTCTCTCTTTCTCCAAATGCCACTGGTGATAGCCACTTGGTTCAAGTATCAGTTCATGTCGGATAAAGATGACGACTTCTGTCGCAGATAAACTGCTCCTAGTGTGAAGTCATCTTTTTAGTCTATTGTTATCTATTGTAGACTGGCCTGACTCTCTTTCTCTCTCTCCCTATCTATCTATCTATCTATCTATATTTCTATCTCTCTAACACACACACACACACACACACACACACACACACACACACACACACACACACACACACACACACACACACACACACACACACACACACACACACACAGTGTGTGCAAACACTATTCAAGATTTTATGAGAAAAAAATTGATGCTGAAAGATACAAAGATGGGTCACCACGAGCATAGCTCCCTTCCCGTTTATACAACTAGGTAAATACACACACACACACACACACACACACACACACACACACACACACACACACACACACACACACACACACACACACACACACACACACACACACACACACACACACACACACACACACACACACACACACACACACACACACACACACACACAAGAGGATTGAAAACAAGCCAGGAACAGGTATGAAAAAAATCCATCGAGATAAATTTAGTCCTTTAGTTGCGCCGATGTATCGCCCAGAACGAATAGAAATTGATTGGTGGCAGCCGGAATAAGTGTAGAAATTGTGGATAATAGTGAAAAGATTAAAGAGGGTCCAGATATAATCATGATATTTCTAGACGCAAGCGAGGCTTGGAAGAAGAACGTGATGGTGACATGCAAATACCCATAGCACCTTTTACTAGATTGGTTATGACCCTAATATCATCATGAACCATGTTAATCAAGAAACTAGAAATAAGTACATTGTTAACCCACCCTCTGGCTTTGATATAGTATACATAATCTTTATGACTGAATACCTAATACATATTTCTTTATATTGTACTACTTGTCCTGTGATACATTTTTGTAGCTGCATCTAGAACATTCAGTGATGCTACCAATATGTTTGTTCACGTTTGCCTTAGTTTACAGGAACAAGTCAGAACATAACATGCAGAAGGGCTGAGCAATGTCAAGTGACGTGAAGTGTCCGTGTATACAAGAGTGGGAGCATAGCTGGATGGTATGGTTTGATTGACATCTCTTTATTCTCGTGCTGGATTTGTGTCCCGCTCATACAGTAGGTCGTCGACGACATGACCAATGCTGTTCTTCCAAATGGTGGTCTGTCAATACGGACGTTTTTCTTTTTCCCATCGGCTTTCTCGCTTGTGTTTAACCCTTTTGCCTCGAAAAGGATTTTACTCATCTGAATAAAGCCGTTTGGTGACAGCTAGAATTAGTAATGAATCCGTCAAATGCAGGATAGGAATAAAGAAACTACAACTACCACGGTGCCGCGCCGCGAGCACAGAAAAGTATTTTGGAGAAGACACAGATGTATTTTGTCAGCAGCACCCATGTGTTTCTATCCTTGAAGACAACGTCATACTGAGGAATTGGAGTTTTATAGGTAGGAAAGGAAAGGAGGTTAGCAGAACGGAGGAATAATGGAAGCCAAAAGTGATAAGTAATCTTTTCTTGAGTGGGGATTAATTTCGAATAGCAAAGGAATGCCGCGCGACTGGCGCCGTAGGATGTTATTCAAGTCCCTGAAATTTTGAATGTATAAAACATGCCACCTCTGTCTCCCATGTGAAGGAGAATATGCAAAAATGAAATTATAATGAGTAGGTCTTGGGACTCTATGTGAGGACGGAGCCTATATTGTATTAGTACGACATTTCGCTTATTGCAGCTTTATCAAGTACATGATAAAGCTGTAACAAGCTTGATAAAGCTGTAAGGTCGTACCGATAAAGGCTACTTTCTCAAATGGTGTTTCTTTTTTAAATATTTGTCGGAAACTGTCAATTACCTACAAGTTCACAAACTGTATGTGGGTGGGGTTTGGTTCTGTTTAGAACCTCTCAAATGGACGCTCTTCCCATATAGACGCTTCCAACAAACCTAACCTACCCTAACCTAACCTAACCGAACCTTTATTAATCATAACATTTGTTTTTTTAGAACAGCGGGTTTTTTTTTTTTAAACGTCCAAACAGTAAGTGTCCATCTGAATGAGCGGGAGCTTTGTGCGTGTGGAGCCAATCTTGATGAACGTGATATCTACATGCGAGTGTAAAAGACGCAAGTCACGTGTTTATAAGTCTAGTGTTGACCTAGGCATGACTTACGGTTTTGTCCTAGATGCATTATAGCATGGGCTACTTTAGAAGTGTGGAGTTCTGTTCTTGCATTTCCATCATGTACGCATTGTATACTTAGAAGATATCTTACTTAAAACGTTTTGCACTTTTAAAGTTGTGGTCACTGTTTCCACCTCCGTATGGGGTACTGAGTATATAAGTTTTATGTAGTTATTATTTCAGGGACATAAGTGGCCTCCCTACGGACTAGAGGCACGCAACATACAATCTATGATTAGAGACAAATCTCTTATCAAAATAGATGCTGATCACATGTAACGTTGACTCTCCTTGCTTCCCGGTACCGTATCTACGACTACACCCCTTCCCCAAGGAGAGAAGCGCTGGTTATTGGTCACAAAATCTAATACCCTTCCACAGAGCAAGGGCCTTAGATTTAGGTTTCGTAAGGATCTGGCACAATGGGAGCGTCATGGGCGGAAGTACGGATGGCGTCTATTCCAGTTTGCTACCAAACGTGTAGGGCAGGTATTAAGGAATACACAACAGAAAGCCCTTATATGAAGCCAAACCCGTATGCACAATAACCATTGTTGTGTTTTTATCAAATAATATACTTACACCTTCCACGCTACGTGCTACTGTGTCCGTATGTGTCTTTCAGTGTCGACTGCAAAACAGATAAAGTATGAGCCAGGCTGCAAGTGGCGAGACGTCGGTTTGAAGTAGACGGGTGGAGCAGACGGCAGATTGGGCTAGACACGGTGCTGTACCCCC
>NC_134801.1:23838342-23840842 GCF_046742065.1 Oratosquilla oratoria
CCTACCCAGAGATCTGCTAATAATGAGCTCTGAGCTCACTGCCGTAGGGTGGTGTCTGGCTGTCTCGAAAAGAGGCTGCAGCAAATCCGAGGTGAATACACACACACACACACACACACACACACACACACACACACACACACACACACACACACACACACACACACACACACACACACACACACACACACAGAAGGTGCAGCAAAGCGAAATATAGCTTGGAAAAGATGGAAAAAGACAAAAAACCTAGATAGTGGCAAATATATATTAATCAGGGAAAGGAATATGTAAAATTACGCAGTGAGTAATGAAAGAAAATATGAAAAAGACATAATAGAAAAAAGTAAGGATCAGCCAAAACTATTCTATCGAGATATGAACGGTAAACTAAAAAACAAAAGTGAAACTACGCCAAGTGAATATGGAATACGCAGGAAATACAGAAATGGCTGAAGTCATGAGCAAACACTTCAAGTCAGTTTTCACCAGAGAAAATGTATAACATCGGGATGAAGGGCGAGAAACGAAATCCCCCCACCCCCTCTCCCCATGAGGGAAATAATAGTAACACGAAAAGAAATAATGGATCAAATAATGAACCTTGATGTCAGGAATTCGCACGGCCCGGATGGAATCGCAAACTGGATACTAAAAGAATGTGAAGAAGACCTAATAGAAAAAATATATAATATAATAAGTTGCTCACTCAAAGAAGGAAAATACCAGAAGACTGGAAAAATGCCTATATCGTACCAATATATAATGGAGGAAACAAGGAAGACCCAACAAATTACAGACCGGTTTCTTTTATAAGCACGGTAGCTAAAATATGTGAAAAATTTATCAAAAATAGATGGATAAAACATCTGGAGGAGAACAATATACTAAATTTGAGACAATTTGGATTATCATGTGCCACAAATTTGATCTGTTTCTACTCAAGACTACTAGATATAATACAAGAAAGGGACGGATGGGCTGATTGTGCTTTCCTAGACCTACAAAAATATTTTAACAAAGTACAAACAAAAAACTATTGAGAAAACTTGAAACCATAGGAGGGATACAAGGTAAATTACTAAAATGGATAGAGGGTTCCATGCATGGAAGAAAAATGAGTGTAGTGCTCAGAGATAAGAGTTCTGCTTGGGAGAAGGTGATTAGTGGTGTTCCACAGGGATCAGTATTGGCTCCAATGATGTTTGCTATTTATGTGAATGACATGGATGAGGATGTGGAATATTACATGAGCTTCTTTCCAGATGACACAAAACTGTTGAAGAGAGTGAGTACTGAAATGGATTGTGAGTCGCTGCAGAGAGATCTGAACAGGGTTTGGGAATGGAGTCAGAAGTGTGAAGTAGACTTCAGCATTAAGAAATGCAGCATAATGTTACAATGACACAAGCATGATTTAAATGGTAGTGGAAATTAATGATAAATCAAATCAAATTGATAACAATGTGGCAAGAAAAATAGTAATACTAGAAAAGAAAAGAAAACAATAATAAAGATAGCAAAAGAAAAATAACAAGAAATTTTATTTGAACTAAAACTATTTTTTAAAATAATTACACACACACACACACACACACACACACACACACACACACACACACACACACACACACACACACACACACACACACAGATATATATATATATATATATATATATATATATATATATATATATATATATATATATATATATATTTATATATATATATAATGGCCCAGGGGGGGTCGTGCTTGGTTCGCTCCTTAGTTTGTGAGTGCGAGTACTTCACAGAATTTTACAAGGCATTGTATCACCTCCTGGGTGTTGTACCTTACCTCGCTTGTACCAGTTGGATTGTATTTGGTTATTTCGACGTTGTAAATATCCGCAACCCCCAAGCACCTGGGGGTTGTTTATCTTGACAAGCTAATATTTGGAGTGACTGATCTTAACAACCTCATTAAGAGGATGTTAGTTTAGGTCAGTTTAGGTTAGGTCACGTATATGTGTAAGCTCATTTCTGGGGTTGCTACTCATTATGAGCTAATATGTGGAGTAGCGTAACTTTGCATGGGAATTCTAGCGTTGGTGATCTATACAACGTCCGGTTATTTTGTCGGCAAAACCAGCGAATGGTATCCTTGAAGACATCGAACTCACAGAATTGGTTAAGTAGAGATTCAATGCAGGTAGTAGAGCTGAAAGAGAGTGAAAGTTAAAAGTGATCCGATTTTTCTAGGTGGAGGTTCTCCAGTCATAAAAACGCGGTTCGACAGACACGTGTTTGAAGTGATGTGTGAACGTGTGAACGGGGTATTTGGGGTTTAACCAACGTGTTCGACAACCAAATACCCCGTTCACACATCACTTTAAACACGTGTCTGTCGAACCGCGTTCGACAACCAAATACCCCGTTCACACATCACTTTAAACACGTGTCTGTCGAACCGCGTTCGATGAACCGTTAGGCCGCATAAAAAAAACTCCAACTCTAGCACGT
>NC_134801.1:23845842-23848342 GCF_046742065.1 Oratosquilla oratoria
AACTAAATCAAAACCTCGTCTTTCCTGAGGGAGTGTCATTGAGATGAAGAGAATCGCCTGGCGTCTGTCAGACTGAAAGGAAATGCGGCACACCGAACGGATGCATATCAACTTGAAAGCTCTTGGATAAAAAAGAAAGTTTTATTGTCTTCAAACAGGCAGTTAGATGGCTTAATTCTACTGCTGAAAGGAATTGTTAAAATGGGATCGTGTAATCTTAATGCAGGTGTGCAATTATAATCTTTACAAGCCAATATTTGCATATATATATAATATATAATAGATATATAATATATATATGATATATATATATATATAATACTGATGACCCACTTTCGGAGAAGAATAAGCGAAGATATAGAGATCTGTATATTTCGATCACTTACTGTGATCCTCTTCGGCAGATATGAGTTACAAAGTACAGAACAATGTGTATTTATAGTAAAGCAGTGAGGTAGCATGAGGGGACGAGGCTCAGGTCAACACGCCCGGCACGCATGCTCGCATCTTGGTGGCTCAGGTCACATGACCGGCGTTGCATGGGCCTTGGTGATTTTTGTCCACCGCTAATGTTGATGGTAACATTTTATTTATGGCAAAAGAAGAAATACAGTCTGGTGACCATTGACCATGGGAAATGTTATAATTTGGGAAATTATTTATTAAGGAGGATTCTACTATTTTTCTTCTGAAACTACATTTGGATTTATAAATTATTTCAGCATCGTCCCAATTTATTCGGTGGTTTTTATTGGCGACGTGCTGAAATACTGCGGAATTTTCCTGTCCGTATTTAACAGAGTTCTTGTGCTCCTTAACCCTGGTATTGAGATCTCGACCCGTCTGTCCCCAATATACATCATTGCAATCTAAACAAGGTAATTTATAAACTCCAGGAGTTGTATTACTCTTGGATCTATGATGTATATTGACAACTTTACTGAACAAATTATTAGGATAATGGAAGATAAAATTTACCTTTTCCTTTGGTAACTATCACCGTATGTAGGTTGTTTCTCAGAGTCTCACATACGGTGATAGTATTTGTAGGTTGTTTCTCAGAGTCTCACATAAAACACTCAGAAGACTTCATAAGAAAGATCAAAAGTCACAACCTACCTAGTAGTAGAAAATTACTAAGTCTAGATGTAGTTTCGCTATTCACCAATATTGATGTAACGGTAGTCTTAGAGTTTTTGAAAGTAAAATTACAACCATACCAGAACCAGCTACCACTGCCACTAGATAAAATATTAAGTTTAACACAACTTTGCGTCAACACCAATGTTTTTTCATTCAAAGATCTTTATTATAAACAGAAATTCGGATGTTCCATGGGCTCTAATCTCTCGCCAGTTCTAGCCAACTTATATATGGAATATTTTGAATCAGTGCTATTACCGGAAATTAAACCACCCGCCATGTTTTGGCATAGATATGTAGATGATATCTTTACGGTTTGGGATGATGAATGGGGATCATTCCAAGAATTTCACAACCAGCTCAATCACCTAACGAACAATATTAAATTCAAGGTGGAATGGGAATTAGATCACAAATTACCTTTTCTAGATATTTTAATAATAAGAAATGCGGAGTCACTGTCCTTCACAGTTTATAGGAAGCCCACCCACACAGGGAGCTACCTACATTTCTTTAGCCACCATCCTGACAAAATAAAATATAGTGTAGCTTCAGGCCTATTCTTACGGGCTTTGAGAATTTGTAGCTCCCAATACTTAGATTTGGAACTAAATTCAGTGAAAAATCAACTAACAAAATTAGGATACCCGCTGTGGTTTTTACAAAAAGATCTTAGCAAGGCCAAAATTAGTTTTCACAAAACAGATTCCCATTCCGCCATGAATCATCATTGGGATAATAGAAGCATAAAATTGCCTTTTAACAAATCAATCCATGAATTGTCTCACATGTTACCAAAGGAAAAGGTAAATTTTATCTTCCATTATCCTAATAATTTGTTCAGTAAAGTTGTCAATATACATCATAGATCCAAGAGTAATACAACTCCTGGAGTTTATAAATTACCTTGTTTAGATTGCAATGATGTATATTGGGGACAGACGGGTCGAGATCTCAATACCAGGGTTAAGGAGCACAAGAACTCTGTTAAATACGGACAGGAAAATTCCGCAGTATTTCAGCACGTCGCCAATAAAAACCACCGAATAAATTGGGACGATGCTGAAATAATTTATAAATCCAAATGTAGTTTCAGAAGAAAAATAGTAGAATCCTCCTTAATAAATAATTTCCCAAATTATAACATTTCCCATGGTCAATGGTCACCAGACTGTATTTCTTCTTTTGCCATAAATAAAATGTTACCATCAACATTAGCGGTGGACAAAAATCACCAAGGCCCATGCAACGCCGGTCATGTGACCTGAGCCACCAAGATGCGAGCATGCGTGCCGGGCGTGTTGACCTGAGCCTCGTCCCCTCATGCTACCTCACTGCTTTACTATAAATACATATT
>NC_134801.1:23865842-23875842 GCF_046742065.1 Oratosquilla oratoria
CGGACGAAGCCGTCACCTTTGCCTTATACGCTTGGACTGTTGGGGCAGGTAACACTCACTGCTGGATATCGGAGAAGAGTGCGGGATTCGAACCCGCGGCAAGAAAAACGCGAAACCCCGGACACTTCCGATTGCACAAGCAGTACACGTATTTTGAGCAGTTAGCATTTCAAGGATTTAGTGACATCCTTACAAACCAAGTCGTTCGTTTTTCTTTAATAATAAATCAAAGGTAATCTCCACCGATAAGTTAACAGCGTTTCAACTTATATCCCTCTGTTCTGCTCCCTGCCCAGTCACATCAAGCTTATGACCTGTTTCCGACCACAGGCAACCAGGTCACCAGTCAGTTACAGGTAGTCTTTGGAAGTCGCTGGTAGTCGGTAATAAGATAGATAAATAGATAGATCGATAGATAGATAGACAGATACATAGATATATTACAACACACAATGAATAGTCCCCAGTACATAGATTTTCATCTTATCAACCACATCAACTTTTTCCATTTCAATTCCTTGCATAGCTTTTGTGTCGCCGACCGATCGCTTGGTTCTCGGCCGAAGGTGGTCGGAAACCGGTCGTAAACTTGGTGTGATTGGTGATTAAGGTTCCACTTCTTCGAATCCAGATTGTTCACAAGGATAGAGATGTCGGTCATTGTTGACAAAAAGCTCCAGATAAGGCTGAGATTTCATGCACCAGAAGGCCAAATTACCTTCAGTCCCTTTGCCGGACCAACCCTTTTGGGTAAAATTGTCTGGTCATAGAAGAATAAGTAATTTGATCTGCCCAATACATACACACACAGGTAGACAAACACACACACGTAGATACACACACACACACACACACACACACACACACACACACACACACACACACACACACACACACACACACACACACACACGACTCGGTGGCGCGGTTGATAGAGTACTGGACTGTCAGCACCTGGTTCGAATCCTGCCCAGGGCCGAAATTATTTCGGTATCGCTGCGCTTCGGGTCGTTACTCCGACTCTCGTGAGCGGGGAGTTGGGTGTGAGTGTGTGTGTGCAAGGTCATAGCATTACCCATAGATCGGTCATACGAGCTCTGAGCTCTCTTCCGGGAGGGAAATAGCTGTCGATCACGAGTCCAACACGTGATCCAAAGACCAAGGTGAAAGGCCAAGGTGAATACACACACACACACACACACACACACACACACACACACACACACACACACACACACACACACACACACACACACACACACACACACACACACTACTCGGTGGTGCGGTTGGTAGAGTTCCCGAGTGCCACTACGGCGGTCCAGTTTCGAATCCCGCCCAGGGCTGAAGTAATTTCAGTATCGCTGCGCTGCGGGTTGTTACTCCAACTCTCGTGGGAGGGGAGTTAGGAGGGTGCGTGTAAAGTCGTAGTATTACCCACAGATCGATCATATATGAGCTCTGAGCTCTCTTCCGGGAGGGAAATAGCTGTCGATCACGAGTCCAAACACATGATCCAAGACCATGGCGAATACACACACACACACACACACACACACACACACACACACACACACACACACACTCACACACACACATATACACATACTTTTCTCATACCTGTTACACTTGCTATTAAGACGTATCAGTATACGTAACAGGGTTACGTACACTGAAAACAAAATTTGGAGGCCTAATACCCAGAGCCATGAGCGTTATAGTATGGGTTTTATTTCTATCTCATCTAAGGTTGTTGATACTTACAGTTTTCTTCCTTGAAATCCAAATTATAATTTGATTATACAGCTGAGGCTACCATACTTGATTCCCACCCAGGTTGAAAGTGGGTGTGGCTGCTCTCTTTGCCAATTGTAATATCGTATTTCCATTACTTAAATGCCTTCCCTGCACTTACATCCACCGCTGCTGATGGCCATTTGTGAGCATACTCGTTTTGCCAACTTTCCAGCGCCATCTTGTTCGCCGGACCCGAGCCACGAAGCGTTTATACTAAAACGCCGAGGGTGACTCTCCTTCCACACTACCTCGTTTGTTTTCGTTTGGTCAAACACCCCACCGATTTTCTTCGGACAAATGCCAGATGATTTTCATTCCCCCCAGAAAGTGGTTTCCAGGCCTGAATGGGGTATAGCTAAACTATGTAGGTGTCACAATCCAGGATCACACCAGGGGCAACGAGATTACTTGGCCATTCTTTAACCAAAGGGTTAGAAAGGGTAAAAGAATTGCCTGGTAGCACTAGATTAGTTGTTTGTGTGATATTTTTTGTAATTTGGTATTTTACATTTGTGTGTAATTTTTCATCCTTCGTGAGGATACAAGTGCTTGTTATTTCTGACAAAATACGGTTTTTACCTCTGTCCACCTTCTTCGGTTGTTCACTCTGTTCCTAACCCAAAAACCTCTCATTCACCTCTGACATATAAAACCTGTTATTTCTTCCAGTCTCTGAAACCTATAATTCGTTTCCAAACAACCCACCTCCAACTGCAAAAGACCATAAGGCCTAGACTAGGCAGTTCAATATCCATTGCCACCTAAATCATAAAGTTATCTGACATTCTCTTACAACAAGCAATAGTTTCTACGCTCACTACGTGGTTACTAAGACTTCCATTCGTTGACCATTATTAATAAACCAGTTCTTGCCTGTTTCCTTCTTAAATCTAAAGTTGTCAAATTCAAATCCATTACTGCGAGTCCTACCCTGTTGCCTTAATATGATGACCTTGTTTGCGTCACCCTTGTTAAAGCAACTGATTCACATGAAGCGCCGCATTGGGTTTTGGTTACATATTCTATGCAGTCGATATTTTAGGGTCTTTAGTGACACCCCTACGGACCAGAGTCACCCAGCACTCTTTTATGAATAGAATCTAATCTCCATTCAAAAAAGACTACTGGTCACTTAGTTTCTACTATACCTCCGTTCTTTAACTTGCCCTAGATGTCCTTTACCCCGACAATAGTTCCACCCCACACATCTTCGGTGCAGTATTGTTCCCAAGCAGCGTAGCGATGGTTACTGCTGACAAAACCCACACATGAAAACTACCACCTCCTGGTTGTCTGCCTCCGCAATGGCTGCTGCACCGGTCGACGCGCCCTCCCATCCCCAACATGCCGTCCAACGCCCTCCTCCCACCTTCCTCGCACCACCCCGGGCCTAACCGTAAACAGTCACGTCATGACTGTCTTCTGTAGACGACAACTTACCTGCGCCCGAACCCTAAATCTCCACCCTCCACCCTAGATCACCTTCCTATGCTCACCTACCACCCAGTCTCACCCTAACCCTCTACGCTACTCTCACCCTCACACCCTGTCCTTATCTCGTTCTTGAATCCTTCTTCGATTCAGCCACGTTTCGGCGCTCTGTCTTACTCATGAAGGTACTATTTTCTTGGCTTCACCCGTGCGGGCCTCACCCATGTCCTGAGTGGCAACACCCACGTCGATTCGGTGCTTTACTCTTTCAATTGTAGAGTCTGGAGTATTTGGTGCTTTACTCTGTGACAACACGCCTCTACTGCAGTGCCCCCTTAACGCATATAACACTTTTGTGAAATAAAATTACTAATCTTTGTCAAATCATTATATGTGTCCATGTTAATAGAATTGTATATTGTAAATATTATTGCCATATACTAGGATGACCCTTGTAAGGTAAAAGGCATCTATATGTAACATTATTGTATAACTTGTATAAAGTGATAAAATTTTGATTGTATATAATTTATGTCATGGCGGACGGAAATATCGTTTGCAAGTTGAAGTTCAACAAAACACGGAGGTTAATTAATCCCTTTTTACATATGAGTACCCAGTTACCATGATGTGGTAACCAGTCACATCAGCTCTTTCGATTGTAGAGTCCGGGGTAACTGCCCCAATTTGCGTGTGAAACCCTCACTCCTTCACACCCAATATCTCATCAAAAATTTCTCCACGTTGTGACCGTTCAACTACATCAGTGTTTGAACATGCATCATCTCTCTCCTCTCGCCTGAATATTCATAGATTTACCCTTTCCTCGGTAAATTTATTATTCTTGTTTTATATACACTCAGTATGTAGGAGGCGCGTTCAGCTTCTTTACTGTTAACTTAAGAAATGAAACCTGGGTGTGTCCTCGACTCGGCACTTTTCAGCTTCAGCACCTGCATAGACTGAGTATTGGACAGAGTTGCCAATCAGTGTCATTGCAGGGTTATCTCCAAAAGAGGAGCTGCCTAGTGTAGGCCCTATGGTCTCTTGCAGTCTCCTTCATTCTTATGTTCTTCTGTTCTTATGTAAAGAGACAACACTCGGTGGAGTAAGAGATGAAGGGAACCCCTACAGAACTCCTGGTTAAGGAGAATCGACTGAACAGGTGGAATGTTGATAGGAAGGGTGACTGCATGCGGGCTTTCCTCGAATTAATGATGGTGATAGTGAATCCTTTGTTTCACTATAAACATTTACTCCCGCTCTGATTATGAAAACTGTATGAACATTCCCAGATCCTATTACGTAAACTGACCTTTCTATTATATAATCTACTTGTACTTAACGCATGTACTTCCTAGACATCTCTGTGTAACAGATCAAGTTCAGAATATTGCTAACTTTTGTGATAATACATCATGAACACTTGATAGCACTCTCCACTGGATAACCACAATCAGGGCTGGTTTTAAGCCTATTTGACCGATTTGGTCAAGTTGAGCCCCGCAAGAAAGTGTTTGGGCCCCCCAGGCTTTGAGAAGGGAACACTGCGACGAACTTCGTTTAAAATGTTAAGAAAACAATAATGCTGTAGGGCTCATAATCTGATGTATTTTATCAGTGAAGACTGTCATATTACACGAATATAAAACATCAATTTCGAACTTTTGTAGAGTTGAGGCCTCGCTACCCGTTTTCTAACTGGGTCCAGCAATTCCTAGTACACAGCAACTGTGGTCCACAGTTGCCGTGTACTAAACTAAATGAGGAACGTCGTCCTGGAACCAAGGGTCAGGTAGTAACTCAGGTCCACACCGGCCGGAGGGGACAACCATTTGCATGTTTTCTCGTATCCGATTAGGTTTACGTGTGTAGACCTGTCACTCAAATTTATCTCATCCAATTAGTGGAGTACTAAAGATCATTGAGACACGGAAACCCCCTTCGCTACGCCAAGGACGTCGTTGGGTCGGAACGCTGTTTTGGTTTTAGATTTTTTTTTTTTTTTTTCAGTTTCGTGGGATTTACCGTTGTCTCGCGCGCACGTGAATGTGTGCGTGTTTATGTGTGTGTATGGCATGAGCATACACGCACACACATGCGCGCGCACGCACACACACACACACACACACACACACACACACACACACACACACACACACACACACACACACACACACACACACACACACACACACACACACACACACACACACACACACACACACACACACACACTCGATGGCGCAAGTGGTAGAGTTCCCGGCGGTCTGGGTTCGAATCCCGCCCAGGGCTGAAATAATTTCAGTGTCGCTGCGCTGTGGGTTGTTACTCTAACTCTCGTGGTCGGGGAGTTGGGTGTGTGTGTATGCATATAAGGTCACAGCATTACCCACAGGTCGGTCATATATGAACTCTGGGCTCTCTTACGGGATGGAAATAGCTGTCGATCACGAGTCCAACACGCGATCCAAGACCATGGTGAATCTCACACACACACACACACACACACACACACACACACACACACACACACACACACACACACACACACACACACACACACACACACACACACACACACACACACACACACACACACACACACACACACACACACACACACACACACACACACACACACACACACACACACACACACACAGTGTGTGCAAACACTATTCAATATCTTAAGAAAAAACTTGATGCTGAGAGATACAAAGACGGGTCACAACGAGCATAGCTCCCTTCCTGTATAATACAACTAGGTAAATACAACTAATTAATACACACACACACACACACACACACACACACACACACACACACACACACACACACACACACACACACACACACACACACACACACACACGCACACACACACACACACACACACACACACACACACACACACACAGACACAGACAGACACACACACACACACACACACACACACACACACACACACACACACACACACACACACACACACACACACACACACACACACACACACACACACACACACACAGTATTGGAGGTATAGTGTAGAAAAGGATAAGGGATATCAGTACAGTAATTCTATTTGGAGATAACAACAACAAGGGGGCGAAATCTTGGGAGACGTAACTTTTTGATAGAGGTCAGATAAACTTCGAAACAGAAAAGGAACGCAGAGATTTGGATTTTTCGTTCGCGTTCGGTATTTAGAAATGACAATCTCTTAAAATAGAAATCAACAGAATGATCGAGGTTAGTCAGATTTATAAGTTTTCTAGGAAGGTTAGGGGGAGAATTAAGTATTCATAGTTGTAAAAGTCTATTTCAGTGTAGCAAAAGAGATTTTTAATAATTTCAGAAGTCGATGTGCATACTATTTAGAAAAAAAAAAAGAAATCACAAGGAATACAATTTTGCACATCGGACAAAATGAAAATAATGGCCTGACAATATTTCAATACTTAATACCAACAAATAGTTATGAAAAAAAGTAAATGAATCACCATATATCAAAAGTGAATCATTAATGTGTGTAGCAGCAATGAAAAATATGCCCGACCTATGAAAATCACGAAATGGGACATTATAACATCTTATCTATCGTAACAGGATGACTGATAAGGAGCATGCAGCCTCCGTGTGTTGCTCTTCTATACCCTCCTGACTTTCATAAATACAGTAAAGATAAACAACAACATTGCACAGTAGAACTGTAGTACAAAAACATTAGATGGGACATTATAACATCTTATCTATCGTAATAGGATGGCTGATAAAGAGTATGCAGCTCTTCTATACCCTTCTGCCTTCCATAAATACAGTAAAGATAAACAACAACATTGCACAGTAGAACTGTAGTACAATAACATTAGATGGGACATTATAACATCTTATCTATCGTAACAGGATGGCTGATAAAGAGTATACAGCTCTTCTATACCCTCCTGCCTTTCATAAGTACAGTAAAGATAAACAACAACATTGCACAGTAGAACTGTAGTACAAAGACGCTAGATGCGTGTTGCTGATGACATAAGCGTTCGCCATACAAAAGGGAATCACCCATTCACTCTTATGGCATTTGGACCTACAGTCCCTTGGTCGCACTCACGAACGGCGGAATTCTTAAAAAAAAAAAAATCTTTCCTTACATAAAATTTTCCCTATACAAATCTTATATGAATCCTTGAAAGGGAAACATTTGTTAAGAATACCACCATAGGAATCTTACGATGGTATTCTTAAAAAAATATTTCTCTATATAAATCCTTCCTTATATAAATTTTATAGAAATCCTTGGAAGGGAAAGAATCTTTTTAAGAATACCACCGTCAGCCTCTCCACACTCTTCGATCGGTGGCGTGGCGATTTCGTGACATTCTTCTCCTGGGTTCTCTGCATACTCTTTGGTGTCGTGTATTGATGCCATCACTCAATCTATATCTTGGCCTTCCTAGTGGTCTTTTGCCAGCATCATTTCAAATAAACACTTATTTAGTTCCCATCACCCATTCTAGCTACATAACCTGCCCATCTCATTCTCTATTTTTTTTATTTCGTTCTCTATAAATATATACAACAGAGAATTGAACCTCTATGTAGGAACAGCAGGTGAATTGGAGTCAGGAAGATTTTAATACTGCACATAAAGCCTAATTTCATTCAAGCTATTCAGACAATATTTGAAATATAGATATTCAACTATATATGGTAAGCCGAGACTGCGTGAGAAGTTTGTATATCGATGAAGACAAGAGATCACTGTTGAAGGTTCTGTTGCAGGAAAAGATGGAGAAAGTAATGTTTGGTAGAGTTTATAGGTACTAAATCAAACCAAGAGAATTAAATGGCAGGGAGGGGTTCCCTCGGCTGAATAAAATCACCCGTCAGCAGCCAGAATAACAGTAATTACCATCGTCTATAGGTTAAATTTAAGAACCTCCGGAGGACTTGGGATGACCACTAATGAGGCCCGGGTGGAGTTCTCGTGCACGACTCGTCTCGTACAACTTGTCCCTACGTAGGTCAAACGTCGTGTACTGACTGACAACACGGGTGTGTGGCGGGGAGGTGCGTATAGTGATCCAGTGAATAGTGCTCGGTAGACGTCGTGAAAATTGTGTTCAGAACCCTTCTCCGCAGAAGTCCAATTCCTTTCTACTTTCCTCTGTAAATATACATGTACATATATGTATTTATGAGAGAGAAATGGGTTAGGAAGGGCAAACGCAGATGTGTTGGGAATAGAATTTATTGCCCTAACGTTGCGACCAACTTGGTCTTCTTCAGAGGACTTGAAGAAGACCAAGTTGGTCGCAACGTTAGGACAACGTTAGGGCAATAAATTCTATTCCCAACTCATCTTCGTTTGCCCTTCCCCACCCATTTCTTTCTCATTTGTCTTAGATAATTTTCAAATATGTATATATGTGTAGGTATGTGTGTATGTATATAGGGCAGGAATCGCAGTAATATTTTTAAATTGAGCAGTTTTAGATTTAAGAAGGAAATAGGCAAGAAGTTGTTTACCAATAGAGTGGTTAACGAATGAAATGGACTTAGTAACCATATAACGAGTGCTGAAACTATCGGTTGTTTTGAGAGGTTAGATAACTATATGGATGGGGATGATAGGTTGTAATGGACATGGAACTGTCTAGTGTAGGCCTTATGGTCTCTTGCGGTCTCCTTCATTCTTATGTTCTTACATGCATGTTTATATTTATGTGTATATGTATGTTTATGTGCATATGTATGTGTATATATGTATGCGTATATGGATACCAATCCTGCTAACAAGTAAGTGCTGATACTTGGTAGCGGGATTGGGTCCAAATACATATACTTTGTACTTGGATATGAGTACAGATCTTCATGCACTTGTACTTGGATTTTAAGAATTCTATGGTACTTGTATTTAGAGGAATGTCGCAGAGAGGAGATAGATTAGAAATCGAAATTGACCAGCATTCTATTTTGAGTGAAGATTTGTCTCTAATCATAAAAAAGAATGCAGAGTGACCCAGTCCGTAGAGATATCACTGAAGCCCCTGAAACATGGACTTCATATGGGACATTGTATTCACTCCGTGCTGGAACGGTCTGGAATCCTGGACCGTCGTGGCCCCTCCACGGACAAAGGCCAATGGAGTCTTCCATATCCGGCCGGTAGGACTTCTCTGGAAAACCGAATGTTATCATTGCTTGGGTTTCCTTACCTTTGCTTGCCTCCTGCTCCCCCTCTTCCTCCTCCTCCTCCTCCTCCTCCTCCTCCTCCTCCTCCTTCCTGTTCCTTTCCTCTTCCTTCTCCTCCCCCCTCCTGCTCTTCTCCCCCCTCCTGCTCTTCTCCCCTCTTCTTCTGTTCTTCCCTTCTCCTTCTCCTCCCTGTTCCTTTCCTCTTCCTCCTCCTCCCCTCCTTCTGCTCTTCCTTCTTCTCCCCCTCCTTCTGCTCTTCCTCCCCTTCTCCTCCTCCTCCTCCCTGGTCCTCTCCTCTTCCTCCTCCTCCCTGTTCCTCTCCTCTTCCTCCTCCTCCCCTCCTTCTGCTCTTCCTCCTCCTCCCCCTCCTTCTGCTCTTCCTCCCTTCTTCCCCCTCCTCCCTGGTCCTCTCCTCTTCCTCCTCCCTGTTTCTCTCCTCTTCCTCCTCCTCCTCCCCCCTCCCCTTGCACTTCCTCCTCCTCCTCCTCTTCCTTCTCTTCCTCTTTCTCGCTACCCCTGCTCCTCCTGTTCCCCCTCTTCCTCCTCTCTCTTCTCTTCGTTCCTGTTTCCTCTC
>NC_134801.1:23888342-23915842 GCF_046742065.1 Oratosquilla oratoria
ACACACACACACACACACATATATATATACATACATATATATATATATATATATATATATATATATATATATATATATATATATATATGCTAATAAGAGCACGGGTACGTGTGTTCACTTATGCAAAGTAGACCACTTGGAAAAAGAAACTAACGCAGCAGAGCGCTTTCGTATATTACATCTTCAGTGCAACAAGTACTTGTTGCACTGAAGATGTAATATACGAAAGCGCTCTGCTTCGTTAGTTTCTTTTTCCAAGTGGTCTACTTTGCATATATATATATATATATATATACATACATACATACACACATACATATATTGATATCTGGAGTCTGGGATCCATATCGGAAAGGGACCTAAGCACGAGTCAAATCGAAGGGTTTATTATGCCCGACGTTTCGAAGCGGTCAAGCTGGGTCAGAGACCAGACTGAAGTGAAGGATACTGCGGAGGCGATAAGAGGGCGATATGGAATTGAGCGGGAAGGTCAGCCACAGATAAGGAAGGGCATGGAGGGAGGGAGTGTGCTAATAAAGGGATGACACGAGACGAAAACCAGGGAAGAGGTAAGCCAAGTGGAAAGTGGAGACTACGAAATACGGTTGGACACTACACCCCCAATATATATATATATATATATATATATATATATATATATATATATATATATATCTATATATAATATATATATATATGTATATATACATATATATATATATCTAAGTCTAAATAGAAATATTCTTCTAAAAAACGCTGTGGAAGTCGGGGAAAGGTGGTATTACGGTGACACTTTGTCCTAAAAATATTCTTGAAAAAGCGCTTGGGTAAGTCGGGGTCAGGTGGTATTCTTCTTCTTCTTCTTCTTCTTCTTCTTCTTCTTCTTCTTCTTCTTCTTCTTCTTCTTCTTCTTCTTCTTCTTCTTCTTCTTCTTCTTCTTCTTCGCGTTCCTCTTTGCGTTCTTCTTCTTCTTCTTCTTCTTCTTCTTCTTCTTCTTCTTCTTCTTCTTCTTCTTCTTCTTCTTCTTCTTCTTCTTCTTCGCGCTCTTCTTCGCGTTTTTCTTCGCGCTCTTCTTCGCGTCCTTCTACGCATTCTTCTTCGCGTTCTTCTTCGCGTTCTTCTTTCTTCGCGTTCTTCTTCGCGTTCTTCTTCCTCGCGTTCTTCTTGCGTTCTTCTTCGCGTTCTTCTTCGCATTCTACTTCGTGTTCTTCGCGTTCTTCTTCACGTTCTTCTTCCTCGCGTTCTTCTTCGCGTTCCTCCTCGCGTTCTTCTTCGTGCTGGGGATCCCGTGTTGGGGTTTCGCCCCGAGGCCGAGGCCGAAAGGGGAAAACGAGGGATTAGAGCGCGGAAAGCTGCGGCCGTAGGCCGCTGTTTGCGTAGCCAAGCCCCGGCGAAGTCGGGGAGGGCGAAGCCCGCGGCTTGTATATATACATATATATATATATATATATATATATATATATATATATATAAAATCGTATATATAAATAAAAATAAGTGAATAAATAAATAAAATAAAAAACGATCACGTCTACAATGCGTCTGATCTGTCGCTATTCTCTCTCTCTCTCTCTCTCTCTCTCTATCTATCTATCTATCTATCTATCTATCTATCTATCTCTCTAAGTTGAGATAAAGACATTTGCTCGCCCTGCGCAGTTAACTCCCTGTCTTACGAAAGCATAAGCGAATGATATTAAAACGTTGCATTTGGAAATCTGTTCACTTGCAACACGGGCATTTGGTTGTTGGTTAATCAGCATCGAAGGAGGCAGAGCGAGCAAATGATATTTCACTTAAAGGAAACAATATTGTCTGTAGGAGCAGTCATAGTTACTACAGAATTCTCGTCCCCTTGATTTAGATTTTAGAGCTTTTAAGCGGTATTTTTGCTCTACACACAATGTCAATGGTCACGTTATACAACACTGAGGGCCATGTTTTTTAAGATTCAGTGGATTTTAGGTTGTTGTTCCCACTGGCTTTAGGATATGGTGTACTAATTACTGAGTAAATTGTTATAATATTGAAAGTATCGAACTTGCTATAAAAAATTGTGGCAAAAATAGTTTAGCTGGGTTTCATGAAAATAGGCATGTTCGTCAGGGATACCTTGACACTGATCGATTTTTCAGGAAAAAAGATCCATCATCATAAAAATTCTTATTCATTCAAAAACATTTCATAATGACGTCACCTATAGCAAGTTGCCATACACAGAGCACTTCAAATTATATATATATATATATATATATATATATATATATATATATATATATATATATATATATATATATATATATATATATACATATATATATATATATATATATATACATATATATATATATATATATATATATATATATATATATATATCATAATGCGTATATTTATTCAAAGCAAATCTTGATAACGTCAACCATAAAAACAAGCTACCAGATGTACGATATCATTCAGGAAGTCATCTTTAGTCCTTCGAGATCACGTGTGTTGTTTAAGTTTAAGATTCACTTTGGAATTCCCACTGGTGGGTTGGCTGTTACATTATGACTTGTACCATGTAGAAACTAACTTATTTGTGAAACAAATGCAATATAAAAGTTTCGTAAATATGAAGAAATGATTGAAATAGTATTCAGGAAAGGGAGGGAATGCACAACTAGGTTAGTAATGTGATCCTAACTTTTCGGAGCAGAGAAATCTTACCCAGTGATGTCTGGTTATAACAATACGAATTCAACTATTTTTAAGAGCCTAGTTACAAGATGTGTTATCTTAGAATTGGGTTTATTGTTTTTAGACTGAAACTGTCTACGTTAAAAGTGAAACGATTTTTCTTTGTCGTCTTGGCCAGCGTCTCTCGATTCGTCTCTCGTGACATGCTCGTTTCACACGTATCGACCTTTCGCCGTGCGCAGTCCACGACACGACGTCGTGCTCTCAAATAACTGTGGGTGTCTGGACGCTTCATACGTGGTCGTGTGAAAGCGTACATAGACACGCATTGTTATTTGAGAGCACGGCGTCGTGTCGTGGACGGCGCACGGCGAAAAGTCGATACGCGGAAAACGAGTCTCACTCGTATACTGAACAAAACCGTTTGATATCTACTAATTATGTCGGGGTATTTGTGGGTAGAAGACTCCGTTAGACTTCTCCATAGACCGTGGGGGGGGGGGGCTTTGGGTCCCTTGTTGTGAGTCCATACAGTAATCTGGACAGTGAAATTAAGCTTCCAGAGAGGGGAGGGACCCATCCATCTCAAACTACACATGCATGGAAGCAACACGGCTGCTACGACTAATTACAAAAGCACATCGTTTACTAACCCAGAGGAATGACATTCCCGCGGACCAGAGTAGTTTATGATTAGGGGCCAATATCCAGTTAAAAAAAAAAAAAAAAAAAAAAAAAAAATTGTTCCTCCGTTCTGCTGTCTCTCTTTGGTGGAGAGTATTGCCGCAAGATAATGCCCTAAACGGCGAATTTGTCTCCTCTAAAAAAGGTATATCTTGGCTCATGCCAGACGATTTTATTCAGCTTAGAGAAACTCCTGGAAACTGAAATATCAATAATGGTTTCTGAAACGTCTTCTGGTATGCAATGATGATGATCATTTCCAATTAATGCAAGTAATACTTTGGTGATCACAAACCACAATTGATCTGTCAATTCCACTATCCTCTTTGTCCTTATCCTTACTCTCTTCCTTGTCCTCCTTCACCTCCTCCTCCTCCTCCTCCCCCTCCTCCGCCTCCTTTTCCTCCTCCTTCGCCTCCGCCTCCTTTTTCTCCTTCGCCTCTATTTCCTTCTCCTTTTCCTCCTCCTCTTCCCCATTCTTCTCCACTTCCCCTTTTCCCTCCTCCTTTCTCTCTTCTTTCTCCCTCATCATCTCTTCCTTCTTGTGCTCAGCTTCCTTCCTCCTCTTTCTGCTCCTCCCCTTCCTCCTCTTCATCCTCTTTCTTCTCCTCCTTTTACCGTTTTCTTCTTGCTTCTCGCCCTCCTCGTGTCCTCATTCTTTATACTTTGCCTCTCTTTCTTTCCAATTCCTCTCCTCTTCCTTCCTGTTGTCCTAAGACCCTCATCGCCCGTATGACGCCGCTAATGAAAGTGGTTCTCAATCGGTGTGCCGCGGCACCAAAGAGTGCCGTCAGATCAACTGCTGAGGGTGCCGCCGCCAAAATTCAGGGCAAAAATAATGTTCGTATTACCGACTCTCTCTGTCATCCATTTTCGTTCATTAAAGTAGCATCAGTGTGAAGATGAGTATTTTCATATTATCCAGAGACAAAATTTCGTTACACTGATGTTGAATCAACAAAATACTGACAAACTAGGATTTAGACTTTCTAATAAGGGTGCCGGGGACTTCTGAAAGGCTTGGCAAGCCAGAAAAGTTTAGGAACCACTGGACTATGATCTTGCCTCAGAAGTCTGAACATATCATTTCCTTAGCAAAATCCCACTAGCAGCCGTCCTTGGACTGGACATGAAAGACAACATTTCCTTTCATTGTAGGTGTGAGATGACGATAGCAGTATAGATATTAAGGACTAACATAAGGCTCACTCTCACAACTATTAAGGTGAAAATATAACACCAAGAACCGCTTAGTTGTGATCAAGGTCATCACCTTTGTACTATGTACTCGGAATTCCATATGAGTGGAGGAGACTTAGAGACCATAAGGCCTACACTAGGTAGTTCCATTTCCATTACCACCTGTCATTCCTATCCATAAAGGCCTGTAATCCTCTTCTAAAACAACCAATTATTTCAGCGCTCACTACACTGTTACTAAGTCAGTTCTGCTCCTTCACCACTCAGTTCCAGAGCAAGTGGATGTTAGCTGTATCTGTTAGAATGGAATAGGATGAAACCATATACACAGACATTCTCTCCAGACCAAGGGTAATATTCTTTTTAATTATTCTACTTGTTTTCTGTTATTTATGATTCTATGAAGTTTCTATGAATATTTCTGTTCAATAGGGCTATTAGCTGTTTTATGAATCAAATCTAGGGCAATATACATTTTTAGTAGATATTTTGGCGGAATTATGCGTATGTGTATACATACATACATTCATACATACATACATGCATACATACATACATACATACATACATGCATACATACATATATACATACATACATACATACATACATACATACATACATACATACATACATACATACATACATACATACATGCATGCATACATACATACATACATACATACATACATACATACATACATACATACATACATACATACATACATACATACATACATACATACATACATACATACATACATACATACATACATACATACATACATACACTAAACACCCTTATTCAAATGTCAGATAAGTAGATGGTCAGCTTGTTGACAACTCAAGGACACAAAATTATTTATTTCTGTGGTCATCAGATTTTCGCAATTTTCTCTCTCTCTGCTGTTCGTAGTGAGAGATGAACATTGTCTTGGCAGTCGTCGCTTGTTGTCGTCATTTACCTACCAGAAGTCAGCGGCGAGTGATACTGGACCTCTGGGTCGTGGCCCGTGGGTGCAAACGATGTCTAGACACGATCGAGGTATTATATTGGGAAGCCTTTTATCTTGCGAACGCCCTCTTTGCTTGAATACATTGAAGCTGAAGGACTTTTTTTTTCTTTCAGTTTTTCATCCTTCATGCATGATCATAGTAAGGTTGTACGTCTCAAACAGGTTTCTTTTCCACCTACATTGTCCCTAGAGAACACAGGAGGACAAGTGCAAGGGAGGAGTGACGTTTCCAAAAGCGTTACTTCAGGGTTATCTAGAACTAGTGGCTTGATAAACATAGACTCAACTTCTCTTATAGATTTCTCAACTAACTTTTGTCTATTTCTATCCCGCCCTTGTACCTCTATCCGTAAATCTCTCCCTTAGCGCTTCTTTGACTCCACCTCTTTGTTGTGATAGCGTCGACCGAAGGAAAGAACCGCTCTTTATTTCTGACGAAAATATCATTGGTATTGCTAAGATATTTTATTTGTATACTTGAGTATTGTGTAACCCTACGTTGAAAATAGTATGGCCAGAGATCCTCCTATACTAAAACAAATATTTTCGTACTCGGGGTGAATATTATTATCAGTGTGATACTGGATTTAGTCAAGATGAAGACTATCGTTTCAACATATGCTGGAAAGGTTCGTAACGCTTCACGCGGATTCAGAGATACGTTATACGAGTATAAAAAGGGCTTCCAGTTCCAGCACCGATTCCAGCCACAGGATTCCCGTCCCCTTGGGATCCTTTCCAGCGTCCGTATAGAGTACTGAGTGCATGTTTTAAGCATTTGATGTTTTAGAGACTTCGGGCGACATTCCTCTGGATCAGGGTCACTCAGGATTCTTTTATGGTTGAAGGATCGTCTCTATGACGTAAATAACGCTCGCCATCGTTTATCCCGTTTCAGTCCCGTCCGTTCTCCTTCCCTCGTTATATCTTTCCAGTACCACCTTTGCGAAGCCAATTCCTTTTTGGCGCGATCTTAGCTCCTTTGGTAGAATTGGTGATAATACACACACACACACACACACACACACACACACACACACACACACACACACACACACACACACACACACACACACACACACACACACACACACACACACACACACACACACACACAACTCGTGGCGCAGTGGTTAGAGTTCCCGGCTGCCGCTACGGAGGTCCGGGTTCGAATCCCACCCAGGGTTGAAATAATTTCAGTATCACTGCGCTGCGAGTTGTTACTCCAACTCTCGTGGGCGGGGAGTTGGGCGGGTGTGTAAGTGTAAGGTCACAGTATTACCCATAGATCGGTCTTATACGAGCCCTGAGCTCTCTTCCGGGAGGGAAATAGCTGTCGATCACGACTCCAACATGTGAACTAAAGACTATGGTGAATCACACACACACACACACACACACACACACACACACACACACACACACACACACACACACACACACACACACACACACACACACACACACACACACACACACACATACACGGCTCGGTGGCGGATTGGTAAGGCACTGGCCTCACAAGCCGGAGAACCGGGGTTCGATTCCCCGGCCGGGCGGAGATAAGTTGGGTTTGTCTCCTATCACGTGTAGCCCCTGTTCACCTAGCAGTGAGTAGGTACGGGATGTTAGTCAAGGAGTTGTGACCTTGCTGTCCCGATGTGTGGTGTGTGTGGTCTCAGACCTACCCAGAGATCGGCAAATAATGAGCTCTGAGCTCACTGCCGTAGGGTGGTGTCTGGCTGTCTCGAACAGAGGCTGCAGCAGATCCTAGGTGAATACACACACACACACAATCCTCTGCCACAGTTGAATAAGATCGCCTGGAATTAAGCAAAACACAATCCGTGATACATCATTGCGACAATGGAGTTCAATTCACCCTTCAAAACGGCGTTACGCCGTTTTTGTCTTCTGCTAAAATCTGTCAGCTAAGGAAGAGACAGAGGAAAAGGAGGAAGAGGAGGAGGAGGAGGAGGAGGAGGAGGAGGAGGATCCAGGGTAAAGGGGTTATCACACTGGGCTATTTTTCCTTCAACTTCCTACTTCCAACCTCCATCTGAATAGCTAGAATATGACTTTGCCTACAGAAATCTAGATTTCTAAAACCATTTCAACATTAAGTCTAACGTTCGTATAGGTTCACAATCTCTTAGTTCATCATAGGCTTTACTATATATGCCAGAAAGATGATTTGATATTTGGAGATTTGAAGAGAATTTTGTAACCGAAGTCATTTTAACTCAAACGAACTCTCAACTATCGGCGCTGGTGACTCCCATATAAGCTTAGTGTAATAATCCTTTAAGAGAAGATTTGATTCAGCAAGATCATTTACAAAAGCTGAAGCTGAGATCCACTCCCGTTCTGGAACCGTTTTGTCTTCTGCTGAAGTCAGTCAGCTAAGGAAGAGACAGAAAAGAAGGAGTAGGAGAAGGAGTACCCTGGGGAGGAGAAGATTTGATTCAGGATTTACAAAAACTGGGAGTCCACTCCCCTTCTGGCATCTCGCACAGACTGTTGGTTGGATATTCCATACAGTTGATATCATGGGTGAATTGACATTCCTATGCCCAAAGCCATATTCTCCTTCCGTCTTCGACCTGAATAAGGGAGCTCATGACGTTAAGCTGAATCATCATCATCATCATCATCATCATCATCATCATCATCATCATCATCATCATCATCATCATCATCATCATCATCATCATCATCATCATCATCATCATCATCACCATCATCATCATCATCACCATCATCATCATCATCATCATCATCATCATCATCATCATCATCATCATCATCATCATCATCATCATCATCATCATCATCATCATCACCATCATCATCATCGTCATCATCATCATCATCATCGTCATCATCATCATCATCATCATCATCATCATCATCATCATCATCATCATCATCATCATCATCATCATCATCATCATCATCATCATCATCATTGTCGTCTTAGTCAACGTCATTATCATCATCGTCGTCATCATCGTTATCGTTATCGTCATCGTCATCATCATTTTCCTTGTCGTCATCGTCATCGTCATCCTCCTCCTTCTCCTCCTCCTCCTCTTCTTCCTCTTCCTCTTCCTCCTCTTCCTCCCTTTCCTCATCCTTCTCCTCCTACTCTTTCTCCTCCTGTTCTTTCACTTTCACTATTTTATCCCATTATTCCTCTTCCTCATCCAGTTCCACAGGTCCTCTTCTCCTCCTCCTCCTCCTCCTCCTCCTCCTCAGCTTCTCTTGGTCTTCTACATCTCCTCCTCCATCTCAATCTCCACCACCTCCTCTTCCTCCACCTCCTCCTCCTCCTCATCATCATCATCACCATCATCACCATCATACTTACCATCATCATCATCATTATTATCATAGTCACCATCATTATAGTCATCATCACCATCATCATCATCATCATCATAGTCAACATCATCATCATCATCGTCACATTCATCATCATCATCATCATCATCATCATCATCATCATCATCATCACAGATATCCCTATGGATCAAGTTATTCAGCACTTTTTCATGATTGGCAACTAATCTCCACTTCAGAATGAATTCTGGGTATCTAACTTTTACCGTCCTTCCTTTCTGTTACCGTTATTTTTATTACTATCATATATATATATATATATATATATATATATATATATATATATATATATATATATATATATATATATATATATATATATTTCTATTATTATCGTTATTTCTTATTTACCAATTCTATGACTCCACCTCTTTTGCGCCATATCATCTCCCAGGATAGAAACGCTGTGGTTTAATCGGAAGTGTACTGGTATTGTATTCTATTGGATTATATTGCATTGCATTCTAGTGTAGGAAAAATAGATTAGCCACGCACTCAGAAATACGGGTCCCAGAAGATAACAAATGTGTGAAGAAACGAGCTACATCAGGACTGATAATACATTTGGCTAATCACTCAACGGAAGGATAAGCCATGATGACAGAAAAATACTGAGGACTTAGAATACCAAAATCAGAAGTTAGAATATAATTGATTTTAAAGTATTCAAAAGGTCAGATAAACTAATAAGAAGCAAAGTATTATAATTCGAATTATGATAAAGGCATTGGTGACAAAATAGAATGTACAAAGTCAGTTAGAAAGTAGAGAGAGTAGAAGAACATATAGAAATGGGTATCTCAATTAGTCTATTGAATCGTAGGTCAGACATGGGACAGAAACAGGGATAAAAATAGAGTCCGTCAGAGAGGATTTGATCTAGAGCTTACGAACTAATTTACATTGGTGTGAATACATTTATGTAAGAACATATATGTAATAACTACAAAGTGTTTGAAAGACTTATTATGTTGGAAATATACAGAAAAAAACTAAACCAAATTTTCGTTTGCCACGCTAGCTATCTAACACTGGTCTCGCATTCGCTTAATTGTGGGTTCGAATCCTGCGCTCCTCTCCGATTCCCAACAGTGACCGTCCTTGCCTCAACAGCGCACAATAGGGCAAAGGTGACGGCTTCGGCCGCAGCTACGCGCCTCTTTGCATGGGGTCTTCACAGTTGTGTGTGTACCAAATAGGTAGAAATTTCCGATACTTCCGATCTCGATTTATCGGCAGCCAGTCATGGTGCTTTCGATCGCAAATCTTCACTCTCGACTGGCGACTCTAAAGCCGGGTCCACACTTTTTGCATTTCCACGTATCGTATCATCTTTGCATACCACCTAGTGATACGATACGGTGCAACAGGGTATTATACCCACTTGTTGCGTATCCGCCTGCTGTATACGGATATGCAACAAGTGGGTACAATGCCCTGTTGCAAAGATGATACGATACGTGGAAATGCAACAAGTGTGGACCCGGCTTAAGGCTCATTTCAGGCGTATCGACTTTTCGCCGTGCACCGTCCACGACACGGCGTCGTGCTCTCAAATAACCATGTGTGTCTTTGGACGCTTTCGCACGTCACGACCGCGACCCCGTGTGAAAGCGTCCATAGACATCCATTATCTGAGAGCGCCACGTCGTGTCGTGGACGGTGCACGGCGAAAAGTAAATACTTGTGAATTGAGCCTAAGCTGATCACTCTGGATTCATCCAAAGATCCGATTGGAGAAGAGAGGAACCACCCACTTCGGAAGCTGGCAGTCACGTGACCAAGCATAAAGAGGGCGACCAGAGGTCTTACCTCTCAACACCTGCGTTCTTTTAAATGAAGCATTCCATGTGTAGGGTCACGTTCAAAACTTCTGTCTCCTGACTCCGTCTCATGGGTCTATCTCGCTTCAGAAATGATAAATAAACTGAATTAATCACAGGTAATGACCGTTGTAGTGTACTTTTTCTAATATGAACATGGGGACTAGAGAAAGGATACTGAAGTGTTTTGTGTGGTCCATGTTGATGTAGGGTTGCGAGGCTTGGACAGTCAAAGAAAACAGCAAGAGTTGGAAGCCACAGAAATGTGGTTTTACACAAGATTTCTCAGGATCCTTTGGACTGCCAGAGGTACAAATGAGGAGGTATTGCGGAGAGTAGGAGCGGAAAGATGCCTGATAAGATATATAAAGAGACAGCTAACATTTCTGGGACATCCTAAGAGGAGGAGAAATTAAGGGAGACTGTTTACTTGGAAGAGTGGAAGGGAAGAGAGCAAGAGGAAGACAGAGGATAGAATTCATGAACAGACTCATAAAGTACGTTGAGGGAAAGCGTTTGATTGCGCAGATGGTGAGGAGGCTGTCGGAAGATAGAGGAAGTTGGCAGTCCATGATCGACGACATTGCATGACAGTCGCTTCGGTAAGTTGTAATACTCTCAACTTCGCAGCGGGTTTTCTTCGTTTGAATAAAATCACCTGGAGGCATCCAGAACAGATGAACAAGTCGTCAATAGTAGAGGTAGGATTTATCGACCTGGGGTTAATCTCTTCGTAGAGCAGGCTTTCCTCAACTGAATATGACTACCCAGCGGCAACCAAAAGAAATCTCTAAGTCGCGTAAGGGTTGATAAGCACTGGAATTATCATGCAGGTTTAAACTTTAGTGATTATAACACCTTGCACATCCTCTATTGGCGTTCAGTTCAATTTTCGACACCGCTGTAATGGCGCTCATTAATTTTTTTTTTTTTTTCGTATAACGTCAGGTGATTTTGTTTAGCTAAGGCTTCGAAGGTATCTCCACTAGCCCCTTACCTACGATGACACATCGTACAGGATTCGTTTTCGTTAATGACAAGCGAAGACAAGAAGAGGAACTAAGGAAGAGGACAATCTGGTAGCACGGCTCATCTCTATGTTTTCCAATGTTTCAAGCGGCGGTACATCACTGCTCGAGCTTAGATGTTCTCCAGCCCATTCCTCGGTACCTTTCAGAGTTTCACGTTTGGAGGTATCCCGAAGTTCTTTAGAGACTTCAATGCACTTGAATCACACACACACACACACACACACATCCCTGAGCTTTTCAAGATGAATTCCTGGTGAATTACATCTCGAGATTCTTGTAGACTTACAACCAAACGTCTATAATCATTCCCAAGGAATGATTGGTCTTAAAGGACTCGCCACTCCAGTAAATCCTGCTACACTGCAGAGTCCTCCTAAGAGCACTAGCAAGGATGCAATCAGCCTCCTTCCTATGCCTCCGGTAGTGCTAAACCAAATTCACTGGTGTGGATTTCGTCTCTATAACCAGGAACCAACAGTCCTCAACTTCTGGGTTTAAAAAATTCAGAGAGAGCTGTTGGTGTTCTTAGTTCCAGAGCCGTGGATACCAATACTTATTTCTTAGCCAGCAGTCACATTGACTTAGTGACAATGAAGTGAGCCCTGAAGTAATGTTCTTTTAAAAGATGGTTAGATAACTTTCTGGATGGGGATGACAGGTGGTAAGGGACATGGAACAGCCTAGTGTAGGCCTTGTGGTCTCTTGGGGTCCCATCCATTCTTATGTTCTTGCGTTCTTAAGTCGCTCAAAGGAACAATTGTGTCCACAGTGGAGAATGGCCAAGCTTGACACAGAACATCTCTTTAAGTTAATACGCCTGTGTAGGAGCATAATACCTCATTTAGAGATATGAGTCCTATTTATAAAGGAAATAGGCAAGAATTAGTTTACTAATAGGGTGGTCGACGAATGGAATAAACTTAGTAACCATGTAGTAAGCGCTGAAACTATCAGTTGTTTTAAGAAACGATTAAGCAACTTTATGGATGGGGATGACAGGTGGTGATGGATACGGAGCTGCTTAGTGTAGGCCTTATGGTCTCTTGCAGTTTCCTTCATTCTTATGTCCTTATGTTCTTACTACCTCATTTATACCTGTACTCTAACTTCTTGTAACCATTCTGCTGAAGAGGACTACAGATAGTGGTCGAAATATACAGTTTTCCTGTACTTCTGATATCATTTCTCCGATAGTGGGTTTTAAGTGAACATATCTACAAGCACAAAAACGTGCAAAAGCAAGTAAACTAATTCATGGGAACACTACTGAGGTAAGCAGACCCCCACAGTAATATAATGAGTTCTTGAGCAGTGTGTACATAGATTTCAGTGAAATTCCAGGACGGAAATCGAGACAGACTGAATGAGGTTGACGTTTACTCGGGCATTGACAAACACAAGAGGAATAACTTGCTCAATACGCGAGGCAGCTCTACAGCGGCAGTCAATTTGAAACCTTCAGCATGTCAGAATAATTTGATTGAGCGAGTTTTTATTCTTTCGCTGTTTGCGGGGAAGGTACCCGCTCAGACCTCAAGCTTGCATATGGGTGGGGGATTTCGACAATGAACGTAGGAAAGTACCCGCGGTATGTCACTGCAGCGAGGATATTCGTTGCAAGCGTGGCAGACTGATACGGATCCTGTGTGATAACCTTTGACACGGGTTGCCTTGTCAAGCGAGATACGCCCAACGTGAGGCAGAACTTCGATATCGCCGAAGACCCACCTCCGCGCCAAATTGATGGGGATCAATGTCTTGTTAAATAACTCACCTTCCACGCTGTGGGAAGTGAAAAACCCCTGGCAGGGCAAGCCCTGTCAGTTACGGCAAGCCGCTGGGGTTTTAGGCCGATGCTTGGGTCGCTTCCCCGCCTGGCCAGGGGTGTTGGCAACCAATGTAGGTCCCGGGAATCGAACTCACGACCACATGCTCGTGAGTACGACACGATACCCACTGGGCTACCGCACGACCCATGTGTTATGAAATATTCCTTTTTGTTCTCAGAATTTGTTGAGCAGCAACTAAGGCTACTGAATAGTAAGAGTGATTTTATTCCAGGCTTAGTCGAAGCTTTTTGCAGGTGTCAATAAGCATCTATTTAGTCTAATTCAGTGGTTCTCAACCTTTTTCTTTCCATTCCTCCTATTTTCATGAGTTCTCAACGTTCGTGTAGATTCTTTTCATTTCTCTCCTCGCAAAAAACAAAACAAAACAAAAACAAAAAACAAAAACATATATATATATATATATATATATATATATATATATGTATATATATATATATATATATATATATATATATATATATATACACATATATATATATATCATTATTATAATTATTATTATTATTATTATTATTATTATTATTATTATTATTATTATTATTATTATTATTATTATTATTATTATTATCATTATTATTATTATCATTATTATTATTATTATTATTATTATTATTATTATTATTATTATTATTATTATTATTATTATTATTATTATTATTATTATTATTATTATTATTATTATTATTATTATTATTTTTATTATTACTATTATTATTATTATTATTATTATTATTATTATTATTATTATTATTATTATTCATTATTATTATTATTATTATTATTGTTTATCATTATTATTATTATTATTATTATTATTATTATTATTATTATTATTATTATTATTATTATTATTATTATTATTATTATTATTATTATTATTATTATTGTTGTTGTTGTTGTTGTTGTTGTTGTTGTTATTTTTATTATTACTATTATTATCTATTATCTATTATTTATTTTTTACCAGGACAGTGATGGATTTTTTTTTTATGTATCATTTGTAACAGCATGTCATGCCCCAACCACCTCCTAAATTCTTGTCGTGGTGCCCCCAGGTTGAGAACCACAGATTCATTTTTTCTGTACCTCTTCACTGCAGCTCTACACTTTAGACTGTGTGTGGCACACCAGTCGATTCTGTTGATCGTTTCGACTTTGCAACAACTCGTTGGGAAGCTTGCTCTGCTTGCTCACCCAAGCAAACAGTATACCATAACTGGTGCACTTCCGTCCTTGATGACTATCGTACCGATGGGGTAGTCATGGAGTTGTTGAAGGAGAGATTTAAAGAGGCATAGTACTTTTTTTTCTTTTTTTTTTCTTTTAGATTACTTTCTAGTCATTGAATAAATGCTGCATGACTGATCACATAATCTTGTAAACCTTGTTCTAGTTGTTTAACTTGTGAGTAGCACAACAGCAAATTCACAAGGGTTTTGGTCAACGATATTTTCATTTTAGCCTATACGTTGGGTAATGATTAATCATCAGGAACTACTCTATGTTTACTATAACGATTACTTACTGGATGGTAAAAGAAATATGGTTAGTTCAAAATCCAGAACTTTTTTGGGGGAAAAAGGTTCAGTGACCATGTAGTGAGCACTGAAACAGTTTGTTGCTTTAAGAGAAGATTTGATAACTTTATGGATATGGACGAAAAGTGCTAAGAGACATGGAACTGCCTAGTGTAGGCCTTATGGTCTCTTGCAGTCTCCTCCATACTCATGTTTTTCTGTTCCAAAGAGTCAGAGCACGAGAGAACTTCCATCGAAATAAATAACTGGATTTCCAGTTTGGTCGACAGACGGTGTCGTTCCAGTCTCCGCCCTCGCCCCTAATGGATCATCCAAGATGGTGCCAGCGATAGTGTGGATGACAGAGGGAGTGGATCTGATGGAATGGGCCACAGTGGAACAAGTGACTTGGATCGAATGGTGCGTCGGTCGTCAGGGTGAGAAGTGAGATGGCTTGTCTGTGCAAAATGACGTATGAGTGCGTTTGCCTGTTGTCTGTTTGAGGGTAGATTATCTGTTGTTGTGATTATTGCTGCGTGAGAGCGTGTAGTGTTACTGTTGGATAGTGTAATGAAGTTGAAGAATATGTTGTAGAGAAGATGATGCCAACGCCGACTACGATGATTAGGGAATAGACTGGAAGGTTATGGGTTTGTAGGTTTGGTATAAGAACATAAGAATGAAGGAGACACCAAGAATGATATCGATGGCCTACACTTGGTAGTTCCATGTCCATTACCTTCTATCATCCCCCATCCATAAAGTTATCTAGCCTTCTCTTAAAACAAACAATCGTTTTAGCGCTCATTATATGTTTACTAAGCCTATTCCATTCGATAATCACTCTGTTGGTTAACCAGTTCTTGCCTAATTCCTTCTAGACCAGCGTTTCTCAACCTTTTTACCCTTGCGTAACCTTTAAAATAAATTGCATGTCTCAAGGAACCCCTGCGCAAAAAAAAAAAAAAAAAATGTACCATATCTTTCTCATTTCATTTTCATCGTAATAATAGGTTAGATAGGATGATGTCTTTGTTACATTATTACAATAACCAAGAATGATATGTCGTGCGTGTTTGATTATATTACGTATATGAAATTAATAAAAAAATCAAAAGTGCATTAGCTTATCACACTTGTTCTCGCGGAACCCTTAGGGACCTTTTGCGGAACCTTAGGGTTCCGGGGAACCCTAAGGTTGAGGAACGCTGCTCTAGAGGGAGCAGAAGGGGCGTAGGCGAGGATGATAGTGTTCATTGACAAAAGAAGTGTGTGTGTGTGTGTGTGTGTGTGTGTGTGTGTGTGTGTGTGTGCGTATGTGTGTGTGTGTGTGTGTGTGTGTGTGTGTGTGTGTGTGTGTGTGTGTGTGTGTGTGTGTGTGTGTGTGTGTGTGTGTGTGTGTGTGTGTGTGTGTGTGTAGAAATCTCACCAGTTCAGTGTACCCCATTCTGGAACAAGTCTGTTTTTCCATTAATTTTTCCATAATCACCTTATCCATGTCACCCTCGTGTTTATCAATTGCCGAAGATTCTTCTGAATTTTGTTTTTTCTTCCGTTACCCATTTAAAGAATAACAAGACAACAATTTCTTAGCAAACCCAAGCTACCAACACTCGCACATCAGTTACTAGGTGTTGGAGTGTGTATACTAAACCTATGCAGTAGCCTAACCCGCTTCTACCGTATGGGGCTATTGACTGCACGTTTTAAGCAATTAATATTCTAAGGGCTTTAGTGACACCCACACGGGCCAGAATCACGTATCATTCTTTTATGTTTGAAGACTTAAAAAGAAAAAAAATTTTTGATAACTCTTAGATTCTACTGTCCCTCCGTTCTGCTGTCCACGTCAAATCATTTGTTTGCCATTACAAAGGATTACAAAGGCGGAGCATGCCGACAGGAGACCTTTTGATCCATATCTAGGTCGGATTACAAAGGATCACAAAGGCGGAGCATGCCGACAGGAGAACTTTTGATCCATATCTAGGTCGGATGCGAAAAAATAATCATATTAATAATAAAATAATAAATAAAAACTATGATAATGTAAATAACAAATAAAATACATAAATAAATGCATAGGTATAGTTAAATAATAAACAAACAGGTAAATAGTAAATAATAATAAATTGACATATAACTAATAATAAATGAAAACCAGACAGACAAATGATAACAAAACAAAAACAAATAATATAAGATAAATCATAATCATTACAGCATCTTACTTAGGTATTTATCTAAATGATTCTTAAAGCTTCGAACTGAACTACATTGCACTACTTGCACCTATTCGGGGTGATATTGTCCCCAACGATAGAAACGAGGGTTGTCATTGTTGAGGAAATACCCTTTGGCACGATTTCTACCCACCACTTAGACCAGTGGTACCCAATCGGTGTGCCGCGGCACCAAAGAGTGCCGTGAGATCAACTGAGGGTGTCGCCAAAATTGAGGGCAAAAATAATTTTCGTTTTACCGACTCTGTCATCCATTTTTGTTTATTAAAGCAGCATCAGTGTGAAGATGAGAATTTTCATATTATCCAGCGACAAAATTTCGTTACACTGATGTTGAATCAACAAGATACTGACAAACTACAATTTAGATTTTCTAATAAGGGTGCCGGGGACTTCTGAAAGGCTTGGGAACCACTTCCTTAGATCTGACGTTTCTACCAATCTATATACCAAGAATTTTTCCCCCTTATAAGGGGGGTAGCTAAGTCATAGGCATATACCCACTCCCACCCATTCCCCTCCCCTCCACCACCCTTTCCACCTCTTCCCATCTCAGCTCCTCATGGATGACGGGGCATCCCTGCATCCGCCCTGGGTCAAACGCAATGCAGCAAGACACAATACACCCATAGCAAGGGTGCTTCACTTAATTGGCGACCACCTCTCTCCTGATGGCGTTATACAGTAATGTATACCAAAGTAAAAAAAATGTTAGCGAAAAGTTTAATCGATAAAGGGTCAAGATGTGTTCGGCCTGTGAAAAGGGCTTCCCCTTATATATATACTATATATACTATATATATGTATATATATACATATATACATATATATATATATATATATATATATATATATATGTATTATATATATATACACATATATATATATATATACATATATATATATATATATATGTATGTATGTATTATATATATACATATATATATACATATATATATATATATACATATATATATATATGATGTAAGCGGAATAGGAAACACAGGGAGTCTTAGTCTTGAGTTTATTCCTGACTAGTTTCGCAGGTATGCTTTTTCAAAAAGCAAACCTGCGAAACTAGTCAGGAATAAACTCAAGACTAAGACTCCGGTGTTTCCTATACCGGTTACATCAACCTGTCAGTATGTCTCAATATATATATATATATGAACATTATAATGCTAATAATCCGCCGCCATCCGGAGTGAATGCTAAATCGTAAAACGCGCAAAAAATTGCTCTTCTGGAAAAAATAAAGAAAGAAAGAAAGAAAGAAAGAAGAAGAAGAAGAAGAAGAAAAAAAAAAAAAAAATCCACGTTGTCAGCCGCGCCGCTTCCGAAGTCTTCCACAAGTTGTCCTCAACATATCAGAACTTGGGGAAGTGATCTTAGCAAGAGCAAAGTTTTGGTGGGGCTCACAAGAGGCGTAAATAAGACCTTGCACCTACTCATTATAGATCTTGTGGTTCTTGTCCAGAGGTCCGTGGACGCGCCATGGGATCCATCGATGGACTTCTGGGTTTCCGTGAGGAATGAATTGATTTTTATTTTTACCACTCACTTTTTGTTCATACACTGTGTCTTTGTTTACAAACTTATTATTTGTTTATTTACTTTTTATTTGTGAATATTATTTTCTATATTTTGTTTAGGAAGCTCGCTGGCTGGGCGGGTTAGGGCGTCGTTACTTGCGGCGAAGGTCGAGGGGATGGCGGTTCGAATCCTGCCACCGGCGAAGTTGAACCAAGGGCATGGTTCATTAAATTCCACGCTACAAAGCCCTCTGTAAGGGGCACCGTCCTAGCCTTCCGATAAGGGGGGAGTTTGTGACGTTAAACTATATCATCATCATATTTTATTTACTGCGTGCGTGCGTGCGGGTGGGTGCGTCCGTGTGTGTGAATTTGCCTAATTGTACTTACTTAATTGTAGATACAGGGTTAAAGAAATACTGACCCCATCTCTATATCCTCGTATATCAAACTTTGGCTTAAATTGATTTATGTTTTCGGCTTAGATCATTTCATTTTTCAGTTTGTTTCACACATGAAATTTATGTGGAAAGCAGTTCTTCCTAACGTTTTTTAAGCAATGGCTTCTTTATTTATTTATTTATTTATTTATTGCTACGCCCTCCTCATACTCTTTCATTCCATAATAACAATGGAATTCTATCCTTTTTCTATTCCTTTCTCCACTCTAAAGATAACATATCACCTCTTCTTCTTCTCTCCGTCAGTGTGGGTGATCTGATTTTTCCAATCTCTCCTCATATGTCTTATCTGTCAGGCTGGAAGTAATCTGGGTTGTTACCTTTTGTATTCGTTTTAGTTTTCCTACATATTTTTATGTAGTGACCAAACTTTTGCTACGTATTCCAGTCTGTAGCAAATGAGATATTTTTTATCATATTCTCAGCCATATAATGAAATTCCAATCATATGTTCATTTACAATTAATGTGTTTCTCTATTTAATATGTTTATATGATTTTTCAGCGATAGGCCATCTGTCTATCCATCTGTTTATAATACTCATAGCGTTCTTCCCCCTTATAAGGAAGGTTGCCAGCCAAGGCATCCACACCCACCCATCCCCAGAGTTGGGGGCGTTCCTCAGTGCGTTCCTATATGCGTTCCTCTGTGCGTTTCGCTTAAGTTTGGCCGCGGTTAGCGCCCCCAAACCATTAAAGCTTAAGAGACAGGTTCTTATCGAAATAAAAGTCAGGTAGGCCACATACTATACCAAAGAAAAATGTTCGGTAGGCCACATCCAAAAGGTAGGCCACGTACTATACAGGCACCTATATTGCTTTAATAGTTTGTGAGCGTTGACCGCGGCAAAACTAAAGCGGAACGCACCGAGGAACGCATATAAGAACGCACCGAGGAACGCGCCCAGCTCTGCCCATCCCATTCCCATCCATCACCCTTTCCCCTCTCTCATCTTAGCTCCTCGTGGATGACGGGTTATACCTGTCTCCCGCCCTACAGCTCGGGTCAGAAGCAATGCAGCAAGACACAGCACATCCACAGCAGGGTCAGGCACCTTCTTTACACGATGACCCCCTCTCCACTGCCCCTCGTGCGAAAATAGAGAGGAGAAATCTGTCCGGGCCGCGTCATACATAATTAAAATCACTTTAGACAGGTCATATGTAAATCAAAATTCTCAAATTATTTTCCTCTTTTGTTCTTGCGGTTATCTCCTTTCCTATTTTATAGTTCCTTGATGCTCTCTCTCTCTCTCTCTCTCTCTCTCTCTCTCTCTCTCTCTCTCTCTCTCTCTCTATATCTATCACTATATATATATATATATATATATATATATATATATATATATATATATATATATATATATATCTGTCTGTCTATCTTTTTCAACTATTTTGTATCCCTTCTCTCTCTCTCTCTCTCTCTCTCTCTCTCTCTCTCTCTCTCTCTCTCTCTCTCTCTCTCTCTCTCTCTCTCTCTCTCTCTCTCTCTCTCTCTCAATTATTTTGCATCCCTTTGCATAACATTTAATTTTTCTCTCCTGAACTGTAGGTTTTCCTTGTAGGAATTCAAAATTCTTTTGATTTTTCACTCTTTTCACGAGCTTATCCTTACCATAATCAGGAAATATGTATACGTAGCTAACTCTTTATATTCATCGTATCATCGATACATATCAAGAACATTACTGATACCAGGGCCTTGCCATGTGGCATCCTCCTACTTGTCACCTCGGTAATCCGTTGCTTTCTGTCCTTCGTCACACATCACATACATCTGGCTTTCATACATACATACATACATATACCAAGGCTTTTTCCCCCTTACAAGAGAGGTGCTAAGATAAGAGGGAAGAGGGAGGGTGGAGGGGTGTGGAGTGTATTCAGGGATGGAATGGGTGGGAATGATTTTATGCCTTTTCCTTTTTGGCTACCTCCCTTGTAAGGGGGGAAAAGCCTTGGTATATGTATGTGTGTACAAGGGAGGTAGCCAAAAAGGAAAATGCATAAAATCATTCCCACCCATTCCATCCCTGAATACACTCCACACCCCTCCACCCTCCCTCTTATCTTAGCACCTCCTGGATGACGGGTCATCCCTGCACCTTGTCCACTGCCATTCAGGAAACATTTAGCTTATTCCAGTATGCTCCCTTTGTTTTCCAGCTTTTTTCCATGTTCCATATTATATTGTCTGTGCGTGATTCACCATCAGGGTCTTTGATCACGTGTTTGACTCGTGACTGATAACTATTACCCTCCCGCATGAGAGATCAGACCTCATTTATGCACACGCACACACACACACACACACACACACACACACACACACACACACACACACACACACACACACACACACACACACACACACACACACACACACACACACACACACACACACGCACACACACGCACACACACACACACACACACACACACACACACACACACACACACACACGCACGCACGCACGCACGCACACAAACACACACACACACACACACACACGCACACACACACACACACACACACAAACACACACACACACACACTCACACACACACACACACACACACACACACACACACACACACACACACACACACACACACACACACACACACACACACACACACACACACTCACACACACTCACACACACACACACACACACACACACACACACACACACACACACACACACACACACACACACACACACACACACACACACACACACGACTCGACGGCGCAGTGGTAGCGTTCGCAACTGCTGCTACAGCGGTCCGAGTTCGAATCCTGCCCAGGGCTGAAATAATTTCAGTATCGCTGCGCTGTGAATCGTTACTCCAACTCTCGTGGGCGGGGAGTTGTGTGTGTGTGTGTGTGTGTGTGTGTGTGTGTGTGTGTGTGTGTGTGTGTGTGTGTGTGTGTGTGTGTGTGTGTGTGTGTGTGTGTGTGTGTGTGTGTGTGTGCTTGTAAGGTCACAGCATTACCCATAGATCAGTCATATATGAGCTCTGAGCTCTCTTCCATGAGGGAAACAGCTGTCGATCACGAGTCCAACACGTGATCCAAGACCATGGTGAACCACACACACACACACACACACACACACACACACACACACACACACACACACACACACACACACACACACACACACACACACACACACACACACACACACACACACACGACTCCCCGTCCATGAGAAGTAAAATACCGGCTCGCAGCGCATCGATGCTAATATTATTTCATCCCTGGGCGGGAATCGAACTCGGACCGCTGGATTATAATCCGTTGCGAACGGTCCCACTGCGCCGTCGAGCCGCGCGCCCGCGCGCGTGTGTGCGATAGCGCGGTGGCTGAACATCCGAAGGGATGGCGGTGCCCACGACCTGGATTTTTGTCGGGGCCACTTGTTGCGCTGGGCGCCCTCCAGACACAAAACCCGGGCCAAGTGCGCGTGTCCCGTGACAACGACAAATCAGTGATCTAACTTCGTGATGTGGCTTGAACATCCCTCGTTTAGGCCGTCTGAGACGGGTGTTCCAAAGTCGCAAGGCAGGGCGGGGTAGATAGGCTGGAAGTGATAACATGTTTTTTTTTTTTTTTTTTTTTTTTTTTTTTTGTGTGTGTGTGTGTGTGTGTGTGTGTGTGTGTGTGTACTTTTTCCATATGAACATTGGGTCAAAAGAGATAAGGTAATTTCATATGTCATTCAAGTTCCGAGATAGATAGGTTGGAAATGATAACATATTTCTTATGTTGTACTTTTTTTTCCATATGAACATTGGGTCAAAAGAGATGAGTTAATTTCATATGTCATTCAACTTCTCGGGATCGGAATAATCCTGTGGATAACAAAGGTTCTTGGACGCAAACGGTAAGACGCAAGGAAACCTCCGCCACACATCCGTGAAGGAGTTATCACACTGGGATATATTTCCTCCGACTGTTGGAGAAGATTTGCCGCCAGCAAACTTTCGGGAAGAAATCTGACAATGCTGGAGGAAAATAAATTTTCTCCAGCATAATATCAAATAACGTTCTTTGTATTTTTGTCGAGAAAACAAAATAGTTTGCCAGAGAGTGATTTGACGGTGGAAAAAGTTCTGGAGGTGGGCGCTACCACCAATTAATCGGATGTTGGAGGAAAAATAGCCCAGTGTGATAACCCGTTGACCTAAGGTCAGCTAGGTACTGGGTCCCATGGAGACGAGGGGCTTGGTTCATCAAGATCACGGTGTCAAATCCCAAGAAGAATGAAATGTCCGGGTGGCAAGAAAATTGGTCAATTCCGCTCCTCGAGTTCAAGCGAGGTCAGTCAGCTGATGAAATTCCCTGTAGATGGGAGGAGAGGGGAGGTGGGGTTGGGGGGAGGTGGGGTTGGGGGGAGGTGGGGTTGGGGGGAGGTGGGGTTGGGGGGAGGTGGGGTTGGGGGAGGTGGGGTTGGGGGGGGTGGGGTTGGGGGGAGGTGGGGTTGGGGGGAGGTGGGGTTGGGGGGAGGTGGGGTTGGGGGGAGGTGGGGTTGGGGGGAGGTGGGGTTGGGGGAGGTGGGGTTGGGGGGAGGTGGGGTTGGGGGGAGGTGGGGTTGGGGGGAGGTGGGGTTGGGGGGAGGTGGGGTTGGGGGGAGGTGGGATTGGGGGGAGGTGGTCTCCGTGTGCATGACGCTAGTTGGGAACCCGTACGGAGCATTAAACACATATATCATGCAGCTGATGTCTTAGGAGCATCAGAGACATCACTACGGACAAAGTCTTTTATGACTGAACACCAATACTCCCTCCCTCCCCCCAAAAAAAGAAAAAGAAAAAATCACTCTGATATTTCTAATTTTCCTCCGTATTTCTTCTCTTCTTAAATCTCCTTTACCATCTTCGTGACTCGTGAATCTACCTCTCTGGTATTATATTATCTTCAAGGTTATTGATAAATTTAGTTACAATGTAGTGAGTGCTGATTATTTTTATTATATATGTATATATATATATATTTATATATATATATATATATATATATATATGTATATGTATATATATATGTATATATATATATATATACATATATATATATATATATGTATGTATATATATATATTAAGAGAACATTAGTTAACTTTATGGATAAGGACGACAGGCGGTAAGGTGCATGAAACTGCCTAGTGTAGGCCTTATGGTCTCTTGCAATCTCTTCAATTCTTATGTTCTTATGATGCATTGCTTGGGGAAAAGATCAGTAAATAGCATACCGCGTGGAAAGAGTTGTTGATTTTTGATAAGACGGACCATAATTATCCTAATCAGAGGGAGAACCATCAACCAGATCTGAGTAGATAGTAGAGGGCCGGCCTGGTGGCCTTGTACCCAGAGGACTCTCATAACTCTATTTGACCAGTGATTCATCACTCCTTTCCCTTCGCTCTTCCAACCGTGTCATATTTCCTGACAAACTACTTCCCATTTGTCAAAGTCATATCAGAAAGTTAAGGATAACCTTGCTGGTAAATCATTTCTCAATAGTGTAGCGACGATGTTTCTGTTAGAAGAGAAAGTGGTTTGGTGAGTTCATCTCCTTTATCATTAAGGTATAACTGAGCTGTTTTTACATTTTTTTCCCTAGTTGAATCCCAGCGGCTCTAGCGATTTAGGGACTCTCTTATAATTTTCCTGTATTCATTGTATAGGAGGGAAGTTACTCATATGAGATGGAAAATTGGATTTTGTTTTACATGCGGCCAGGAGCAAATACATATACCACGTGGGTAGTCACCCGTGGTGCGCAATTACATAATGCCACTGGATTAGGTTAGATAGGGTCAAGCAGTGTCATAGGCAGGTGTGTGGCTGGCGCGTCAGGTCTAGCCGCGTGGGCGAGCGACACAACGTGTGCTCCACGCCACATGGTTTGTACAATAGCATAGCATAAGTACGTATGCAATCTCGCTACACCCTGCATATGATTATACATAAAGGAAGCAGGATAAAAGTAATATTCTCCTGGAAAGATATTCATACCTGGCAACGTGGAGACTCACCCTCCTCCCTTGCTATGAGGAGGACGGCTAAGAGTCCGTGGGACGAGTGGCTCTCGTCCTGCCCTTGTGAAGTACCAAACACTCTACGCAAGCCTCACCAAAGTAAATTCCCAGCAGATCATGCATTCTTGGAAAAAAATATATACCTGAAAAGATGGAAGGCTGGAAGATTTTATTGATTTAATAAAGTCTTCTCTCAACTTCCCTCCCAGATTTGCAGAGCATAAATTAGCTTTGATTTTTTTTTAATATAAGAGGGTCCTGCGTAGAGCTCACAATGACGATGAAGTTGATGCATTAATAATGAGAAAGAGTGGATTTTTTATCTTCTCTTGCCCGCCCATACATCACCCTTGCCGCGTCTGACAAAGGGGCTTGAAGGCGTAACAGGACCCTTAAATCTCTCGTCTAAAGTAGAGATGCGATAAAGAGCGTTGAACAAAAAATGTAAGCATGGAAATATAAATATCTACATATTCTTCTTAGACATGACGCTCATGATGCCCAGGTGGCGTTTATGTTGAAATATTGCTAAGCTGACCTTAAATCTTGGGGATCTTCCAATAAATAAGGTTTGTTTTCCTCGGCATGAAAGCAATTATTGTCATTTGGAATGCGCAAAAGTTAACTGCTGACATAAATAACAAACTGTTGATTAACATGTTAATGATTTATCTAAGAATAATGTTTTCTGTCTTAAACAAGTGAGCACGTTTTTTTTTTATTCTGAATTCAAGAATCTTATTTCTCGTGAAACATTTAATGTTCTATGATTAATTTTTATCGTGACCTGTGTGAGTTTTCAAAATGTCTCGTAATCTTAATCGTTGAAAATAATCTTTCCTAAATTAGGATGTACATTCTATAAAGTTTCGGATCAATCAGTTACGATAAGTTGTGATAACTGAGCAAAAGTGACGAAAGAGAACTTTTGGTCTATAACGAAATCGAATGAAAAAAACGTGTTTGTCCAACTTTGAACTGTATCACAAATTTGACTACAAAAAGAAAGGTCAAAGTTGGCTTAAGAAAAATCTGTCCGAGGATCTGTATGGCAGAAGAAGACTTCTGCCAGGGAATGACGCTAAAGAGTCTCAGAGGAAACCGAAAAAAATTCCATAGAGAATTTTCCATAGATTGTTTTACGAGTCAAGGAGAAATGGAGATCATAAGGCTGAAGAGGGTATCATAGAAGGGAGTTAAAGTTTAGGAGACATGCAGGGGAGATGCTGAGAGGCAGATTGTGGGTTTGAAGGAACTGACGACGAAGGCTCTGAGAGCGATACCATAAATGTAACAAGACACTGACAGCAAAGATCATTAGTGTCGAGCAATAAGAGACCAAAAGAATGGCTATAGCAGCCTTAACGGGCTAAGTAGTCTTAACGGACAAGTGCTACCGATTCTAAGAGTCTAATGGTAAATGTTTAAAAAAATGGGTGTGTAGATACAGTATATATATATATATATATATATATACATATATATACACATATATACATTTATATATATACACACACACATATATATATTTATATATATGCAATAAAATACTAGAAACGTGTGTTCACAAATGCGTAAGTAACCACTAAGAAAAAGTAAACTAACGAAAGAGAGCGCTTTCGTATAATTACATTCCAGTGTATCAGCACTGAAAATGTAATTACACGAAAGCGCTCTGCTTCGTTAGTTTACTTTTTCCTAGTGATTACTTATGCATATATATATATATATATATATATATATATATATATATATATAATATATATATATATATATATATATATATATATATATATATATACATATATAAGAATGAAAGAGACTACAAGAGTCCATAAGGCCTACACTATCATTCCCATCAATAAAGATATTTAACTTTCTCTTAACACAATAAATAGTTTCAGGGCTCACTACTACATGGTTACTAAGTTTATTCCATTCGTTAACCACTCTATTGGTGGAACAGTTCTTGCCTATTTCCTTCATAAATCCAGATTTGTTCAGTTCTATTCCATTAC
>NC_134801.1:23920842-23923342 GCF_046742065.1 Oratosquilla oratoria
GAGAGACTGAGAGAGAGGGAGACTGAGAGAGAGGGAGACTGAGAGAGAGGGAGAGAGAGAGAGAGAGAGAGAGAGAGAGAGAGAGAGAGAGAGAGAGAGAGAGAGAGAGAGAGAGAGAGAGAGAGAGAGAGAGAGAGAGAGAGAGAGAGAGAGAGAGAGAGAAAGGTGAGTCCGACCTGAACGAGGTATCGATCAACTGGGATCACTTTCGGGCCATAGGTCGCCCCCTTTGGATTGATAGTAGAACAGCTCAGTTGGCATAACAGCAGGCGGGTCACTTGTAGAATTCCCTTCCCCCACCCCACCTCACACACTGATCAGCTGTAGAATCTCCACCCCAACCACACTCAATTGTAGAATTTCCCCCCACACTGATCAACTGTAGACTCTCCACCCTAACTTAACACAGCATAGGTTAGATTAGGTTATGTATAACGAATTGTAATCAACTGTAGAATGTTAGGTCAGGTTAGGTTAGGTTATGTATCATGAGCAATAATCAACTGTAGAATGTCAACCCTAGCAACACTCAATTGTACAATCTCCAACCTAAGTGTGTGTGTGGGCGCGTGAATTTGTGGGGAGGGGGGGTTTTACAATTAATCCCAGCAGGTTAGTGAGGAGATCATCGGTTCGAAGCTAGCTTGGCCCACCCCAGTTAATTTCCAGGCTCTGGTTGCTTGAAATTGTCCACAACTTGTTCATATAATCTAACTTCCTTTGTGGCTTCACGTTTGTAGAAATGCGTTGAACTAAGTGAATGTTGCAAGATGCAACTATAAACAAAAGTATCCCTCCGTGAAAGAGGCTGGTAGACAAGTGGGTAGAAAGGAGAGGTAGATGATGAGTGTTATATGTCTATAGTTTATGTATTTACATAATACCGAAGGGGAGAAGGCAAAGGAGTTGCACAGCCTCGCTCCCCGCCTAAATGTTTACAAACAGCCGCCGGGGACCCGATTTCATTGCTGTATAATGTTCATTTTTATGCTGATGTAACAATATGTAAACTAAGTCAGAGGTGCATTGATTTCGAGATTGCTTGAGTAAGCAGTATTGCTTACGAGTTTGTAACAGTCTTTCTGATTGGAGAAAGGGTGGAGGAGAAAATTCAATTGGTTCACGAGAGTAAAATCATGCCCTTAGGGGAGGATTTTAAATACAAAAGTAAAGATCATTGGACTAAAGAAATCATGACATCATTGCAGAACTGACCTAGTAAACAAATTGAGAATTCTTGACGGGAGTCCCTTGGTGTAACTTGAACAGCCAAGTGTATTAATATTCGGGAAGAAAGCAAAGAAAAATTACGCTCTATTTAATTCCCCTCTCTTAGACAGAGTAATACTGACTGAAACAATCTGCAGATGAAACTAGCGAGTGACTAATCATACGTAACAAATAGAGTGGTGAAATGAAAGTAGAAAGTGAAAGACGTACCATAAGAGAGTAAATGCACGAAAGAAAGACGGCACACAGAGACGACAACACAGTGGCGAAAGAGGACCAGGGAAAGGAACAGTGGTGACGGAGGTAAGACTACTTCAGAGGCGATTCGTCTGTCGGTAGTTCCAAGAAAACTTATTGACGGATATCGGGTTTAGTATGAAAAGAAAAAGTAAAAAAAATAAATGAATGAATAGATTAATCAGCAGATAAATGAATGAATGCACAGATAAAATAGATGTAGATGGTGAATAAACAAATTAATAAATAGATAGCTAGATAAATAAATAGACAAACAGCCAAATAAATCAATAAACGAGCAAGAAAACAGATGACTAAAAATACAAACAAATAGAAAAATAACCGAAAAAAAAACAAATAAACAAATGTATAAATAGCTACACAAGTATTTGAAAAAATAAAGGCATTGCAGTGACGAGGAGCAAGCGGGCCTCGTACGTACACGTCTGTGGGTCTTTCTGTGAAGCGCCGGGTCTCTCACTGGAAATATTATAACAAATTATAACAAGAAATAAAAATGACGGAAAGCTTTTGATAAGTCTCAAACTGTTCAGTAACGTTGCGCATTAGGTAGGATTTGATGAATTCGAACACTACAATTTTGTTTCATAAAACCATTTTTCAAAAAACTCCAAGTTAGTACCTAACATTCTTCCTACTAATGTAGTTTGGTATATATATATATTGACGACATAAAGTATTATGTATTTGGCCTTTAGATACTTTTATGTTAGAATTAGGTAATTTGGTGCCATCCATCAAATTCACACTTGAGTTAGAAGAAAATAATGAATTATAATTCTTAAATGTAAATATTCCGCGATGTGAAAGATATCTTAAATTCAAATTTTATAGAAAGCCAACCAATGTCCTTTCTTACTTTCATTTTTACTCTTATCACCATCAAAACACCAAATTGTCAGTTTTTTCATCAATTTTTTTTGAGAACTTTTAGAATCTGTTTCCCTGAGTCTTTGGATAAAGAAATTAAATTCATTTATGACATTGGAGAAAATTTAGAATATCCAAAATA
>NC_134801.1:23928342-23940842 GCF_046742065.1 Oratosquilla oratoria
ATAGATCATATTGTGATAAAGTTATTGGTGACAAAGTGGAATGTACATGGTAAGGAAGTACAGTAGAAAGAATAGAAGAACCTACGGAAATGCTTAATCATAAGACAGACAGGAAAGAGAGATAGGAAGAAAGGGTCAGAGAGAGACACACATCTTGTCGGAGGGCTCGCCTGATACCGGGATTGGATGAAAATGAGACTAGATCTTCTGATGTTACGTGAAGCGTGGTCGGGGACTTGTACAGTCCTTTTGAACCATCACATGTAGCACGGTTGCTAGCGTCTTGACCTCGTGATTATGGACGCACGGGTCAGGGTTCGAATGTTCGGTCAGTGAGGTAGGGTATTGATCTACGGCTACAGGAACTTCTGAACTAACTTTCGTGTGACTAAATTATATTTCTACAAGAACGTGTCTGAGTGTGGGTTACAATTGTGTTTGAACTTATATTTACTCCGAAGTGGTTGGAAAGCTTATGTTGGAAATATACAGAAAACGAAACAAAATCTTTTATTAGCCACGCTACCTTTCCAACAATATATATCTATGAATAGATAAGTATATAAGTAAATAAATAGAGAGATAAATAAATAAACAAATAAATAAATAAGTAAATAAATAATGAATAAAGGAATAAATATGCAAATACAGTATATGATGTCCTTTCCTCAAACTATATCTCGGTTCTGTTATTCTTATTAAATATCTCTTTTGCCATTCTTCTGACTCCACTTCTTTGGCGCGATATTACCCCTAAGGATAGAAGCACTTGCTTCCATCTCATCGTTAAGATTGAACCAGGAGAGACGAGGAGGCATTAGTAACATACACTGTAAGTCTATCTATATACCAAGGGTTTTTCCCCATATAAGTAAGGTAGCCGCGTCAAAAGCACGCATATACTCCTACCCATTCTATACTTCCATACCCACCCACTACGGAGCTGCCTAGTGTAGGCCTTATGGTCTCTTGCAGTCTCCTTCATTCTTACATTCTTATGTTCTTATGTACCCTTGTTTCTCTCTTATCTTAGCTCCCTGTGGACGGAAGGTCATCCCTACCTCCCGTCCACTGCTCGGGTCAGAAGCAATGCAGTAAGACACAGCACATCTATAGCAGGAACGCTTCCCGTACGCTTGCTGGAAGTAGATGGAGTAAAAGTGAAGGACCGTCGACTAATGTGGGTAGAGGGGGTGATGGAAGGATTTTTTTTACGAAGGATTACAAAGGCGGAGCATGCCGACAGGAGACCTTTTGGTCCATATCTAGTTCGGATGCGAAAAAAATCATAATGATAAATAAATAACTGAATAAAAACTATAATAATGTAAATAGATAAAATACATAAATAGATGCATAGGTATAATTGAATAATAAACAAACAGCTAAATAGTAAATAATAATGAATTGACATATAACTAATAATAAAAGAGAATGAAGCAAATAATAATAAACAAGCAGACAAATGATAACAAAACAAATAAACAAATATCAAATAAATTATAGTCATTACAGCATCTTGCTTAGGTGCTTATCTAAATGATTTTTAAAGCTTCGAACTCAACTACATTGCACTGCCTCTGCAAGAAGTTTATTCCATTCATTAACTACACGGTTGGCGAAGTTGTTTCTACCCACTTCAAAATGAAATCTATTTCCAGATTGAGTCCATTGTTTCTTGTCTGATTCTCATTCAGTGTGAAAATTTTGTCACTTTTGATGTCAATTCCCTTTAGAATCTTAAAGACCTGTATCAAGTCGCCTGAGTCTACGCTTTTTTAAAGAAAACAGATTCATATGTTGTAGGTGAAGTCATAGAATTGGAAAAGAGGAGATCTTAGGAGGGAGGGAGGGATAGTAATAGGTAAGTGATTTCTTTCTTTTTTTAAGTGGGGATTAGTTTTCAGTTCTACATGAATGCTGAGTAACACTGGTCAATAGGAATGTAATTAATATGTAAATATTGATTATACACAGCTTATGGAGTCAACACCCTACAGGAGGGTGTTATGTACCAAATGGGAGATATCAAATAACATCCCTAAATCGGATTGAGAAAAGGTCTAGTTTCAGCCGAAGAGGAAGTGGGAAATGGGGTGGGGTTTGATAGAGAGGAGGGGGAGGAGGAGGAGGAGGAGGAGGACACGTGTGGATGTATATCAGATATCAATTTACACGATGGTCCAAGTACCGTTCTGTAGAAGGAGAGAGGGGACGTATGACTTCTGAATGTTACCAAGTGCTCTTGATAGTACCAGATGAAGACTATTAGAACATAACCATTATATTCATTGATCTATTTATATACCTTGTTGTTGTTGTTATTATTATTATTGTTATTGTTATTACTATTATTATTATCATTATTATTATTATTATTATCATCATCATATTATCATTATTATCATCACTGTCGTCATCATCATTATCATTGATCTATTTGTTTGTTTATTAATTTATTTACCATATATTTATTTTCATTTTTTTGTGTGTGTTTCGAGCATAGTTCATGAGTGTACGAACGGATTATTAATCTGTGGTTGATGTTTCCAAAGAGAGATGATACACAGTTGAATTTTAAATGAAGTAAACGATAATACTGATCGGTTCCGAATGTGAAAGATGCTCCTATAGATGAATCCTAAACGGTTCATCGGTAGATTCAATACGTATTGTCAAATGTAGCTGGTTTTAAGTATAAGAGATCAACGTAGACGATTTTCAGACATGGATGATCGATAGTGATATTGATCAATTGAAGGAGTAGCAAGGGAGATCAATCTGGGTTCTCCGTGTAATAAGTAATGAAAGCTCTCGGAAAAAGAGGATAAATCCCGTATTGGTAACTGGCGTTCATTTGAAGAACGGCCTAGTTACTGCCGTTACTGGCGTGCATAGTGATTAATGATAGCACTTTGTCAACAAAAACTTGCGTTTCTGTCCTTAGGGACAATATTCCACCGGTGAGATGGAGTCGTAGAAGATATTTACGAAACGGAGAGAAAAGTTAAGCGATGAGAATTATTTTACAAGGAGAGATTTGTCTCCAAACATGAGAGTGCTGAGTGACTTCATAGAACATACAGGGCCACCTAATGATGGAAGGTACTGACAAGGCATTTTGGAAATATGGCGTGGAGGACGTCTATGTAAGAACACAATGAACATAAGAATGGAGGAGATTACAAGAGACCTTAAGGCCTGCACTAGGCAGTTCCATGTACCTTACCATCTCCCATCCTTATGCTTAAAGGTATCTAGAATTCTCTTAAAACAACCAAATGGTTCAGCGCTCAGTACTACATGGTTACTAAGTCTATTCTCTTTGTTAATTAACTACCGTGTTGGTAAACCAGTTTTTGCCTATTTCCTTCTTAAACCTAAATTTGTCCAGAACATCGGAGGATGTGTAAGGTAGGAATTTGGGTGGAAGAAACGAATCCTTTAGCTGTGCAATGTTTTTTTTTTTTTCTTTAATAAAATCACCTGGCGGCAGTGAGACGAATATCAGACAGAACATTACGAGAGTACACGAAACCATTATGAAAGGAAAAGAATAGAGGCTGTTCATTCTTTCCTACGGGAGAGATGATGTGGTTTCTGTGGTCTTTTAACCACTTCAGCACGAGTCAAATGCTCGCGCGCAACATCGGTTGCCATATGTACGATGCACCACACTACTCGCATCATAAAATATAAAGTCGCTGGTGTATTACTCGTTCTCTATCACTCTGAGTAATAATAAACACACACAAAAAAAAAACGTGATCAAACTGGTTCACAGAATCCGGGGGTAACTCATGTTTCACTACAAATATATATATACATATATATATATATATATATATATACATATATATCTATATATATATATATAATCAAGATGCCGACATCGACATCCTCGTGTACCCACTCACGCCTCATGACGCCTACGGAGGCGTCATCGTACCGAAGAGGACGTGCTGGTAGGTTAGAATCGTCAGCCTTGTACTCTCCAGCTGGAAGTAAAACAGATTCAAAAACAAAGAATTAATGCTTTAAACAATCGTTTGACGATCATCATTGAGCCATGGACGAGGATAGTATGGGGAAGGTGGGTTCGAACCAAAGCTCAAGAAAGGGGCTCTTATCTCTCATAAGAAAGCTAGATTACCGGTAAGAAGGAAGGTGAAAGATTTTACTCGCAGGGGGAGATAACGGAAGGGTCTACTCTCTAGGAGGTCGAGGTAGGAAGTGGGAGAAAGGGGGAAAAAGACAGCTACTCTCAGGGGTGGGCAAGCCTTGGCACGCGTGCCGATACTGGCACACTAACGACTTTTTCCGGCACGCGAAACCCAGAGCTCACCTTAAAACAGAATTACTAATAAATCTCCAATTCATTTTGTATGCCCATTAGTAACCGCGTGCTGCTCTGTGCTGAAGATTTTGGACCCTAAGAGGTGAAAGGAGAAAGGGGGCCCCATACTCGTTTTAGGCCTATCATTTTACACGCGAGAAATTTTTTGCATCAAGGATTTAGCTGCTTTTAGCACCCACACATAAAAAAGGTTACCCACCCCTACCATAGGAGGACAAGGTAGGAGGTAGTAGGAAAGGTGAGAGTCTGATACTTCCAGGGTGAACTGAAGGAGTGGTCTACTCTACCGTCTCCCAGGGGGACAAGGGAGAGGTGAGAGTCTGATACTTCCAGGGTGAACTGAAGGAGTGGTCTACTCTACCGTCTCCCAGGAGGACGAGCGAGAGGTGAGAGTCTGATACTTCCAGGGTGAACTGAAGGAAAGGTCTACTCTACCGTCTCCCAGGAGGACAAGGGAGAGGTGAGAGTCTGATACTGCCACGGTGTGCTGAAGGAGTGGTCTACTCTACCGTCTCCCAGGAGGACAAGGGAGAGGTGAGAGTCTGATACTTCCAGGGTGAACTGAAGGAAAGGTCTACTCTACCGTCTCCCAGGAGGACGAGGGAGAGGTGAGAGTCTGATACTTCCAGGGTGAACTGAAGGAAAGGTCTACTCTACCGTCTCCCAGGAGGACAAGGGAGAGGTGAGAGTCTGATACTTCCAGGGTGAACTGAAGGAAAGGTCTACTCTACCGTCTCCCAGGAGGACGAGGGAGAGGTGAGAGTCTGATACTTCCAGGGTGAACTAAAGGAAAGGTCTACTCTACCGTCTTCCAGGAGGACGAGGGAGAGGTGAGAGTCTGATACTTCCAGGGTGAACTGAAGGAAAGGTCTACTCTACCGTCTCCCAGGATGACGAGGGAGAGGTGAGAGTCTGATACTTCCAGGGTGAACTGAAGGAAAGGTCTACTCTACCGTCTTCCAGGAGGACGAGGGAGAGGTGAGAGTCTGATACTTCCAGGGTGAACTGAAGGAAAGGTCTACTCTACCGTCTTCCAGGAGGACGAGGGAGAGGTGAGAGTCTGATACTTCCAGGGTGAACTGAAGGAAAGGTCTACTCTACCGTCTTCCAGGAGGACAAGGGAGAGGTGAGAGTCTGATACTTCCAGGGTGAACTGAAGGAAAGGTCTACTCTACCGTCTCCCAGGAGGACGAGGGAGAGGTGAGAGTCTGATACTTCCAGGGTGAACTGAAGGAAAGGTCTACTCTACCGTCTCCCAGGAGGACAAGGGAGAGTCTGGTCGTCCTGGGGGCAAAGGGGAGAGCGGTAGGTTTTGCGCGGCGTGGAAGAGTCTTGAGGCAGAGGGGATCCAAGGTAATGGCAGCAATTAGGAGAAAAGACAGGTAATCTGACGTACCGGAGGGGGAGCTCGGAGCGGCCAGCACGGGGAAAACACTTCAGCGAATTGTGGAAAATGGATGGATGGATGAATGGGATGGGATGGATAGATGGGTGGATGGAACGGAGAGCAGCAAACCCGGTTGGGAAGAGAGACTCAAAGGGGACTTCCTACCTTCTTCTCCTCCTCCTACACCCGGGGGATGGGGAGGAGGTGGGGAACGGAATTGAGGAAAACCACAGTGAGAATACCCAGAAGGAGGTGGAAGGGAAGAAAGGAAGTGGAAGAGGAAGAGGCCAGCGGCAAGGAGCACAGGAGGAAGATTGGCAATTAAGGAACAAAGGTGGAAACGCATAGAGGGAAGAAGAAGAAGAGCAGGAGGAAGAGAAATGGGAAGGTGGAAAGGAGCAGGAGGAGGAGGAGGAGGAGAGGACGAGAAGAGGAAGGAGTAGGAAATAGAGGAGCATGAGGAGGGTGAGGAGAAGGGGAGAAGGAAGAGAGGAGGAAGAGGAGGGAGGGAAAAAAGGAAAAGGAAAAGAAGGTGGAGAAAGGGAGGGGAGGAGGAGAAGATGAAGAAGAAGAAGAAGAAGGAGAGCGAGCGTGATGTTGGGAGGAGGAGAACAAATAGGAAAAGCTGTTGGTCTGGTGTTTATATTAAGGAAAACCTAATTTATTTGGCATAGATTCACACTAAATCTGTTGGTCTGCGTTGTTACAAACCTATACGCTGGTGTTTATATTAAGAAAACCTAATTTATTTGGCATAGATTCACACTAAAGATGTTGGCCTATGTTGTTGCAAATCTATACGCTGGTGTTTATATAAAAAAAAAAAATTATTTGGCATAGATTCACACTAAAGTTGTTGGTCTATGTTGTTGCAAATCTATACGCTGGTGTTTCTATTAAGAAAAAAAAACTGATTTATTTGGCATAGATTCACACTAAAGTTGTTGGTCTATGTTGTTGCAAACCTATACGCTGGTGTTTATATTAAGAAAACCTAATTTATTTGGCATAGATTCACACTAAAGTTGTTGGTCTATGTTGTTGCAAATCTATACGCTGGTGTTTCTATTAAGAAAAAAAACTGATTTATTTGGCATAGATTCACACTAAAGTTGTTGTTCTAAGTTGTTACAAACCTATACGCTGGTGTTTATATTTAGAAAAACCTAATCTATTTGGCACAGATTCACACTAAAGTTGTTGGTCTATGTTGTTGCAAATCTATACGCTGGTGTTTGTATTAAGAAAAACTTAATTTATTTGGCATTACCAATGGTTTTCTGGTGCTTCTTACTCCGCACCTTGGCACTTAAAACTCACAGAGCAAAATTCTCAGTTGAGAGACTCTTGGCGCAAGCTCTTTTTTCTGGGGGGGGAGAGGTTACATGTTTATCAAAGCGCTGTAATTGAGTAAACTGTTCAATGTGGTACAGTCGGGTACATCAATAGGTCTTCATTGGTTTAGGATAGAAACGGGGTAATCTTCAGTGGCGTCAGGAAACTCGCATCACCGTTGAGGCGCCAAATTGTCACGGCAAAATAGTGTCTGGGCAATGTGACTAAAGGCTATCACACTGGGTTATTTTTCCTCCGACCATTCGAGTAGATTTGCAGCCCTCCCCTTCCGGGAAGGAATCTGATATGCTGGAGGAAAGTTATTTTCATCCAGCATATCAAATGACACTGTATGTAAATTGTTGAAAAAAAAAAAAAAAAATCGGCTGAAAAAAGTGCTGGAGGTGGGCGGTATAACCAATTAATTGGAGATTGGAGGAAAAATACTCAGAGTGATCACGCCTTAAGAGACAAGGCGTGGGAGTACGTGACGTCACAGGCATTAATGGCCGATAACCTAGTCTGTATATAGCTGTGTTCGCTGCGATATACCGTGTGTTGGCTGTTTAATATCCGTGCAGTGTATGTGTGTTTCTTTTTTCCATAAAAATCGTAGGGTTTAACAATATCGAATTAGTGGTGTCTTTCCAAATGACGTGGGATTTGTAATGGCTGCTCCAAATATTTTCCCTTTTTTCGGCAAGACAAGAACTTGAGGGCCAGGTGGCTGGAAGCCAAATGCCCCCCCCCCAAAAAAAAAAAATGCTCCAAACGAATATTCAAGGGTGACTTTGTTTTTCATATGTTATTCTCCAATGACCTTCACATTATTTTGTGGTTAACAATCGCTGGAATAACCGTATACATGTTCTATTGACTCACCATGCAGTATCAAATAAAGTCATCTACCTTCTCTTGGAGTTGGAATTTGTGTTTTTATGTCTATTTTGAACATAGCCGACCTTGAAAACCGTCGGAAATTATACCTTGATTACTTAACCCCCTCTCCATTACAAAGAAACATAAAAACTTAAACAAACCTAACCTGCGAAGCCCCATCGACAACTCCCTTACATACAGTAACTACGATAGCCTACCACTGACTTACCATGCAATGAACCATACAGACTGGCGACAAATAGGGTAATTTCTTTACTATTACAACCGTCTTCTTTTGAAAATAGACTTTATGGATTTTGGTGTGTTTTGAACAAATGTGAGATCCAGAACAGTCTTCTTTAAGAAAAAACCCATTTCATCACAAAATATATAACAAAACCTAGCCTAATCTAACCAGCCTCCCCACCCCCGACAGGCCCCATCCAAGAACTACCACAGACATAAACAGTCATCCAGTCTAGGCCAGTCACCAGCAGGACTCGTGAAGGTCAACTCCGGGTATATGGGCATCATGTGGCACGTTTCCCTGATGATGTTGATCCTATTCAGCGTTGTCTCCACAAGAGACAGGAACCCTCGATGGAGGAGACGAAGGGGTTCACCACAGAATTCATGGCTGGGGGGCAAGTTGATCGAAGCCGTCGAGTGGTTTGGGATGGGAATGGTGTCTGCATGGGAGCTTGCCCCTCGGAGAGAGACCGTGTGGGACTGAACCCGGCGTAAAGCAACCCGCTCCTTGGCGTATGCCACCAATTGATGATGATGATGATGATGATGATGATGATGATGATGATGATGATGATGATGATGATGATGATGATGATGATGATGATGATGATGATGATGATGATGATGATGATGATGATGATGATGATGATGATGATGATGATGATGATGATGATGATGATGATGATGCTGCTGCTGCTGCTGCTGCTGCAGTGGACAGACTGAAGCTCTCCTTTGTTTTCAGACTCACGTGTTACACGAAACCATTCCATTCCAGTACTCAAGTACTTCAAATTAACATTTTGTAAACGGCCCATTTGCAACAATGTGTGAGAAGAAAGAAATGTTTTACAATTTGCAGTCCTAGTTAAAGACTCGGGGATAAAACGGGTGTAATATTACAGTAGTAACTCAGATAGTATCAGTACATCAACCACTACTGCATGTGAGGGGTAAAAGGATATTGAGGAACGGATTGAAGCGTGAGCGGAATTTTGTTTGTCGGCTACTCGAACATTTCTCTCGCGGTTTTCGATGACGCCGAGATGTACTTTTCCTTGGTGATTTGCTCTTTTCCGAATAAACAAAATAATAAACATATTACCTGCTCTCCTTGATTTGGTGGAGGTCCATGCAAGGAAAAGATGTATCAGCGATTGAAATAACAACCATGGAAAAAAAAAAAAAAAAAAAAGGAAAAGAAATAATGCCGTGAAATATGGTAATTATATTTGGACAGGATTAGCATAAGAAAATCTCCACCAGATTGAGGTAAATGGAGTTGGTTGAATGACTGAGGAATCGAAGACCTTGGTGTATGCATATTCTTTACTTATTTTCTCCTTTATCTTATACTTGTGTATTGCACCTCTTTAGCCTTCTCCTGGAAACCTGTTGAACGTTGAACAGAAGGCCTTGATGTATGCATATTCTTCACATATTTCCTCCTTCATCTCATACTTGTGCCCTTTTTAGCCTTCTCCTAGAAACCTGTTGAACGTTGAACAGAATTGTTGGGCTTCCACCAGAGACCAGTAGTCTTCGGCTTAGGTTCACGCTTGTGAAACCCTATAGAACCACTTCAGAGTCCACGGACCCCAATAACAATCACAGTTTGATCAAGTAGAAAATGTTATCTACGGGCATGTCATTTGCGTTTGTTAATTACCACCGTCAGTATGGAGGAGCATACATGATTGGTTTTCCTTTGAACATAAGGATGCAAGAGACTGCAAGAGACCATAAGGCCTACACCAGGCAGTTCCCTGTCCCTTACCACCTGTCATCCCCATCTATAAAGTTATCTATTTTCTGAAAACAACCAATAGAGCGCTCACTGCAAGGTTACTAATTCTATTCCATTAGTTGACTAGTCTATTCGTAAACCAGTCATTGACTATTTCCTTCTTTGACTAAGGACAGGTAATTTTGTGCAGTTAAGTGAACGAACTTCCTCTCGAAGAGGGTCTTGATCGATCAAAATCAATAGGCAAGAATTGGTTTACCAACGGAATGGTTAATAAATGGAATAGACTTAGCAACTAAGTAGTGAGCGCTGAAACTTGGTTGTATTAAGGGAAGGTCAGGTTACTTATGGTTAGGGACGACAGGTGATAAGGGACATGGAACTGCCTAGTGTAGGCTTTATGGTCTCCAGTCTCCTTCGTTCTTGTGTTCTTCCAGGCTGTGGCTCGTTACTTTAGTTCAGCGTTTCTCAACCTTTTTACCCTTGCGTAACTTTTAAAATAAATTGCATGTCTCAAGGAACCCCTACGAAAAAAAAACCACATATACCATATCTTTCTCATTTTATTTTCAACGTAATAATAGGTTAGATAGGATGATCTCTATATTACATTATTACAATAACCAAGAATTTGTCGTGCGTGTTTAATTATATTACGTATATGAAATCAAATAAAAAATCAAAAGTGCATTAGCTTATCTCACTTGTTCTCGCGGAACCCTTAGGGACCTTTTGCGGAACCTTAGGGTTCCGGGGAACCTTGGTTGAGAAACGCTGCTTTAGTTGCTTAAAATCAGCCGAAATGAAGAATATAAAGCACGTTGCCGTGTTGAACTTGGCATAAGAACATAAGAATGAAGGAGACTGCAAGAGACCATAAGGCCTACACTGGGCAGCTCCGTAGCCATCACCACCTGTCATCCCCATCCATAAAGTTGTCTAACCGTTTCTTAAAACAACTGATAGTTTCAGCGCTCACTACATGGTTACCAAGTCTATTCCATTCGTTGACCACCCTAATAGTAAACCAATTCTTGCCTATTTCCTTCTTAAATCTAAATTTGTCCAGTTTAAATCCATTACTGCGAGTCCTGCCCTGTTGTTTTAATATGATGACCTTGTTTGCATCACCCTTGTTAAAGCCTTTGATCCACTTGAACACCTCTATTAGGTGAGATTGAGGGAGTTGACTGCACGTGACGTTCCACAACTTAGGTGTCTTCCTAGTGAAGTAATCGGAAGCGTGCTGGTCTCGTATTTGCTCAGTTGTGGGTTCGAATCCCGCACTCTTCACACTACCTCACCTTCTCCCGCCAAAGCAAGCAAATGAAGACAGTAACCCTAACCTAACATAACCTGACCAGGGTCCCTATCCTAACCTAACCTAACCAAGACCCCTAACCAAACCTAACATCAGCTAGCCTAACCTTACCTAATCTCAATTAACCTAACCTCAGCTAGCCTAGCCTAACCTAACCTAACCTAACCTAGCCAAGCCAAACCTAATATAATAGCTTAAGCTAACCTAATCTCAGTTAACCTAACCTCAGCTAGCCTAGCCTAATCTAACCTAATCAGACCAAATCTAATATAACTTCAACTAGCTTAACCTAACCTAAACTAACCTAATCTCAGTTAACTTAACCTCAGCTAGCATACCCTAACCTAACCTAACCAAACCAAACCTAATATAACTTCAACTAGCTTAACCTAACCTAACCTAACCTATCCCTGGTGGTACGCCCCTACTCTTTTCGTCCTTGTCCAAAAGCAATTAGGGAGTAACCTAGCTTACATTATATGCAGGGCGCGTTTTTTGTTTCCGCAGGACGGCGCTGTCCAAATCTAATTGAAGAGGAAATTAAAAAGTTTGCACATTTACGAGCTGTCTTTTAATGTTACGGTGTCCAAATTATACATAGTACGTACAGATCCCTAACAGTGACTTTAATCTCTATTGCTAGTGTTGTACTACGTCATCACGATGGTTGGTTGGAACGCTAAATCTTTTATTTTATCTGAGTTTTTCATATATTCATTTCATCGAGGCAAGCCATTAAAGAGTATTACATTTACGATATATCTATATACGCATTGATATTGGAATATTAAATAACCGTTACATTATGTGCTAAAATTTTGACTCGTTTCAAGCTAATTACTCGTAGCTTGAGGTGTTGCCATGAAATAAGTTTAGATTATATCAGACCCGCTAAAACAGTTGCAGCCTCTACTTAACTTGTTTTCTTTTGTCAGATATCTATCTGTATCTGTATTTATAGACCAAAAAATATATAATTTGCATGAAAATAGATATTTTCTATTAAAAGATCTCTGTGTTCTTCGTGTTTTGGTATCTATGACATAAAGTTCTGCGTAAGAGCGGATCAAGAGCAAGTTTGTATTGACCGAATACCTGGAGTCGCCTTATTGATCCCGGAAGTCGGAGTTCTAGATGAGTCTCACTTGGAAAAGGAAATCGAATGAGCTGCAGCCCTACGGAACTGCCTAGTGTAGGCCTTATGGTCTCTTGCAGTCTCCTTCATTCT
>NC_134801.1:23945842-23950842 GCF_046742065.1 Oratosquilla oratoria
ATCGTTTGGCATCCACCAACTAATTGTAGTTTTCGGTTTGTAGACCTTCTTGGGAGCTCTTTAAAGGGTTAAAGAATAACTTGAAAGAATTTCAGAAAACGTTACTGGCATGTTGAGATGAACTCCGAAGAAAGGAGAATGTATGACTGGAGGAGACTGCAAGAGACCATAAGGCCTACACTAGACAGTGCCATGCTCGTTGCCACATGCCATCTTCATCCATAAAGTTATCTAACCTTCTCTTAAAACAATCGATAGTTTCAGCGCTCACTAATGGTTACTAAATATATTCCATTCGTTAATAACACTGTTGGTAAACCAGTTTTTGTCTGTTTATTTCCTAAACTTCTGGAAGCAGATTGATGTCATAGACGAGGACTGGGAGCCTGCCGTCGGGGCTGAGAACGAGATGGGGTGGAGGTACACTCCTCATCAAAGGGATTTATTAGGAGAGATAAGTGGCCCACGCATTTGCTGAGGAGATACTTTACGTTATCAAAAGCAATTGATGGAGAGGTGTGGCACGTTATCAGGAGCATTTGCTGGAAAGGTTCTGTTCGCTGTCATGAGCAATTGCTGGAAGGATATTTTAGGGTATTGAAAACACTTTCCAGGGAGCTATGGTGTGGTATCAAAATATTTTGATTGAAAGGTATTGCACGCTATCACAGAGAGAGGTACGTTCGTGGCTTTATATATATACAATACGACTTAATGTTTATAAATGTCGCTAGACGATTTCAGTCTGCTGTAGAGTTGCCCATTATCTCAGATTAATCCATTTTCTACACCGTATTTGCAGGCGTAAAGGACAAACCTTTGCATAAAACGCGCCGCTTAGTTTACAAAGATATCTTGAGGAAAAGAGGAAGCTCGCTGGTTGAGCGGGTTAGGGCGTCGTTACTTACGGCGAAGGTCGAGGTGAGGGTGGTTCAAATCCTGCCGCCAGTGAATTTAAACGAGGGGCATGGTTTATTATATTCCACACTACAAATCCCTCTGTGAGGGGCACTGTCCTAGCTTCCCGACAGTGGGGAGTGTGTGACGTTAAACCATATCATCATCATCATCATTTTGTGGAAAAGAGGGGTATGATTTACCATAACTTATTGAAAGATACTTTGAATAGGTTTTGTAGGGGAAAAGTATGATTCTGCTCTACGAGACGGATTGTCATGTTTTTAGCTTTGCCTGTTCCCCTTCTACTCATATCTCAATTGTATTTATGTCTCTATCATTTCTTGTAACCTGTACTTTCCTGAAGAGGGCTATAGCTATTAGCCGAAATATAGAAGTTATACTTTCTTCTAAGTTTCCTTTTATTCCGACTGTGGGTCTTCGTGATTACATTTTTACAAATGTGCTATTACATTTTGTCCAAGTGATATATATATATATATATATATATATATATATATATATATATATATATATATATATAATATATATATATCTATATCTATATCTATATATATATATATATATATATATATATATATATATATATATATATATATATATATATATGTATTGTGGCATCATGATGTATGAGTGGTAAGAAGGGAAATCACAAGATTGGGGACAGACTTTATTCCTGACCGGTTTTGCTTTACGAAGCTTCTTCAAAAGTATTGATTTACAAAATGTGAATGCGTTGGTATTTATAGGAAACTTGCTGTGCTTCACTGGGGATGTGGGGGTGGGAATCTGTATGTTGATTGATCCGCTGTTTATGTCGGGTCTGGTGTATGTCAGGCGGAGACAGCTGCCTGCTTTTGCGTGGTAAATTGTTCCAAGCCGTATTTGGCGGCATGTTTGGATTTTTTATATATCACCTGTCCTGTTGTTGATGCAATCGTTGGTGTTTATGTATATCGCTTCTAATGTTTTTCTTTGTGGTCTGGTTAGGTTTTCATGTACAGTAGAATGCTTGCTTTTCTCAACTAAGACAAATGTTGCTTTTCTTCGATGTGGTTTATCCAGGCGTTTTTCTTTTTCCCGGTGGTGACGGACATCAGCTCTGTGTTCGTATAGACGTTTGTTTAATCCCCTGTAGGTTTCACCATAGTAAGCAAGGTTGCACCCCAAGCAGGGGATTTTGTACAGAATACTGTTAGGGTGGAGGATTTTGTGTTTTGTAATTTGTTAAATCGTGTATTTTTCGTTCTTTGTCTGGTATTACTGTGATGCCTATGGGTTTTAATTTCTTCGTTAATACCAATACATATATTAGTGTGTGATTCACCATAGTCTTACACTACGTGATAGGCTTGTGATCAACAGCTATTTTCCTGTCTGACGAGAACTCAAAATACATTGGCCGACCATCCCTTTGCCCAAGGAGGAAAGTAACGGCTTGCAACTTTGTGATGTTTTTTCAAGTCCTTAGTAGGATTCGACCTTGGATCTACCTAATGACAGCCCTCATATTCACCATTGTACCAGCAAGTCGCGAGCCGTGCGCGCGCGCGCGTGTTGCGTGTATTTGTATGCTTGTGTTTATCTAAATATTTCAAGTGGTATGTGTATATATGTGTGTGAGTATGCGCGTACCTGTTTGTATGTATTTGTATGCTTGCGTTTATCTAAATATTTCAAGAGGTATGTGTATATGTATGTGTGTGTGTGTGTGCGCGCGCGTGTCTGTTTGTATGTATTTGTATGCTTGCGTTAATCAAAATATTTCGAGAAGTGTGTGTATGTGTGTGATTCACCACGGTCTTGGATCACGCGTTGGACTCGTGATCTACAGCTAATATCTTCCGGGAGGAGAGCTCAGAGCTCATATATGACCGATCTATGGGTAATGTTGTGACTTTACACACACACACAACTCCCCGCCCACGAGAGTTGGAGAGTGTATGTGTGTGTGTGTGTGTGTGTGTGTGTGTGTGTGTGTGTGTGTGTGTGTGTGTGTGTGTGTGTGTGTGTGTGTGTGTGTGTGTGTGTGTCTGTATATATGTGTGTGTGCGTGGGTTTTGGGTTTACTGTTGAACGAATCAATGGTTCAGGTTTATATAAACTTTGCAGAAATATATCATTATTATCCATATATACCATTCCACCTTTAGCTTGCGTGCACAGGTACATATATATCAGAATTTGTAATAATGCACCCGCAACTATGTACACACACACACACACACACACACACACACACACACACACACACACACACACACACACACACACACACACACACACACACACACACACACGACTCGGTGGCACGGTTGGTAGAGTCCCCGGCTGTCACAACGGCGGTCCGGGTTCGAATCCTGCCCAGGGCTGAAATAATTTCAGTATCGCTGCGCTTCGAGTCGTTACTCCAACTCTCGTGGGCGGGGAGTTGGGTGTGTGTGTGCGTGTAAGGTCACAGCATTACCCATAGATCGGTCGCACGAGCTCTGAGCTCTCTTCCGGGAGGGAAATAGCTGTCGATCACGAGTCCAGCACGTGATCCAAAGACCAAGGTTAATACACACACACACACACACACACACACACACACACACACACACACACACACACACACACACACACACACACACACACACACACACACACACACACACACACATACACACATAAACACACCCACACCCACAATCACACAAGCAGTTTATGCATACATTACTTCTTGTCCATCATTACTCTTCCGCTTATTGACCTAAGAATATCTCTTTTCCTCACTGGCACAGTAAACTCAGGCTGATGAAGAATTACGTGAAAAAGATGTATAAAGCTGGTCATGGGATTCCGTATTTGAGGAATGAGTTACCCAAAATTACTTTTACAGATATCAAGGATGTTAATTTGTCGAGGGTACATATCAGTGAATTGCTTCGAGATGAGAATGTGGATGAAAAGTTAAATAAAGAGAAAACAATATGGTTAAGAAAGCTTGCATAAATATTTAGAGGAATTCATATATCGGAAAACTATTATAATGTAAGATTCTATTGACTTCATATAAGGTATTTGGGGTATGATATAAATCTATAATTCATTTTGGGACTTGCAGTTAGACTTTGTCAGACTTTTTCTCGAAATATCTTTGGGAAGTCAGAGATGAACAAAATATTTTGCTCGGAAAGGCTATCTCAAGGAAAGTAAATCCCTTCTACAACAGCCAATTATTACAGGACACTAAGAAAGGATGGTCCTGAAGCCAGGTATGGCCAAAATAACAAATGTCTACATTTTAGGGGTTATCTTTAATGTCAGCTTCATTTATAAACGAATAATGTTTACTTATTGTGAAAAATAATTACTCTGTCGTTTGAAAAAAAAAAAAAAAGATAAATTTGAACTCGCCGTGAAAAAACACTTTAATAGCAACTTATTTTAGTTTATGGAAAAGATAATAACTTTTTGACTAGTGGTAATACTGATCACTTGATCCTTACTCATAACTCCATAATAGTGTATAAAATAAATCAAACAATTCTTTCTTTTTTCAGGTACGTCATATGAAGAAAACTGTGAAGAGGAAACACGAACAATTGACATTTTAGAGATTCACAGAGATTCTAGAAAGGTTTGTGGATGTTTAATATTATGGAGTTACAAGAGAATTGACTGATAATATAAGGCGACATTGGTTTGAAGAAAGAGAAAACTCCATGAATGATTGATTTAGCATTAGTTGATCAATTTGTTCTAGAAAAGTCAGTCCATTTTCATGAGAAGGTAAATATTCAAATATCTGCTCTCGTTGAACCATAGAGAAAGCCTTATGTATTTGCCCATTCAAGCATAATTTAGGAGTCGACACAAAGTATCTTCTGTACCTGGGTCAGCCCGCTGACCATGACAGGACAAGCCAAAGCACAAGCTGAGGCGTAGGTGACACAGTCACAGAGCAACGCAGAGCAGAGGCAGACTTCCTGTTGCTGAATAAAAGTAAAGTTTGAACTTCTCTCTCACTTAAAATGATTCTGTATGTTCTACTTCAGCATTTCAATCGAGAGAGAACTTCAAACTCAACTTCAGTTCAG
>NC_134801.1:23955842-23975842 GCF_046742065.1 Oratosquilla oratoria
CCCAGGTCTTCCTTCGACAGGAGCACTAGAAATCGAGCAGCCATAGTAGACTGCAGGCTCAGTAGGATAGTGGCACTGAGGTCTTCATACAGAGTATCTCAAATGGCAGAAGTACAAATAATATCAGAAACTTGTGAGAGGACATCAGGCGGCAGAACTGACGCGGTGTGGGTGAACTTGGTGAGACTGGCAATTATCGCAGAGGCTTTAAAGTTGCATTCTAAGATAGAGAACCACGTGGATGGTCCTGGCTGCAAAATTTAGGCATTCGGAAGAATACTGCAGCTATCATTTCGGCCGGCATCGTTGTGGTTATTCTATCCATCGTGGCTGGTGAGTGTACGACACTATAGACTGTGGAATATTCGGGGTAACTAAAAGAAATGTCTGAGAACACTGTCATGGGCACTAGAACACGGAAGTATCTTTGGCGCTACAACACAAATATCCTGGGCACTACAACACACAAATATCCCGGGCATTACGACACATAAATATCCTGGACACTACAACACACAAATATCCTGGGCACTACAACACACAAATATCCTGGGCACTGTTACGTGGTGGTAACGGTCGCGGAACGGTGATTCGTATGTAGACTGGTAGGCCAGCGTGCAGAGGTCCATGGACGGGTAGGTGGTCCAACAGCCAGCCGTCCATAGACAGTCCTCTAGTATGGGCGGCAGGGCAGCAGCTCATCAGGCAGAGCGGTCGGCAGAGGCGGTGGAGACCAGCAGGCAGGGGGGTCGGAGGCGGCGGCCACCAGGCAGGGTGGGTGGCGGCGACTCAGTGGGTGGTCCGGAATAGACGGCGGCTCAGCAAGCTAATACGGAGGTGACTAAACGGGCGGTCCGGGATAGGCGGCGGCTCAGCAGCCAGGAAGGTCGACGGCGGCTGGTATGCATTGCGGGCGGCAGAGACTCAGCATACGGGCCGGCGGCTAGATGTGAGAACAGTCGTTCTCCAGAGTCTCCACTGTAGTATCGGGCTGAAATACCATTGTTGCTACTACTGAACACTTACCAAGTGACAGTAAGATGAGGTAAAGAAAACTCTCATTTTCAATTCCTTTTTCTCTCTCTCTATTATATAAAAAAAAAAAAATGCAACAAGTGGTGAGATGACTCACTGGTAAACATAATCTCTGGGCAAGAAAGGCACGCCAAGCATACTATGGTACATAATACATACATACGTACATCCATATAAAAACGGCTTTTTTCTTTTCTTACAAGGGAGGTAGCCAAAGCCAAAGGTATTAATCCACTCCCACCCATTTCATCCCCACATACTCCACTCCCACTCACCCCTCTCCCTCCCTCCGTTCTTGGCTCCTCCTGGATGACAGATCATCCCTGTATCTCGCCCACTGCCCTGGGTCAGAAACAATGTAGCAAGACACATCCACAGCAAGGCCGCTTCATTTAATCGGCGACCTCACCACTCTGTTCCCTCATGCAGAAAAAGAGAAGACGGGGACAAATCACTTCGGGCTGCATCAAAATATCATTCACACATACTCCCTCACTCTCCATCCCCCACCCACTCCCTTCCATGCATCACAATATCATCCATACACAACCATTCTCCACCTACCGCTATCTTCTGTCTTCTCTCGTCCTTACTCAACAGACATTCCCTTTTTTCCCAATGCCCCTTTTACCTCATCCATCCATCTCATACTTGGTCGCCCCCTCATGTTCATTCCCTCCACCTTTGCTTTCCACACATCTTTTACTAATATTTCTTCACTTATTCTTTCCATGTGTCCAAACCATCCCAATACTCTTTCATCAACCCTATCCCCCAACTCCCTCTTCAACCCCACTCTCCTCCTCAACTCCTCGTTTCTCACTCTATCCAGCCTAGTAACCCCTACCATGCTTCTCAGGCATTTCATATCAAACACATTTAAAATCTTCCACTCCTCCTCTCTTGTGTTCCATGTTTCTGCTCCATACACTGTTGTCGGCACAATCACTCCTTCATATAATCTCCTCTGAGCATCCATTCCCAAATGTCTATTTCTCATTACACTTTTTAATTCCCAAAAAACATTTATTTGCTTCTCTCACTCTACATTCTACCTCCACCTCCACTCCTCCCTTTCCCACCACATTCCCACCCAAGTATCTAAAGCTATTCACTTCCTTCAGTCTTTCTCCCTTAATACTCACTTCCAATTTGCTACCTTGTACGTCTCATCACCTTATTTTTACCCACATTTGTCTTCAACTTCCTACTTTCGCACACCTTCTCAAACTCCGTCACTAGCTTCCATAATCCCTCCTCTGATTCTATTACAAGCGCAATGTTGTCAGCAAACAACAACTGGCTTATCTGTCATTTTTCTCAATTTTCTTTAACCATTTCCAATCCCCGGCCCATTACCCTTGCGTTTACCTCTCGCCCCACCCCATCCATTAATAAATCAAATAGCCAAGGCGACATAACATATCCCTGGCGAAGTCCCACCTTTACCTCAAACCACTCACTCTCTCCATTTCTAATTCTAACACAGGCTCTTCTACTTTCCTAAAAACTCCCGACTGCTCTTAACAGCTTTTCTCTTATCTCGTATATCTTCAATACTTCCCACAATGCACAATGCTTTCCTGTCTACCCTGTAATAAGCCTTTTCCAAATCCATAAAGGCCCAAAAAACATCCTTACCTTTTCCTAAAGTTTTCTCACATATCTGCATTACCACAAAAATCTGATCCACGCAACCCCTCTCTCTCTCTCTCTCTCTCTCTCTCTCTCTCTCTCTCTCTCTCTCTCTCTCTCTCTCTCTCTCTCTCTCTCTCTCTCTCTCTCTCTCTCTCTCTCTCTCTCTCTCTCTCTCTCTCTCTCTCTCTCTCTCTCTCTCTCTCTCTCTCTCTCTCTCTCTCTCTCTCTCTCTCTCTCTCTCTCTCTCTCTCTCTCTCTCTCTCTCTCTCTCTCTCTCTCTGTGTGTGTGTGTGTGTGTGTGTGTGTGTGTGTGTGTGTGTGTGAGAGAGAGAGAGAGAGAGATGTAGGAGTTCGTAACATTATAAACATTCAGTCCACTGCTGACGTCGCGTATGAGTGTTTCGCTTTCCTTTGGACTGTAGTGTCACAATTTTTTTCGTGTATTCTGCACACAGATCCTTTCCTTACCTTATGCACAAGTGTCGCTTAGAAAGAGAATGGAAAGGGCACGGATCTGGAAAATCAGAATGTCTTACACTGAATTTATGCGTGTACTTTTTCCTTTCCATGATGTTCTACCCTCTGTCTATATTCCCACCTCTCTCTCTCTCTCTCTCTCTCTCTCTCTCTCTCTCTCTCTCTCTCTCTCTCTCTCTCTCTCTCTCTCTCTCTCTCTCTCTCTCTCTTACACATGGTCTTTTTCTTCCCTATGGTACCTCTCCTCCCCTCCATCTTCCCTCCCCTCCATCTCCCCTCCATCTCCCCTCTCCTCCCCTCCCCTCCTCTCCCCTTCTTCTCCCCTCCACTCTCCTTTCTTCTCCTTTCCCCTCCACCATCCCTCCCCTCTTCCTTCCCTTCTAACCTCCACCTCTCACCTCCCCTTCTCCCCTCCTATCAGCCCCTCCCCACCCCCTCCCCCTCCTTCCCTCCCTCTTACCTCTTGTCCACTACAACCCCTTTCCTCCTCCTCCTCTCTTCTCTCTTTCATTCCCTTTCTTCTCTTTCCCTCTCTTCCCGACCCGTCGTCTCTCTTTCGTCCCTTCCCCCCCCTCCTCTCACTCTCCTCTTCCCTCACATTGACTGTACTCAACATTCTATGGACTTAAGTGCCATACACACAGACTGTAGGGGTATCCTGGGCAGTATTCCTTTTGCGATTGATAATCTATTTCCACTCGAAAAAGTGTGCTGATCACCATGATCGTCTACTATCCCTCCATTCCTTCATAACCCTGCCCTGGGACATTGCACTGACTCGACGGCACCTTTGCCACGATATTGCTCCCCCTCCTTTTTCCCCTTCCCTCCTCTCCCTTCCCTGTCTCCGTCTCTCCCCTCTTCCATACTCCCATTTCTCTCTCTCTCTCTCTCTCTCTCTCTCTCTCTCTCTCTCTCTCTCTCTCTCTTCCTCTTTTCATTCCCCTCCCATTTCCCTTTCCCTTCTCATCCTTCCTCTTTTCCTTCCCCTCCCCTTTCCCCCTTCCCTCCTCTCCCTCCCCTCTCTCCTCTCCCTCCCCTCTCTCCGTTTGTCCCCCTCTTCCCATTCCACTTTATCCACACTCAACTTTAAATCGTCTTTCCTTGCCGAGTTGCCCCTAAGCCCCAGAAGGTGGGGGGGGGGGAGTGCCGCGTGAGGAAGTCCCTCTTACCTCGCACTCCCACCCTTCCCTGACTCCTTCTTTACCTCACTTACCTTTCATTTCCCTTCCCACTCTCCCCACTCTCCTCTGCCTAGTGTAGGCCTTATGGTCTCCTGCAGTCTCCTTCATTCTTGTGTTCTTATGTTCTTTTCCTTCCCTCCTTTTTTCCACTCCCGTCCGCGTTTCCGTTTCCCCCCTCACTTCTCCCCTTCTCTCTTATCCTCCCTCCTCTCCCCTCCTCTCTTCTTGCCCTCCCCTCCTCTCTTCCTGCCCTCAACACCTAAATTTCTCTCTTCTTTCCTCTTTCCCTTCTTTCTTCCTCTCCTCTCCTTCACTCCTCTCTTCTTCCCTCCACTTTTCCATTTCTCTCTTTTCCTCTTCCTCCCTTTCTCTCTTTTCCTCTCCCTCCTCTTTTTCTTCCCTCCATTCATCCTTTTCTCTCTTCTCATTCTCTCTTCCTCTCCTTCCTTCTTCTACTTTCCTCCTCTATTTCTCTACTTCTCTATTTTCCTCCCCTCTTCTTCTACTCTCCTTCCTTCCTTCCTCTCTTTCTCCTTACTCTTCTCTTCTTTCTTCTTTCCTTCCTCTCCCCTCTTCTTACCTCCTCTTCTCCTCTTATTCTCTCCTCTTTCCTCCACTCCTTTCCTCCCCTCTTCTCCTCTCCTCCCCTTTCCTCTCCCCCTCTCTCTGTCCTCTCCCCTGTTCCTCTCCTCCCCCCTCTCTACTCTCTCCTTTCCTCTCCTCTCCCCTCTCTTTTCCTTCTACCCCCTTCTTTGCTCTCTCCTCTCTTCTCTCCTCCTCTCTTCTCTCTTCTCTTTTTACCCACCCACCCCTCCCCTCCCTTCCTCTCCTTCCCTTTCTTCCCCAACTCCTCTATCGCGACGTTTCCCCATTTTTTCCTCTTCCCTCTTTTTCCTTTCCTCGTTCCTTCTCCTCTTCCCCTTCCCCGCCTCCCCAATCACCCCTCCTCCTTCTCCTGATCATTCTCTCCCCTTCCTAATCCCACTCCTACGCGGCTTCGGCCTCTTCAGTCTCTCTAACCAGCGCCTCCTCTAACCGCAAACCCTTCTTGGTACCTCCTTCCCATTTCTCATTCTTCCCTGATCTCCATAAAGACCCTCCCCTCACTTCTGTCCCTTGTGCCTCTTCTACTTCCCTCTCTCACTCCCTACCTCCCTCCCTCACTCCCTCACTCCCTCTCTCACTCCCTCTCTCCCTCACTCACTTCCTGCCTCCCTCCCAAGCCCTTCTTCGTCCCTTCCCTGATCTCCATAAAGACCCTCATCTCCCTTCTGTGCCTTGTGCCTCCCCCACTTCCCTCCCTCACTTCCCTCTCTCACTCCCTCACTCCCTCCCTCACTCCCTGCTTCCCTCACTCCCTCCCTCACTCCCTCATTCCCTCACTCCCTGCCTCCCTTCCTCCCGGTCCAACTTCTACAACTACAGATTTCTCCTCCCTTCCTTTCTCTCTTTCTCCTTACTCTTCTCTTACTCTGCCTTTCATAGTCTCGCTCCTCTCCCGTCTTCCTCACCCTGTCTCCTCATCCCACTCTTGCACTTCTTCCTTCTTCTCTACCTCCTCCTCCTCCTCCTCTTCCTCCTCTTCCTCCTCCTCCTCCTCCTCCTCCTCCTCTTCCTCCTCCCTAGCTCCATCTTTCCAAGACATTACTCCCCTCCGCCTCCCCCTCTGCGTTTCCCCTTCTTGTCCTGCCTGGCCTCAGATCCCCTGTGACACGGCTTCCCTCCTTCCCCCCTCCCCCCTCCCTCCTCCCCTCCTTTCCCCTTCTCCGTCCCTTGTCAGGTAGCGACGGCTCTTCCCCTCCCTTCCCCTCAGATCCCCCTTTCTTCTCTTCTCATCCCATTCCTTATCTTCCCTTCCTTATCCTTCTTTTCTCTCTTCCCCTTCCTTGCCTTGTACTTTCCAGTCCTACTTTTGATCACCCTGTAATTCCCTCCTCTTTCCTCCATAACGTCCTTTACCCTCCCTCCTTCCTCTGCCCTCCCTCCCTCCCTCCCTCCCTCTTTTCCTCCCTTTCTTTCCTACCTTTCCTCCTCTACTTTCCTCTTCTTCTCTTCTTTCCCTTCCCTGTGACACTTTCACAAGAAGGTTTCCGTACATCACCTCCTCCCCTCCTCCTTCCCACTTCCTCCTTCTATTCTCCTTATCTTCCTCCTCTTCTTTCTTTTTCTCCTCTTTACATTATTCTCTCTCCTCCTGCTACCCTCCTTCTCCTCTCCTTCTTCTCCATCTTCTTCAACCTCCTCCTCCATTTCTTCTTCATCTTCCTCACCGTCTTATTCCCCTTTCTTGTAACTCTGACTTCTAGTGTAAGAAGTCAACTGAAGACCTTTCAGTCAAAAACGAGGTCGGATTAAAGAAAAAAGAAAAAAAATCGGTGAGTTCTAGTGTAAGAAGTCATTTGGAGACCTTTCAATCGAAAACAAGGTCGGATTAAAAAAAGAAAAGAAAAAAAAAAAAAGTCGATGTTTCTCCACGTGAACTTTAAAAATTCGAACTGTATTACATTCAATCGCCTCGACTGGAATCTTGTACCGGCCAATGACGGCGCGGTGGGCGAAATTGTTTTTACTTAATCTTGGGATCTGACTTCTGACAGCTTCAGGTCATTATTTCTCCTGTTCTTCCTCTTCTTCCTTTCCTTCTTCTCCTCCTCTTCTTCTCTTCTCCACCTCTTCCTCTTTCTCCTCCTCCCATTCCTCCTCCTCCCCCTCCTCCTCCTCCCCCTCCTCCTCCTCCTCCTCCTCTTCCTCCATTCTCCTCTGTTCCTCGTCCTTCTCCTCTTTCTCCACCTCTTCCTCTTTCTCCTGTTCCTCCTCTTCCTTTTCTTCCTATTTTCCTCCTGCAATTCCTCCTCTTCCTTTCTCTCTACCTCCTCCTCCTCATCTCTTTCTTCTTCCTTCTCCTCATCATCACCCTGTTTATCCTCCTGTCATTCCTTTTCTTCTTCTTTTACCTCCTCCTCCTCCTCCTCTTCATTCCCTTCCTCTTCCCTACTCCTGCTCTTGTTACTCCTCTTCCTCCTCCTCTTCTTCCTTCTGTTCTTCCTCCTTCCATTCAACTCCTCTTTCCTCCTCATCTTCCTGTTCCTATTCCTCTTCCTCCTCCCCCCCTCCTCCTCCTCCTCCTCCTTCCCTCCTACACCTCCTCCTCCTCCTACTCCTCCTATCCTTCCTAATCTTCTTTCCTCCTCATCTTCCTGTTCTTATTCCTCCTCCTCCTCCTCCCCTCCTACACCTCCTCCTCCTCCTTCTCCTCCTAATCTTCTTTCCTCCTCATCTTCCTGTTCTTATTCCTCTTCCTCCTCCTCCTCTCCTCCTACACCTCCTCCTCCTATTCTTCTTAATCATTCTTTCCTCCTCCTCCTCCTCCCGTTCCTCCTCCTCCTCCTCCTCCTCCTCCTCCTCCCGTTCCTCCTCCTCTTGCTCTTTCCCTTCCCCCTCTCGCCTCTTGATCCTCCTGGTCATCCTCGTTCTCCTCCTCCTCTTCTTCCTTTTCCTCTTCTCTCCTCGTTCTCCTCCTCCTCTTCTTCCTTTTCCTCTTCCCTCCTCGTTCTCCTCCTCCTCTTCTTCCTTTTCCTCTTCCCTCCTCGTTCTCCTCCTCCTCTTCTTCCTTTTCCTCTTCCCTCCTCGTTCTCCTCCTCCTCTTCTTCCTTTTCCTCTTCCCCCCACACCCTCTTGTACCTCATTTTCCTCCTATGCCTCATCGTTTTCCCGCCTCTTTTTACCCGTTCCTCCTCCAGTTCTTCCTCCTCTTTCTTCTCCTCTTCCTCTTCCTCCTTTTCTTACACTTCCTCTTCACCCTTCTCCTCCTACTACTCCTCCTTCTCATTCTCCTCCTCCCCTTCTTCCTCCTGGTCTTCCTCCTCTTCCTCTTCCTTTTTCTTCACCTCCTTTTCTTGTACTTCCTCTTCACCCTTCTCCTCCTTCTTATTCTCCTCCTCCCCTTCTTCCTCCTGTTCTTCCTCCTCTTCCTTCTTCTCTTCCTTCTCCTCTTCCTCTTCCTTTTTCTTCACCTCCTTTTCTTGCACTTCCTCTCCACCCTCCTCCTCCTCCTCCTCCTCCTCTTCCGCTTTCTTCCCCTTCTTCCTCCTGGTCTTCTCTCTTCCTTCTGCTCTTCCTTCTTCTTCTTCCTTTTTTTTCACCTTTTCATGCACTTTTCTCCTCCTTTCTCCTCCTCCATCTCCCCATCACTCATGGCCTCGAAATGGGTGACATACATTTTACAATGGCTCCGAAGAATCCCCGACAATTTCATTCGGCCGAGGGGAGGAACTGAAAGAGAGAAGGGTCCCGATCTAACGAGATTGTATTTCGTAAACAATGATAACCAGCGTTTCTGTCCTTGGGGGGCAAATCACACCTTAGTGGTGGATTGATAGTCGTGGTAAAAGAGGGGAACATGGGAAGTTAAAAGTTATTTCTTTCTATTTTATTTATCTATTTATCTATCTATTTATTTATTCATTTATTTGTCTATCTATTTATTTATTCACATATTATTTATTTATTTATTCATTTATTAATTCATTTGTTTATTCATCTATTTATTTGTTTATTTATTTATTTATCTATTTATTTATTTATTTATTTATTTATTTATTTACTTATCTATAGTGGAAATTATTTTTCTCGATGCGTCGAGGAATCGACACCCTGACCCTCACATGAATGAAATCTCCTGTTATCAACCGAGTAAGAACAGAAAATCACGTTTCCTGTGGTAGCCAAGGATCTCAGCTGCTTCCAAAAGCTTCCGTGTTATGTCTTCAATGTTCTAATCACTCACATCCAGTCCGTGACTTCATCCTGTCTCTACCCACACCCTCCTCTACCCCCAGTCTTTCTATCCACTTCTCCACCCTAAATCCACTCTAACCCCGGCGCCCACCACTACACCCCACCCACACCCTCCTCTACCACCAGTCCTTCTATCCACTTCTCCACCCTAAATCCACCCTAACCCCGGCGCCCACCACTACACCCCACCCACACCCTCCTCTACCCCCAGTCCTTCTATCCACTTCTCCACCCTAAATCCACCCTAACCCCGACACCAACCACTACACCCCACCCACACCCTCCTCTACCACCAGTCCTTCCATCCACTTCTCCACCCTAAATCCACCCTAACCCCGACGCCCACCACTATACCCCATCCACGTCCTTACCCGGCACTCCACATACCCCCACCCCCCCCGCACTCACCGGCCCAAAAGGCGGGGCCTGTCCGACCCCTGCTAGCGCTGCTGTAACGCCACGCAACAATATCGAAGCAAATTGGGAGCAGAGTTTCATGCATAGGAAGGCAACTTGGCCCGCGCGGCTGAAGCCTGGCCCGGCGGAAATTAAATGGGGCATCCTATTCTGCCTGTGTGTGAGTACTTCCATGAAAGTAAGAAAGAGAGAGAGAGAGAGAGAGAGAGAGAGAGAGAGAGAGAGAGAGAGAGAGAGAGAGAGAGAGAGAGAGAGAGAGAGAGAGAGAGAGAGAGAGAGAGAGAGAGAGAGAGAGAGAGAGAGAGAGAGAGAAAGGGAGATGGGAAAGAGAAAGGGAGTGAAAGATGCAAAATGAACGAATGAGAGTAAAAGAGGGAGAAAATAGTCGTGCATGTGCGTGTGTGTGTGTGTGTGTGTGTGTGTGTGTGTGTGTGTGTGTGTATGTGTGTGTGTGTGTGTGTGTGTGTGTGTGTGTGTGTGTGTATGTGTGTGTGTGTGTGTGTGTGCGCACACATGTATATTTACCAAATTGTATTTACTTAATTGCAATATAAAGGATTGGATTTCTGCTTGCAGTGTACTATCTCTATTTCTCCACTTATCAAATTTTACTTTGAATTAATTTGTTTTATCCAACTAGATTTTTTTTTTTTTTTTTGGAAGCTGTATTTCTTACTCTTTTTATTTTGTTTATTTATGTTTTTCTGTTCATTTGTGGGTTTATTTATTAATTCATTTATTTACTTGTTTACTGAATTGATAAGTTATTACAACTGTTTTACTTTATTTTGTTTGATTTTGTTTTGATTTGTTTTCTTTCGTTTCGCTTTATCTTATTTTGTCTACACTGTTTTCATTAATATGAATCTATTTTAGGTTATTATTCTTCATTTTTATATAGCATCTTATTATTTATTTATAAAAAAAAAATTCATTACTCCCTGTCAACTTTTTCAAATGGCATGTATGTTCCTCCTGATATTACTTGTTAATGAGTTTTTCGAGGGACAAATCAAAACTCGCAGGTTTCTTTCTTTCACCTTCGCTTTATTGATTGTCTTATTTATCATTACCTTTTTCTACTGTCTCAAAAATTTTGCCTTTTTGCATTAGATATCATTTCCCACCTCTGGCTCTATCCGTAAACATTTTCTAGATCTGTTGACAATCCTCTTTACTTTTTACTTTAAATGATCTTGGCATATTCAGTGAATAGATTAGCGTAGCTGTTTTTTTTTTCATCTGCCTTGTCAACGACACATTGACATTTAGAAAAAATATTGCAGGTGTCAGTACCAAGTCTCCTCCAGACACCTGTTGTCTTCAGGTTGACATGTCACCCTTCACCGCTGTTCTCATGAATCTATTTAATAAAAACCTGCATCGCCTAAGCTCTTCAAGATGCAGACAAGGTCATCATATTGAGACGAGGGCAGGACTTGTAGTAATGGATTTGAATTGGACAAATTTAGTTTTAAGAGGGAAATAGGCAAGAAGTGGTTTACCTACAGAGTGGTTAGCGAATGGGATAGACTTAGTAACCATGTATTGAGCGCTGAAACTATCGGTTGTTTTAAGAGGGGATTAGATAACTTTATGGATCGGATGTTAGGTGGTAAGGGACATGGAGCTACCTAGTATAGGCCTTATGGCCTCCTGCATTCCCTTCCATTCTTATGTTTGTATGTTATTCATTGTTGTTGGAGAACTTAAATATTAGTTTTCTGTTTAACACCTAGTGTAGGCCTTATGGTCTCCTGCATTCACCTCCATTCTTATGTTTGTATGTTATTCATTGTTGTTGGAGAACTTGAATATTAGTTTTCTGTTTAACAACCGAAGGCCTTCTCCAGATCCACAATCCAGTGAACCCTTTTTCCCATACAACACAACCGGTATTGAAAAAAGAAAATCATATTTTCCTTTTTGGCTACCTCCCTAGTAAGGGGGAAAAAGCCTTGGTATATGTATGTATGTATGTATATTCGTTAAAGACGATACTCCATTTTAGAAACTGAATTTGTTATCTCTAAAGACGACTGATACTTCCAAGTATCCTCATCACTTGTCTTTCACAAATTTTCTATCATACTGTAGTCTACGCTCCCCAAGGAATACGTTCAGGGTGTGGTTATCGTCGTGATTTATCACTAACCATTCTGACAAATCAACCTTAGCACATGTCTATCTTTGTTATTTCCCATTTATATACTATTCCATTTTTTTGTATGTAGTAAAGGGAGTTGTATAGTACAATTAGTATAACTTTTCAGGGTTATAACAACGGTTTGAATCAATTCTAGACACGTGGCAACAGCGCCTTTTCCCCATGTTGCCACGTCGAAGTGTCACAGGTGAAACTGGTCGGATATAATTGGTGGTCAAATTGGCAACATCGCGCTCAGAGGAATTCCCTCATCTACTTCACCATGAATGGACTCCTTGGGACGCACCGACCTTAGTATATACCTTACAGGTTCCTTCATTATAATTGGCACCACATTTGCCTTTTTCCAATCCTGGGTCACTCTTCCTTCTTTGCGTATCCACTTCGAATTCATATCTGACCCTGAGGCCTTTCTCACACTCAGAATTTCGAAAGAAAACTACCTACTTCTTACACTTTCACCTTTTTATTGTTTAATCCTGCGTCCTTTCTAATTATCGAAGTATTTTTCCTTGGTAAATATCGACTAATATTTTTCATTATTTAAACTTTGATATATGGATATATATATATATATATATATATATATATATATATATATATAAATTTATATATATATACATATGTATATATATACATGTATATATATATATATATATACATGTGTGTGTGTGTGTGTGTGTGTGTGTGTGTGTGTGTGTATGTATATGTATGTATATATATATATATATATATATATATATATATATATATATATATTTGTGTGTGTGTGTGTGTGTGTGTGTGTGTGTGTGTGTGTGTGTGTGTATGTATATGTATGTATATATATATATATATATACATATATATATATATATATACTATGTGTGAGTGTGTGTGTGTGTTCATGAGTTATAATGAGGTACATGTGTGATTCACCACGGTCATAGATCACGTGTCGGTCTCGTGACCGACAGCTATTACCCTATCTGTTCTCCCGATTTGGGGTGTCGGCTTGCATTGCAGCGCTGCAGAAATGTTCAGCAGTGGATAGGACTCGAACTCGGAACGGTCGAGTGCGGTACCATTACATCGAGACGTGTGTGTGTGTGTGTGTGTGTGTGTGTGTGTGTGTGTGTGTGTGTGTGTGTGTGTGTGTGTGTGTGTGTGTGTGTGTGTGTGTGTGTGTGTGTGTGTGTGTGTTATTTCATTCAGTTTACCTGACTGCAGAGCAGGAAATATGAAGAACGTTCGTAGGTTCCCGATTCTATCCTTCCATTGGCCAACGTTGTTCACGTGATACCTGTGCGGGCGCACGTCTGCGAGTGACTAGTATGTGTATGTTCATTACTGCCTGTGTCTATGTGTACACGTTTTATTGCATGTGCATGGAACGTCAAGGTGCCGAGAAATCCAAATAGACTGGGTGAGCAAAGGGACGCGACTCAGTGTAGATATGTAAACGTGTCTTCGTTTAATCATGCATGCAGATTTGTCTGCTTGCATGCCTACGTCCAGTCATAGTGGTTTATGCATATGTACAGAAATATAATATGTATATATATATATATATATATATATATATATATATATATGCATGTATGTATTTCCTCTTCTCTTTCAGCCTTTTTCCTTCTCTTCTTTCCTTCTCTTCCCGTTCTTCCTCCTTCCTTCTCCCTATTCTCCTATTTCACTTCATTTTTCTCTTCTTTCTTTTCCTACACTCCTCCTGCATGATGATGGGATGGTGAGTTTGAGTTACACATGTATATATATATATATATATATATACATATATATATATATATATATATATACATATTTGTATATGTGTGTGCATGTGCGTCGTTTCCTCTGTGCATTGGGAAAGAGGTGAATGTCTGTTGAGGAAGGACGGGAGAAAACAGAAGATAGGGTTGAATGGAGAATGGTTGTATATGGATGATGCTGTGATGCATGGAATAGAGTGGGTGGGGGATGGGGGAGTGTGGGAGTGTATGTGGAAAATAAATTGACGCAGCCCGAAGGGATTTCTCCCCGTCTTCTCTTTTTCTGCATGAGGGGACGGAGAGGGAGGGGGTCACCGATTAAATGAAGTGGCCTTGCTTCGGATGTGCTGTGTCTTGCGACACTGCTTCTAACCAAGGGCAGTGGGAGAGATGCAGGGATGACCCGTCGTCCAGGAGGAGCCAAGATTTGAGGGAGGGAGGGAGGGGTGGTGAATGTGAGTGGAGTATGTGGGGCTGGAATGGGTGGGAATGGATCTAATGCCCTTGTTTTTTGGCTACTTCCCTTGTAAGAGGGAAAAAGACTGGTATATGTATATACATATATATATATATATATATATATATATATATATATATATATATATATGTGTGTGTGTGTGTGTGTGTGTGTGTGTGTGTGTGTGTGTGTGTGTGTGTGTGTGTGTGTGTGTGTGTGTGTGTGTGTGTGTGTGTGTGTGTGTGTGTGTGTGCAGAAACCTCACTCGACTGTAAGATATACGAGTATATACAACAACGCCACAGGAGAAATTATAACGAAATGACAATAAGGTCTTTCTTATATTACATCTTCACACAAGATACGGATTTCATTCCGTCTTGGTCTGTTGGTCTGCAGATCAGTTTCAGAAGTCGGTGTTCGCCGAGTCTCAGATATAAAATTAATTTGACTTAGGTTGCCACAGCATTCAAGCTAGTCTCAAAATAATATTTGCATAGATTTGTTCACAATTCTCAGACAGTTCTCCATTTGGTTATCTATGATTTCCTTGCTACAAGTTGAACATTTTATGCCAAGTACCACAATTCAAATAATTTATGATATCCATAGATGGAGAGAGAGTTACTATATACAGGATATGTAAAAAAATAGAATACCACATAGATGAGAAATAAGAGATAGAGAGCGAGGTATGTACTATGGTTGATATGGCACGACGTGTGCTAGACCCTGAACGGACTCCTTGCAGCGCACAGACTATAGTAGAATGAACGTTCACCCTGTTCCCAGCTAAATGAAACAATTCAACGTTTACCATGCGACGCGCGAAAGAAAACCCGCCGATCGCGAAACAGTAGCGAGTGGGACCGAGGCGGGGCGATTTTTGGGTCCCGTTTTGGCCGCGAAACTCGGCGTCCAGGAAGTGCGTTGTCCATTGCATCGTCGTGATGAAAAAACTCAGACTTTTTGAGGGCCGTTCCGAGTGACTCTGCAGGGGAGGAGGAGGAGGAGGAGGAGGAGGAGGAGGAGGAGGAGGAGGAGGAGGAGGAGGAGGAGGAGGAGGAGGAGGAGGAGACGCCGTAGTAGAAGTTTTCTGACGTCACCGTTCGCGTCAGTATTGCGCCATGAATAGTTCCCTGGATCAGCGTGTCTCTCTCGGTGGTAACTGCCGTATTTATCCATTTATTAATTTGTTTGTTGTTCATCTATTGATTTCAAACGCTCATTTATTTCTTTATTTGTGTGTTGATTGACTGATTAATGAGTTGCTTATTGACTTACTTTTTCCCTTTATTTATTTATTCCTTTATTCATTTACTTATTCATTCATTCATCTATTATATACTTACCAAACTGTTTATTTGTTATTTAATCATTTATACATTTGTTTATATACTTACCTATTTGCTTATTTACTTGTTTATTTATCTATTATTTATTTATTTATTTATTGATCAATGTATTTATTCATTTGTATTTTATTTATTTGTTTATTGATTCATTTTATTCATTTTTTTTTCATTAATTCATCTGTTTATGTATCATTCTACTCTGTTTATTTACTTTTTGTTTTTATTCAGGCCCACGTATTTTTCGATCCTGTTGAGAACATCACTATGCCAAGCCTTTTTTGGGTGCAGCCCATTGAGTTTCCAACCGACAGGAACGAGAGCCCCAAAACATCTTCTGCACGACATCGAAAAACTTTAATTACGACACAATTCTTTTGGATATAAGGCTCCTTTTTTTTCCAATGTTTAATAGTTTGATTACTAACTGCCGAAAGCTCTTGATTAATACCCAAGATTGTGAAAAACGATTCCCGAGTTCGAATTTCCTGAGCATCTTAAGATGAGGATGATCAAACGCTCGACCATTCTGTCGGACTTCTAGCTGCTGGAGTTCATTTATGGTTGTGGCTCTTTTATACACACACACACACACACACACACACACACACACACACACACACACACACACACACACACACACACACACACACACACACACACACACAGTTATAATTAATGCTTATAATCAATGTATTGCGTTGTCATGTAATCATGGGACTATATATACAAAAGTTTCATTGTTAAGGTAAACGAAATGTGAAAACTAATAAATCAAGTAAAAAAAAAATGGAAATAAGGAGCAGAAATTACAAATACCTTTCTTGTATCATGGGCAATGCATTAAAACAGGAGCGTTCTTCAGCATCAGCGTCAATGTGAGGGGACGTCGGGTAGGACTGCGTCCACTTGTACAACAATATTGGAGAATCGGTGTTCGGTAGCTGATGTTAGGATGAACGACTACCTTTTTGGTCAGATCGTGACGTGGTTATGATGATGGTATCTGCATCACTGCCTTTCAGAGACGATTAGCCACACGCACGCCACAGGCCGCCTCTGCCCTGCACCTGCCAACGGCTGACTTGACATCTGTCAAGGTCATCGGAGGCGTGATGTTCGTCATCGTCAATTTGGGTCATACGCCAGGAGGCGCGTTGCTTCACTCACACGCCGGCGCCAGTCCCCTTCACGGTCTCTCCGAGGGGCAAGCTCCCAAGCAGACACCCTTCCTTCCTGAGCCAAACAATACCTCGACAGATTCGATCACCTTGACCTTCCAGCCACGAATTCTGTGGGCGTCTCTCCCCTTCTTCGTCTCCTCCATCGAGGGTTGTCTCTTGTGGAGACAACGCTGAATAGGATCAACATCAGAGAAACCCACATGTCCACAGAGCCGGAGTAACGTTCACGAACTATACTGGTCACTGGCCTAGACTGAGTCTTACGGTACAGTTTGTGGTTTGATACGAAGTTATTCCAGCGACGATTTTTTTTTTTTTTTTTTTTTTTTTTTTTTTTTTTTTTTTTTTTTTTTTTTTTTTTTTTTTTTTTTTTTTTTTTTTTTTTTTTTTTTTTTTTTTTTTTTTAAGTTCTAGGGCCACAGGGGCCCCATATGCTTAGAAATATCTGCCCGTCCTGGAGGTAACCAAACGGTCACCAAAACAGTATAAAGGGGACTGACATTCTTCCAGACGAAGAAGTGTATAGCCTTTGTAGCCGGCACAGGCAGCTCGCAAGTCCCTCGGGTATCGTGACTAGTTTCCTTCTCAGAAACACGGATTAAGGAAAGTCGCACACGTAATGATGCAATTGAACATCTGGGGCGTGACAATTATGACATCGCCAGTCGTCACCAGTGCTACGGTCCTTGTCCTGCCGGAAACAGCGGTCCTCTAAGGGCATTCTGTGAAACAGTACCTCTACACTTTACGAGTGTCTTCTGCGCTTACTGCGTTCCACCGACGACGGTCCGGGTGTTTTGCTTCCGGTCTGTGTCGAAGAAACAACTCTGCCTGTTGCACCACTCAAGTGCAAAGCCTTGAGCATAGCCCTGTTTTAGGGGACATCAACATCAACCATGAGTCTTGCGAATTACTGCAGTAGTTGCGTGAGTTTTCTCGTTCCCCTGGATAATAACAAGACTTCTTCTTACACTCGGAGTTTCTGCAGGAGCGCGAGGTTAGCGATTTAACGAATATTATTGGATGAAGGCATCTCATGCTATCAGCAACACATCTTGAGTCTGCGTGTATCACTACAGAACCAGACCACAAGATCAGGGCGTGTTCTGAGGCCTCCCTGGATAACGATATCTTTAGTTTGAAGTGTGGATAGGAAAGGGCACCAGGGCACCTTTGGTATTTAGACATTTGGAGGGTTCGTCATTAACAGCTCCTCGAAGTATCTTGTCCATCTAGATCTAGGGCCATCTGCTCCCATGAGTTTATTTGCGGAATGGGAGCGCAGACACGTAAGTGTACTTCAGGGATGTATCCTATTTCAATTTCTTCCAGTAGTATAGGGAATTACTGGCATTATGTTTTATGTCGTCAATATATTAGAGACTAATGACTTCGCTACACGGCGGAATAATTAAGCATTCCCATATGGTTGGGAACTAATCTCCTCTCTCTCTGTCTGTCTGTCTGTCTCTCTCTCTCAAAAAAAAAAAAAAAAAGATGCTGATCTTTTCTAATTCCTATTACCTCTCCTTTCTACTACTTTCGTTAATCTTTTTTTCTTTTTCACCTTTTCAACTCTATGACAACACACAACACCTCTCTGGTGCGACATTATCTCCAAGGACAGAATCACTGTTTATTGACAAAATTCTATCTCTAAGCTTTCACGCCGAGAAGTTATGAGACAGGAGTTGTCTATGGAGTTATAGATAATCTTAGTCAAACTAACTGGTGCTGTAGGTGTCTGTGTGGTAGGAGGAAGACTTTTGTGATTCGTCAGCTTGCACACTGCCGCAGACTATTGGATGAAATCAATCGCGGGGCATAACAGTGTGTGTGTATGTATTCGTGTGAGCATGTGCATGTATTTGTGTGTGTGTGTGTGTGTGTGTGTGTGTGTGTGTGTGTGTGTGTGTGTGTGTGTGTGTGTGTGTGTGTGTGTGTGTATTTGTGTGTGTGTAATTGGGTATGTGTGTGAGCGTGTGCATGTATTTGTGTGTGTGTGTGTATGTTTGTGTATGTGTGAGCATGTATGTGGAGATGCGGAGGGGTTTGTGTGTGTGTGTGTGTGTGTGTGTGTGTGTGTGTGTGTGTGTGTGTGTGTGTGTGTGTGTGTGTGTGTGTGTGTGTGTGTGTGTGTGTGTGTGTGTGTGTGTGTGTGTGTGTGTGTGCGCGGGCGCGCGATCGGTTTCACGCAAGTGGTTGCGTCGGTGTGATGGTTGAAGTCGCGTCTGGATGCCTTTGGGACATGGATCTCTGCCCAGGATCATGGACCACCAAAAGGGAATATTGCGTTTCAAACCACGAACTATCCAATGGAGCCGACATTAGGCAAATAGCCTGTCCCATGACCTCGAAACCCAACGCCAGATGTGTGGCAACACGCCACTACTGCAGTGTCCCCTTAACGCATATACAAGTAGCATCTTTGTAAGATAAAGTTACTATAATAAAGAAAACGATGTGTGTGTCCATGTTAATCAAATTGCATATTGTAAATAATATTGCCACATACTAGGATGGCCCTTGTAAGGCAAAAAGCATCTGAGTGTGACATAATTGTATAAAATGTACAAAGTAATAAAATATTGATTGTCATGGCGGACGGAAATTGCATTAATAAGCCCTAAAAAAATCGTAAATTAATTAAACATTTCTCTGACGGACATCCATTTATCAAGATCATTTGGTGACCCCGAACCATTCACCATAAAGTGGTAACCATCTACATCAGAGGTGATCACGTGACTCAATTCTTGGACGATGTTCCTATTCTTGTAACAACCGACTGGGTCCACGTTGTATAGCACTCGTATAAGAACATAAGGATGAAGGAGACTGCAAGAGACCATAAGGCCTGCATTAGGCAGTTCCGTGACCATTGCCATCTATCATGCCTATCCACAAAAGTTACCTAACCTTCTCCTAAAACGACCAATTATTTCAGGACTCACAACGTGGTCACTAAGTCTATTCCATTCGCTAACCACTTTATTGGTAAGCCAATTTTTGCCTATTTCCTTCTTAAGCCCTTTGGCTGCACATGTTTCCCCCAGCTGATTTGAATTCCATGACGGCACCCAGAACAGATATACATATATCGAGAATAGCCCTTAAATGGGTAATTGTCACATCTCGAATATAACTTTCCAGCTACGGAGGAACTATGTATTACTTGGGAAAATTGCAATGTGTACCTTTCTTGAAACAGGTCTCCAAGAATTAAGAGGAAGTTAACAACATCAAAACTGTGAACATCTTCATACATTATCATACTAATTAAATAAGAAACAAAGGATATTACTAGTAGTTATGGGGATGCAGGATCACTCTGGAAGTATGTAGAAACATTTTCATCGATCGTGTAGCTAAAGTCTCGTTGACAGGTGACTAGTTTTGTACCCGGTAGCTGCAAGTTAACAAACCGGTAAGTCAATGTTGAAACTATACTTCACCCATTATCTGGTGACCCATAGGATGTGGCCGGCAAAACTAGCACCGTTGCCACGTCTAAACCATCTCCAAAGAAAACGGGGGAGACACC
>NC_134801.1:23978342-23988342 GCF_046742065.1 Oratosquilla oratoria
TTTGACAATCTCTCTCCATATGACATTTTTGATATTGTTGGAGCCATCTTCGTAGTTGCTCTCTGGATTCTCTCAATTTTCTTTATATTCTTTTTAATACTGGGTGACCATATTGTCGCTGCATACTCCAATTTTGGCCTTATCAGTGTGACTAATATTTTCTTTACCATTTCTTCATTCAAGTAAGTAAAAGCCACTTTTATTGAGCTTAGAAAGTTATAGGTTTCAACAACAATTTTGTATATATGTTTGTCAGGGGACATCTTTTTTGATGATCACTCCCAGGTCTTTTTTCAGATCCCACTTTCGTTACTTCTTTTTTATGTTGAAGTCCACTTCCTACTTCTGACTCCATTCCCAGACCCTGTTCAGATCTCTGTAGTGAGTCATAGTACGTTTCAGTATTCACTTTCTTTAACAATTTTGCATCATCTGCAAAAGAGCTCATGTAGCATTCCACACCCTTGTCCATGTCATTCACATAGATAGCAAATATCATTGGAGCCAACACTGGTCCTTGTGGAACTCCACTAATTACCTCCTCCCAAGTAGAAGTCTTATCTCTGAGCACTACTCTCATTTTTCTTCCATGAAAAAAGTCCTCCAATAATAGTTTTCCTTGTATCCCTCTTGTGTGTGTGTGTGTGTGTGTGTGTGTGTGTGTGTGTGTGTGTGTGTGTGTGTGTGTGTGTGTGTGTGTGTGTGTGTGTGTACATCCGATCTAGTTAAGGACCGAAAGATCTCCTGTCGGACCGCTCTGTCGTAGTAACTTTCTGTTATCATTCACAACCCACCCTAATCCTCAATGGATATTATTAAAACGTCATTCGTGCGGCCTAAGACCAATCCTCAGTGTAGTAAAAATCACCCACCCGACTCCTCTCTCCCTCCCCCTCCTTCACTCTCCACCTTTCTCATCCCCGTCCCCCTTCCACCTCCCCCCCTCTTCCTTTTCCCTACCTCTCATCTTCCCTTATGGTCTCTCTCCTCCCCTCACCTTCCCCCATCCCCCGCTGCCTTCCCCCCTTCCCCTCTCACCTTCTCCCTTCCTCCTCTGGCCTCATACCCCCCTTCCCCGTTCCCCTTGTGACCTCCCCCCCCCCAAAAAAAAAATCACGATGGTAAGGCAGGTTAACTTGAAGTAATCGCAGGGTGTGGAAGGCTACACTCAAATGTGAATGAAAGCCTATGGTGGGGTGGCATTCGGCAAAACAAGTATGCATAAATAGACCACGACAGTTCTTTCTGTCCACTTTTGTTTTATTCTTCTTCTTTTTTCTTCACTCGATCGATGTACATCCCCAATAGAGATGCCGTTTCGGGTTCGGCCCATCTCTCAGCTCCTGAATGATATTGTTTGCGTTCAAATGAAACTAAAATCTAAACTAAGCGCCACTACACTGACAGTGTGACTAGATGTCCCTTACGACGGGCTTTGAGGACACAAACACGTGACTGGACTTCTCGTTCTTCTTTGTATCACTTGTATTCCATCCCAGTTTTACAAACGTGCGCTCTTAACCACTAGTACACGGTTGAATGAAATTCTTATTGCACGTTAGCAGTAGAGGGAGGTGGAATCCTCGCCTGGTGTAGGATCAAGGAGAGAGAGAGAGGGAAAGCAGAGGAAAGGTCTAGTCAGGAATCGGGTATACTGGTCACGAGTTTTATGGCTGCGTGTGTATGTGGGCATTTTTTACTCGCGCCTGTGTTTTTGTATTTTTGTGTGAGTTTTCCTTTGTCATTGTGCATGCATGCATGCCTGCGTGTGTGTGCTTGTGTGTGTGTACGTGCGTGTTCGTGTAGTCTGTTTACAGCATTTTTAAGGTTTTTGTTTGTGTATGACCATTCTCTCCCTCTCTCTCTCTCTTTGTGTGTGTGTGTGTGTGTGTGTGTGTGTGTGTGTGTGTGTGTGTGTGTGTGTGTGTGGATGCGTGTGCGTGTGTGTGTGTGTGTGTGTGTGTGTGTGTGTGTATGTGCATGCGTGTGCGTGCGTGCGTGCGTGTGTGTGTGTGTGTGTGTGTGTGTGTGTGTGTGTGTGTGTGTGTGTGTGTGTGTGTGTGTGTGTGTGTGTGTAATTCACCATGGTTCACTATGGGCTTGGATCACGTGTTGGACTCGTGATCAACAGCTATTTCCCTTCCAGAAGAGAGCTCAGAGCTCATATATGACCGATATATGAGTAATGCTGTGACCTTACACGCACACACACACCCAACTCCCCAGCTACGAGAGTTGGAGTAACAAATCGCACCGCAACGATACTGAAATTATAGGACAGACCCCTGGGGCGGGATGCGAACCTGGACCGCCGTAGTGGCAACCGGGAACTTTATCCACTGCGCCACGAGGTGTGTGTGTGTGTGTGTGTGTGTGTGTGTGTGTGTGTGTGTGTGTGTGTGTGTGTGTGTGTGTGTGTGTAAGTGTGTGTGTGCGCGAGCGCGTGTGCGAAACAATGAGATAAGGAAGGTCTTAATGTATCAGGTTTAGCGATGAACAGGGATAAATGTAGAATTTGTGGAATGCGAAGGGTGGTATGTGGAAGATACATGTGGAAGATAGCTTGTATGTTCCCTCCAGCGCATTGTGCCCTTACATACGTGTATGTTCGGAAGAATAGGTGATTCTGCTCCTGGGGCAGACTTAAGGGGCTATCACACTGGGCTTCCACGGGGGCTATCACACTGGGCGTCCACAGGCATCACCATCGCCGACTTTTGTTTCAATATTTTATTTTTCACATTTCCAAATATCAAATTATCTTTCCGTAACATATAGCAAAGCTGAATGATGAACTAAGAGATTGTGAACCTAGACGAATGTTAGACATAATGTTGAAATGTTCTTAGAGAAGTCTAGATTTCTGTAAGTGAAGTCATATTCTAGTTATGCAAACGGAGGTTGGAGGTAGGATGTCGGAGGAAAAACAACCCAGTGTGATAACATCTTTGGTGAAGGAACGTCTGAAACTGTAAACACCATTTTTTTCGGTCATAACAAGAAAAACTGTGTCCAGATTAGATCACATGAGGTAAGTCACTTGGACGGGGGAAATGAATCCCCTTGATAAGATGGGACATTACAAAGGATTACAAAGGAGGAGCATGCCGACAGGAGACCTTTTGGTCCATAACTAGGTCAGATGCGAAAAAAATATAAATAGATAAACCTTCCATTCACCACCCTCTCCCATGTGTACTTATGCTTGACTTTCTTCCTAACCTCTGTATTTGCTATCATCAACTCAGAATCATCATAGGATCCCATGGTCAAATGCAAACCGAGGAAGTTTTTGTGCAAGATTTCTAATTACACAAGTGAACTTATTCAACTCCAATCACACATCTTCCTAAGTGCCATTTTATTGTACATAGATGAAAACTCTTGAAGCTTTCCCTGGTAAATATCCAACAATTCGGCGATACCACTCACCATAGGACAGATCCCGGTGCTGAAAAAGGTTATGCCAAGGCCTGCCACTGTAGGGTGATCAACTTGACGGGAGTTGTCCCCCGACGAGGCACCAGGGGAGCTAATTATCGTTCCGCGGGTCGGCGGTGTCTTCGTGCTGCGGCGAGTTCAAACCATTTCGTATCACGTGAAACAACCCACATAAAACAAGTTAATTGTGATTTGCGGCACATACAGACACATGCATGCACGCACGCACTCACACACACACACACACACACACACACACACACACACACACACACACACACACACACACACACACACACACACGCACGCATGCAAGCACTCATAAGCACGCACAACTAGATTAAACACGAGGGAAGTCATGTCTAACCAACTTCTTTTTTCTTGAGAGTGGTTGGTATGTTGTATACTCGTAAAAGAGATGGCTGGGTAGATTGTGTATACCTAGACTTGGAAAAAATTTCGATAAGGTGTCTCCCCAAACATATATATAACTTGGGAAATTCAAAACTTAAAGGAAACACATTGGAGTGAATCAATGATTGCCTGAACACTAGATGGTGTCACAAGGCTCGGTGCTTGCGCTAGTCATATTCTTATTCTATATCAACGATGTAGTGGATTGAGACGATAGTTATGGAAATTTATTTAATGATGATACCAAGCTCACCTAAAGAGTGGTATATATATATATATATATATATATATATATATATATATATATATATATGTATATACATATATATATACATATATATATATATATATATATATATACGTGTCTATACATATATATACATGTGTCTATACATATATATATATATATATATATATTCATTGTATATATGGGCAGGAGATTTTCTCTCAAGCATGTATGGTTAAACTTAATGGCAAGATTATTATTGCAGATTTTTTTATCTGCCTTTTCTCTTTCTCTGAGAATCTTTTTCCCTTCCACGGGAAGTTGTCTTATAATGTCACCATATGACATTGTTTTGTCAGTTACTTTGGGCATGGCTTTACCAAAGTGAAAAACTGGCCAGAACGCGATTTCACACTACTTAGTGCTTCATCAGTGGCTAGACTGTGAATATCTGATTGAATTATTGTGTTTATATATTTTTGGTGGTGGTCTGATATTATATATATATATATAATGTATATATATATATATAGATATATATATATGTATATATATATATAATGTATATATATATATATATAATGTATATGTATATATAATGTATATATATAATATATATATATATATATATATATATATATATATATGTATGCATGTATGTATGTATTTGACGTAAGCGGAGTAGGAAACACAGGAGTCTTAGTCTTGAGTTTATTCCTGACTAGTTTCGCAGGTATGTATATATATATATATATATATATATATATATATATATATATATATATATGTATATGTATATATATGTATATATATATAATATATATATATATATCATATATATATATATTTATGTATATATATATATATATATATATAAAAGTTGTAGCCTCTGTCTGTCTGTCTGTTTGTTTGTTCACGAACTCCTAGGGTTTTGGAGATAGACCCCCATAACCATATATATTCTGATACCCTATCACTCCAGGTATTTGGATAACTATATTTTATTTCCAAAAAATAATTGTTTTGATTAGGGTTATGGGTTAAATTTTATGGTAGGGGTAACACTCCACTACTGTAGTGTCCCCTTAGCTTGCATAGCATCTGTGTGACATAAGAATTAGTGTGATTAAACAAACTATTGTATGTGTTTATGAATATTATCTATATTTGTGAAATTAATGTTGCCACAAACCATGATAGCTTTTGTAAGAAGAAAGCATGTAAATGTAAAATGATTGTATAATTTTACCAAATATTTAAATATTGGTTATTTTTATTTAATTTTAGTGCGGGAGGAAATTCATTATTTACCAAATCCTAGGTTTTTGCAGATATACCCCATATAACCATATACTGTATATTCTGAAGATAAATAAACGAGATACATTTCTTCACCTTATAGCTATAGATATATATACATTCATTGGCAATCCACACATGCACATACACACGTACGCAAAAGAATGTGTACATATGATATTTGTGTTTGTGTATGCATGTATTTTCAAACTAGGGTTTCCCAACCTTCGGGGGTGGGGCCGCACACCTGGGAGGGGGAGTGTTTAAAGCTATATCTAATTAGAAAAATATTTTGGTTAGGGTTAAGGGTAGTTAGGTGGGTTATGGTTAGGTTAGGGAGTATTCACGAACTCGCAGCAATGCGTGGGTAATTTGGTTAGTATATATATAAGTATATATGTGCGTATATACGTATGTAATATATATATATATATATATATATATATATACATATATATGTGTGTATATACGTATTTAATATATATATATATATATATATTTATATATATATATATATATATATATATATATATATACATACATATACCAAGGCTTTTTCATCCTTACAAAGGGGGTAGCCAAAAAGAAAAAGGCATAAAATCATTCCCACCCATTCCATCCCTGAATACACTCCACACCCCTCCACCCTCCCTCTTATCTTAGCACCTCCTGAATGACGGGTCATCCCTGCACCTTGTCCACTGCCCTGGGTCAGAAGCAGTGTCGCAAGACACAGCACATCCACAGCAAGGCCGATTCATTAAATCGGCGACCCCCCTCTCCGCCCCCCCCCCCCAACCCATTGCATAAAATGAAAGGACGGGGAGAAATCCCTTAGGGCTGCGTCAAGTTTTGCTCACACATACTACCTCACCCCCCATCCACCCGCCCATTCCACCTCATGCTATCACAACATCATCCATATACAACCATTCTCCATTCACCCCTGTCTTCTGTCCTCTCCCGTCCTTCCTCAACAGACATTCCCCTCTTCCCCAAAGCCCTTTTAACCATCTATCCACCTCATCCTAGGACACCCCCTCATGTTCACTCCTTCCACATCTGCCTTCCACACCTCTTTTACTAGTCTTTCTTCACTCATTCTTTCCATGTGTCCAAACCATCCTAATATTCTTTCATCAACCCTATCTCCCAGCTCCCTTTCCACCCCTGTTCTCCTCCTCACCTCCTCATTTCTCACTCTATCTAGCCTAGTAACCCCCATCATACTTTTCAGACACCTCATCTCAAACACATTCAAACTTCTTCTCTCTTCTTCTCTTATGTTCCATGTTTCTGCCCCATACAGTGCTGTTGGCACAATCACTCCTTCATACAGTCTCCTCTTAGCATCCATTCCCAAATGTCTATTCCTCATTACACTCTTTAATCCACCAAGGCATTTACTCGCTTCTCTCAATCTACATTCTACCTCCACTTTCACTCCACCTTTCCCTGCCACATTTGCACCCAAGTATCTAAAACTATCCACTTCCTCCAGTCGCTCTCCCTTAATGCTCACTTCCAGTCTACTGCCACTTTCACCCCTTGTACATCTCATCACCTTACTTTTACCCACATTTATCTTTAGCTTTCTTCTATCACATACTCTCCCAAACTCTGCCACCAACTTCCTCAATCCCTCCTCCGATCCTGCCACAAGCGCAGTGTCGTCTGCAAACAACAACTGGCTCACCTCCCACTTTTCTCCATTTTCTTTAACCATCTCCAATCCCTGACCCACTACCCTTGCATTTACCTCTCGCACCACCCCATCCATGTATAAGTTGAACAGCCAGGGTGACATAACGCATCCTTGACGAAGTCCCACCTTTACCTCGAACCACTCACTCTCTCCATTTCTAATCCTGACACAAGCTCTACTATTCTCATAAAAACTCTTGACAGCTCCCAGAAGCTTTCCTCCTATCCCGTATATCTTCATAACCTCCCACAGAGCCTTTCTGTCTACCCTATCATAAGCCTTTTCCAGATCCATAAAAGCCCAAAAAACATCCTTCCCCTTTCCTATAGCTTTCTCACATATCTGTCTTACCACAAAGATCTGATCTACACAACCTCTACCTGTCCTAAATCCACACTGTTCCTCACCAATTACTCCTTCTGTTCCTCTCCTAATCCTCTCAACCAAGATCCTCCCATAAGCCTTCCCAACTACACTCAACAAGCTAATCCCTCTGAAACTACTACATTCACACTTGTCCCCTTTTCCCTTGTAAAGAGGAACTATACAGGCACTCCTCCAGTCCTCCGGCACTCTACCCTCTCTCCAACAAACATTAAATAACCTCACCAACCAGTCCACCATCACTGTACCTCCCTTTTTCAGACATTCCGCATGGCATCCATCCAGACCAGGTGCCTTACCTGCTTTCATCATCTTAACAACTGCCTTCACCTCATCCTTCCTTATTTCTCCTCCATTCTCCTCATTCATCACTGTCATTTTCTTCGCACTTCCCACTGCAGCAATCTTTCCTTCCCTATCCTCCTTCACATTGAGCAACTCCCTAAAATATTCTGCCCATCTTCCCCTTACTGCCTTCTCTTCCATTATCATCTCTCCATCTGCACCTTTTACCTTTTCTTCTCTACTTGATTCGCCTCCTCTTCCTCTCTTAATTTCTTTCCAAAACATCTTTTTATTACTTTCAAAATTTTCTGTCAAACTCTTACCCCATTTCACATCTGCTCTCCTCTTTGCAACCTTTACCTTTTTCTTTACTTCTCTTTTCTTTTCTTTGTACCTCTCATATGACTCCCTCGTCCTATTTTGTAACCAATCTGTGAAAGCTCGTTTCTTCTCTTCTACAACCTTTTTTGTTTCCTCATCCCACCATTCACTACCCTTTCTTCTATTTCCCCCTGTCCTTCTTGTTCCACACACCATCCTTGCACACTTTATGACTCCCTCCTTGAACCATCCCCATTCCTCCTCCACACCCAGCTCTACTCTACCCTTTACTCCCTCTCACTCCTCCTTCAGCTTCTTTCCGTACTCCTTCTCCTTTTCCTTCTCATTCAAAGAGTTCACTCTAAGAACCTCCCTACCTTTTGTCCCTTTCCTCTTCCTCCATCTATCCTCCACTTTCAACTTACCTTCCACCAAAAAATGATCTGATATTCCCCCACCCTCTCCCCTTAGCACATGTACATCCTTAACTCTTCCTATCATAATCCTATTTACCACTACATAATCCATTAGCGCTCTATCTACCACCTTCCCTCCACCACCCTCTCCCATGTGTACTTATGCTTGACTTTCTTCCGAAACACTGTATTTGCTATCATCAACTCTCTTTCTAGACACATTTCCACCATCAACTCTCCACTACGATTCTTTCCTGGAACTCCACACTTCCCAACCACTCCATCGATTGGACCATTTCCCACCCTAGCATTAAGGTCTCCCAGTACTATCACATTGACATTTCTTCCCAAATCCTCTATGCACTCATTTAGATCTATCCAAAAGGCCTTCCTTTCTTCTACACTCTTCTCACTGCCAGGCCCATATGCACTTACAAAGACCCACATCTCCTTCCCCAGTTTCACCTTCATCCACATTATCCTTGAGGAAACCTCCTTCCACTCCACTACCCGTTTACCTATCTCTTCACTTACTAGAATGGCCACCCCTTCCCTCCCTCGCCCTCTCTTCACTCCTGATAACCTCCCACTTACACTCCTAAACTTACACTCACCCTTCCCTTTCAACTTAGTTTCACTCAAAGCCAACACATCCATCTTTCTTCTCACAAACATACTACCTATCTCTTCCCTTTTACTCTCATCTGTACCACATCCACGCACATTAAAAGACCCAAACCTTAGGGTGCTGGTCCGAGGCTTTCCAGCCCCTCTTATGCCTTCTTTTCTTTTTTTAGGAATTTCACCTATAGGGCTACAAGGAGAAGGATGCCTAGTCCCAATCCCCGTCCCTTTCTTCTCGCCTCTTACGATCCAAGTGGGAATACTTGGTGGCAGTATTCTTTTCCCCCACCACAGGGCATTCCCCCATCACAGAAAAGGAATACTCAGAGAAATGGTACAGGACAACAACAAGGGGTTGGAGGACAGCATAACGGAGGGACAGTCGTAGTATAAAAGTGTCATCATTTCTCTATGAACAGAGTTTTCCTCTATCATAGACAAAATTATGTGTGCCTCTGGTCCGTAGGGGCGCCCCATATAGACCCTAAAGTATCAACTGCATGCTACTTTGCCACAATAACAAGCAGCCAATACCCCAGACGGGGATATATATATATATATATATATATATATATATATATATATATATATATATATATACATATATATTTATATACATATATATTTATATACATACATATATATATATATATATATATATATATATACATATATATATATATCATGATATTGTGCACGTACGCTTACCATAGAGGAGGCTAAACGAAATGATTGAGGGATATTTCACACTTTGTATACTCTATTTCAGGTGTTGGAGAAAAAGATCGCTTGCTACTACAGCCATCTCTCTTTCCCTCTGTCTCTTACTCCCTCTCTCTCTTCCTTCGCGTCCATCCTCCCTCTTTTCATACCTGGGAGCGGAAA
>NC_134801.1:23993342-24000842 GCF_046742065.1 Oratosquilla oratoria
ATTTGTACGACGTTTCGCTTACCACAGCTTTTTCAAGTACAAGTTGAGATACATATGCTTGAGATTAGATAAGGGGAAAGGAGGAAACGGGGATAGAAAAGAATAGGGGGGGGGAAGGAAGAGGAGGAGGAGGAGGAGGAGGAGAGGAGGAGGAGGAGTAGGAGTAGAGGAGGAGGGGTAGAGGAGGAGGAGGTGAAGGGGGATTGAACACTGGGAAAGGTTGAGAATGCTGGCCCAAACGTCCGAGCTACTTTTCTAAAATTGGGCTGTAATTTACCAGCGCTTCCATCCTCATGGACAATCCTGTGCCTTCCAAAATCTCGTCTTTGCTGATCTTGATTAATATTCACTGTATTTGGGCCGCACGGTATCCTCGTGGATACCGTGTCGAACTCACGATCAGGTGGTCGTGAGCTCGATATCTGGAACTCGCTGTGTGCTTCTTGCGTTGGTTCCCGACAGCTCTGACTTGGCGGGGAAGTGACCCAAACATGGCATAAGAAATCCAGCGTATTGCAGCAACCCTATCAGACGTTTTTCACTTCCCACTTTGTGTGAGTGGGATGTTGATTTTAAAACATTGACCAGAAAAAAAAAAGTCCTTCGTGTCAATAGAAGGTGAGGAGCCTACACCAGGAGGCGCTGAGTAGCTGCGGCCGAAGCCGTCACCTTTGCCCTATTGTGCACCTGGACTGGTGAAGCAGGTAACAGCCATTGCTGGGAAACGGAGATGATTGCGAGTTTCGAACCCATTGCTAAGCGAATGCGAGGCTAGTGCACTTCCGATTAAAACCAAGCCACCAGATCGAATGTTAACTTGGAACACTTGTTCTCATTTTTGTGGTTCCTTCTTTCTCCTCTCCTCTCCTGATAATTCATTCATTTCTTTTTTTTTTCTTCTTTTTTTCTTATTATGAATTGTTAGTGCAAGATTGTTCGTATTTGCGCAATGAAATTCGGGAAGGAAGAAGAAGACTTTTGATGGTCGCTGTATCCACTGGTGATTACGTGCACAGGTATATGAAGTACATTGACATGATGCACGCGCGTGCACACACACACACACACACACACACACACACACACACACACACACACACACACACACACACACACACACACACACACACACACACACACACACACACACACACACACACACACACACACACACACACACACACACACACACACTCGGTGGCGCAGTTGGTAGAGCACTGAACTGCCACGATAGTGGCCTGGAGTTCCTGGTTCGAATCCTGCCCTCGTGGGCGGGGAGTTGGGTGTGTGTGTGTGTGCAAGGTCATAGCATTACCCATAGATCGGACCTACGAGCTCTGAGCTCTCTTCCAGGAGGGAAATAGCTGTTGATCACGAGTCCAACACGTGATCCAAAGACCAAGTGAATACACACACACACACAGTTCCCGCAGAGAACCAAAGTGACCTGCTTCTTTTTTTTTTTTTTTTTTCTTTTTGAGTCGTATAGATATTCATGTCCACTTTTTTTTTTCGTCTATGGTGAACTGCGATTAAGGAACATTCAGTCTTTACGTCACTTGCGCGTGCACAAGAACACGCACACTAATGTGTGTAAGTGTGTAGGCATATGTATGTACGTGTTTCCACAGTTTCCAGTAGCTTCTGCATTCAGTAGTGTTTTTCCGACATTTCAACTCTTTTACGCTGGCAGGCTGTAGAGAGCTAAGCTGTTAAATGAATTGGCCAAACCTTGCGTATTTACCTGATTTGTACGCGAGTATGTGTGCGTGTACTTATATAGAGAAGTGGCAGGTGCATTATCACGTGATACACACCTGGAACAGTCGCAAAGGAAATTAAACAAAATCCCGACTCTCACAAGCACAGCCGTGTTGCAAAAGCTTATCTTATATTTCTTATCTTATCTTCACTCTCTGGAAAGACGCAGAGTGCGGGGTGATCTAGTAGAGGTGTTCAAGTGGATCAAAGGCTTTAACAAGGGTGATGCAAACAAGGTCATCATATCAAAACAACAGGGCAGGACTCGCAGTAATGGTTATAAACTGGACAAATTTAGATTTGAAAAGGAAGTAGGCAAGAATTGGTTTACTAATAGGGTGGTCGACGAATGGAATAAACTTCGTAACCGTGTAGTAAGCGCTGAAACTATCAGTTGTTTTAAGAAACGATTAGACAACTTTATGGATGGGGATGACAGGTGGTGATGGATACGGAGCTGCCTAGTGTAGGCCTTATGGTCTCTTGCAGTCTCCTTCATTCTTATGTTCTAATGTTCTTATGTTCTTATGTTCTTATGTTCTTATGTTCTTATTACAAAGGCAAAGCATGCCGACAGGAGACCTTTTGATCCATATCTAGGTCGGATGCAAAAAAAAAAATCATATTAATAATAAATTAAAACTATAACAATGTAAATAACCATTAAAATACATAAATAAATGCATTGGTATAGTTGAATAACAAACAAACAGGTAAATAGTAAATGATAATAAATTGACATATAACTAATAATAAATGAAAATCAGACAGACAAATTATAACAAAACAAAAACAAATAATATAACATAAATTATAATAATTATAGCATCTTACTTAGGTATTTATCTAAATCATTCTTAAAGCTTCGAACTGAACTACATTGCACTACCTGTGCAGGAAGTTTATTCCATTCATTAACTACACGGTTGACAAAGTTGTTTCTACCTACTTCCAAATTGAATCTATTTCCGGACAGTTTGAGACCATTGTTTCTTGTCTGATTCTCATTCAATGTGAAAATTTGGTCACTTTTGATGTTGTCAATTCCCTTTAAAATCTTAAAGACCTGTATCAAGTCACCTCTGAGTCTACGCTTTTTTAGGGAAAACAGATTCATGTGCTTAAGTCGATTTTCGTATGATTTATTTTTGATATTTGGAATCAGTTTTGTGGCTCGCCGTTGTACTTTTTCCAGTCTGTCAATGTCTTTAATGAGATTCGGTGACCATACGGAAACAGCATATTCCAAATGTGGACGAACTAACGATTTATATAGCTTGTTAATGAGTGATGGACTTTTGAAATCAAAAGATCGCGCAATCAATCCCAGAATCTTATTTGCTTTCTCAGAGGCTGAAATACACTGCTTGGATGATTTGAGGTCGTTACTGATAATTACGCCGAGATCTTTTTCACTATCCACTTTTGTTAACGAATTTCCAAATAACTTGTAATCGTACTTGCTGTTATTTTTACCTATGTGCATTACCTTGCATTTACTTGTGTTAAATTTCATTAGCCACTTTTCAGACCATTGCTGTAATTTATCTAAATCTTCTTGAATATCTAATTGGTTTGAGTGATCATTTGCCACTCCGCACAGTTTTGTATCATCAGCAAATTTGGAAACAGTAGATTTTAGTCCATGGTCTATATCATTTATATATACTATGAATAGAAGTGGCCCAAGAACGGAACCCTGAGGAACTCCACTTGCAACACTTTTCCATCCAGAAGTTTTTCCATTTAAAACAACTCTCTGTTTTCGACCTTTCAACCAATTACTAGTCCAACCTAATAGGCTACCACTTATTCCATGCAAAGCGAATTTAGTAAGTAGTCTTTCGTGTGGGACGGTATCAAAAGCTTTTGCAAAGTCTAGATATATTAAATCTATATTGTTTCTTTTGTCATAATTCGAGACAACTGTGTTGTAGAATTCGAGTAAGTTAGTCACGCAAGAACGTTTCCGTCTGAAACCATGTTGGCTATCATTTATCAAACGGTTACTTTCTAAATGATATTCGATAGCATCTCTGATGATAGTTTCCATTATTTTTCCTACGATCGAAGTCAAACTAATAGGCCTATAGTTATTTGGTTTCTTTTTGTCACCTTTTTTGAATATGGGAGTAACGTTAGCTAGCTTCCATTCTCTTGGGACATCTCCGGATATGATGGATTTCTTGAAAATAATTTCTAATGGAACAACAATCTCATTTTTCATTTCCTTTAAGATTCTTGGATGCCAACCGTCAGGCCCTGGTGTTTTATTAACTTTGAGTTTGTCTATACACCTTTTAATTGTTTCTTTTGTTATATTTACCGTAGTGAGTAAGTTTACCCCAGACTTTTCACAGGTTTCAGTTTGGAATTCACTTTGAGGTGTTTCGTTTACGAATACCGAGCTAAAATAATTGTTTAAGAGATTACACATTCCTTCATTTGAATATTCAAGTTGACCGTCAGCAGATAATAGTGGACCAATGTGATTCCTAACAACCTTTTTATCTCTAATGTAACTATAGAATTCTTTGGGATTCTCTTTGGATTTCTCAGCGATGTTCATTTCGTATTGTCGTTTTCTTTTTCTTATTGTCTTTTTTAAATCTCTCTGTATTGATACATGTTCTTATGTTCTAATGTTCTTTTGTTCTTATGTTCTTATGTTCTTATGTTCTTATGTTCTTATGTTCTTATGTTCTTATGTTCTCATGTGCTCATGTTCTCATGTTCTTATGTTCTTATGTTCTTATTTCCCTAATTGGCCAGACGAACTCCTGCACAATCTCCCACGTTCCTGGTTCTGTGTCTGGTCCAGTGATCTGCCTTGGTGGTCCACAGATTGTGTTGTGGTTCACTTTGTCCACTGAGCTGCATTCAGTAACAACTGCCAAGATGAGTATCGTAATCCACTCATCCACTCATCCACTCTTGTGGCATTTCGGTCTGCCTTCATTAAGCCTCTCCACACTCGTCAATCGGTGGCGATTTCCTGACAATCTGCCCTTGGGATCTCTGCGCGCATTTATGTATTTTATTTGATATTTACATGATTACAGTTTTTATTTATTTATTTATTTATCATTATTATTATGATTTATTATTTCGCATCCGACCTAGATATGGACCAAAGGGTCTCCTGTCGGCATGCTCCGCCTTTGTAATCCTTTGTAATCTTTGGTGTCCTGTCCATCTCATAACTGAGAGTTAATCTTCTGACATCGATAGAGGTGACCACAAGAGGCAGTCAGAATAAACATTAGAGTGAAATATAGACACTAGAGCTTCGTACCAATTAACCATCTAAGTGAAATAATTTATGTATTTTATTCATTATATACATTATTAAAGTTTTTATTCATTTGTTTATTTGTTAATTTATTTATTTATCATTATTATGATGTTTTCCCGTCCGACCTAGATATGGACCAAAAGTTCTCAAGTCGGCATGCTCCGCCTTTGTAATCCTTTGTAATAATTTGCAAACTCCCGGATGAACATTTTCAGTCATTAGGTTCATTCCGCACGTATCGACTTTCCGCCGTGTGCCCTCCATGACACGACGTCGTGCGCTCAGATATCCATGGGAGTCTATGGACGTTTTCACTTGTGGACATGACGTATGAAAGCGTCCGTAGACAGTCATGGTTATTTGAGAGCACGACGTCGTGTCGTGGGCGGCGGACGGCGAAAAGTCGATACGTATTAAACGAGCCTCACTCAATCTATTTCTTCTCAAGGTCATCATTCAGCTGCATAAAATCGTCCAGCATCAGTCAGATAAACAGTGTTTTATTGCTGTGTAGGGGTTCGTAAGACGAAGGCAAGATGGTGCAGGACTGAGTCTTCCGGGTTCCCCGAAAACATATTGGTATTTTTTGCTGTGTAGGGGTTCGTAAGACGAAGGCAAGTTGGTGCAAATCGGAGGCTCCCGAGTTCCCCGAAAACATATTGGTATTTTTGCTGTGTAGGGGTTCGTAAGACGAAGGCAAGATGGTGCAGGACTGAGTCTTCCGGGTTCCCCGAAAACATATTGGTGTTTTTTGCTGTGTTGGGGTTCGTAAGACGAAGGCAAGATGGTGCAGGACTGAGTCTTCCGGGTTCCCCGAAAACATATTGGTATTTTTTGCTGTGTTGGGGTTCGTAAGACGAAGGCAAGTTGGTGCAAGACGGAGGCTCCCGAGTTCCCCGAAAACATATTGGTATTTTTGCTGTGTAGAGGTTCGTAAGACGAAGGCAAGTTGGTGCAAGACGGAGGCTCCCGAGTTCCCCGAAAACATATTGGTATTTTTGCTGTGTAGAGGTTCGTAAGACGAAGGCAAGTTGGTGCAAGACGGAGGCTCCCGGGTTCCCCTAAAACACATTGGCATTTTTTGCTCTGTAGGGGTTCGTAAGACGAAGGCAAGTTGGTGCAAGATGGAGGCTCCCGGGTTCCGCGAAAATATTTTGGTATTTTTTGCTGTGTAGGGGTTCGTAAGACGAAGGCAAGTTGGTGCGGGAATGAGTCGTCTGGGTTCCCCGAAAACATATTGGTATTTTTTGCTGTGTAGGGGTTCGTAAGACGAAGGCAAGTTAGTGCAGGACGGAGTTTCCCGGCTTCCCCGAATACATATTGGTATTTTGTTAGCAAGAAACAGCGCTTCTGTTCTCGGTGACAATGTCGCACCGAAAATGTGGAGTCAGAGAGGTGGTAAAGGAGAGATACTAGCCACTTCCATACGGTGACGCCTACGTAGGCGTCATGAGGAGCAAGTGGGTACGCGATGATGCCGACGTCGGCGTCTTGATTATATTTATTGTAGTCGTACCTACGTAACCTCCATTCTCTCTAAACTGGCTTCATCATATTTTCTATGGTTATCAAAATTCACGGGTGAAAGAGAACGAACGATTGAGCACTGACTTTATTTTTTATAATGCGATTATTATGACGCAACATCGCACGTCGGGCAGCTAATGCTGCCAGACGTGCGATGCGCCCCGGAGTGAAGAGGAGGAAGGAAACAGCAGAACGGAGGGACAATAGAAGTTAGAAAGAGATCAGAGAGACGAGATGAGTCGACAGTCATAAAAACACAAGAACATAAGAATGAAGGAGTTGCAAGAGACCATAAGGCCTACACTAGGCAGCTCCGTATCCATCACCACCTGTCATCCCCATCCATAAAGTTGTCTAATTGTTTCTTAAAACAGTTGGTAGTTTCAGCGCTTACTATATGGTTACTAAGTCTATTCCATTCGTCGACCACCCTATTAGTAAAGCAATCCTTGCCTGTTTCCTTCTTAAATCTAAATTTGTCCAGTTTAAATCCATTACTGCGAATCCTGCCCTGTTGTTTTAATATGATGACCTTGTTTGCATCACCCTTGTTAAAGAATAAAAGAATGCGGAGTGACTTAGTCCATAGAGATGTCTCTAAAGTCCCTTGAGTATTTACTACATGCAGCGGAGTCTGGAAAATGTAACACAAACATGTTTTGTTGCATGAGAGAGGATTGCAATTGTCAAAGATTGGTTGATCTTTTCATCTGCGCCTACATACCACGGGAAACAATAGCAAAATGGACTTCGACAAAAGAAATAGGGATCTATGAACACCGGTCAGCTAGTACGTAAGATAGCTAGGGTTTTTATCCACTCTATTGCGCTAGAATGGATACGTAAAATAAATAAAAATTATCTTTTTATTTATTTATAAAAGTACTACTTAGAGTTCAAGCGAATGAAAACGAAAG
>NC_134801.1:24005842-24023342 GCF_046742065.1 Oratosquilla oratoria
GTAGGTAGAAACAACTTCGCCAACCGTGTAGTTAACGAATGGAATAAACTTCCTGCAGAAGCAGTGCAATGTAGTTCAGTTCGAAGCTTTAAGAATCATTTAGATAAATACCTAAGTAAGATGCTGTAATGATTATAATATATCTTATATTATTTGTTTTTGTTTTGTTATCATTTGTCTGTCTGATTTTAATTCATTATTAGTTATATGTCAATTTATTATTATTTACTATTTACCTCTTTGTTTATTATTTAACTATACCTATGCATTTATTTATGTATTTTATTTGTTATTTACATTATCATAGTTTTTATTTATCATTTTATCATTAATATGATTTTTTTTTTCGCATCCGACCTAGATATGGATCAAAAGGTCTCCTGTCGGCATGCTCCGCCTTTGTAATCCTTTGTGTGTGTGTGTGTGTGTGTGTGTGTGTGTGTGTATGGAATGTGTGTATGCCTTCATTTGTGTATGCTTGTACTGTTGTATATATACATGCATACATATATGTAGATATACATGTATATATCATTGTATGTGTATATATATATATATATATATATATGTGTGTGTGTGTGTGTGTGTGTGTGTGTGTGTGTATGCATGTGCGCGTGTATAATTACACACATGCCTATATCATGTTGATGTGTAGAATTTTCTTTTCTAAACTAAGCTCAACTTTTTCAGTAATTAATTTTTGAAGGTAAGAGGAGAATATTGCTTTAGTTAATTTGATCAAATAATACCTTACGACATAGCTTGTATGGCTGCTTAATCAGCCTTTTATGGTCAGTACACTTTGATATCTCGAGGCAAGTATGAAAAACAATTCCCGTTTTTTATGAATTCCGGCCATCGGCGGTATTTGCTTAAAAGCCAAGACTTAACCAAAAAGCGCGTTCAAGTCATTTTTGAAATTGTTCACCTGGGCAAGGAAATTTGATTTGGGAATATGCAATACAGGCAGCTTTATTGGAGCCCTAACTCCTACAGACTTTAATCTGATATTAAACGGAGCCTTGTGCAATATTCTCTTCCAAAAGCATTTAGCCTTCACACCTGTTTCCTACTCTTATTCGTCTTAAGGGGATTAATATTTTCCAGTGCTAAAATAATGACTGAAATTCTATATATTTTGTTCTTGTGAATTGTCAGAATATATGATGTATCTTCGTTATTGTACGTCAATTTTTTATTAGCTCTTTGGTAAGTAAAATAGTTCCGTTTTCTTTTGGAATGAATCCCCATTTGGAGTTTCTTACTGGTCGGGGGGTGGGGGGCGGTTATTTGGTGTCTGTATACTCATGTTTAAGCGAAAGATGACCTTAAATAAATGCTTAAGGTCCCCGACCTATATCCTACCTTGAAAAAAAAAATCAGTAAAACATCCAAGCCTGCCCTACACACACACACACACACACACACACACACACACACACACACACACACACACACACACACACACACACACACACACACACACACACACACACACACACACACGACTCGTGGCGCAGTGGTACAGTTCTTGGCCGCCACTACGGCCGTCCGGGTTCGAATCCCACCCAGGGCTAAAATAATTTTAGTATCGCTGCGCTGCGGGTCATTACTCCAACTCTCGTTGGCGGGGAGTTAGGGGTGTGCGTGCGTGTAGATCGGTCATATATGAGTTCTGAGCTCTCTTCTGGGAGGGAAATTGCTGTCGATCACGAGTCCAACACGTGATCCAAGACCATGGGGAATCACACACACACACACACGCACACATGCACGCACGTACTATTTTTTTTTCATCTTCTTCTTCTTGCAGGGGTAACTTTGGTTATTTTCATTTTTTTTTTTTCTGGTCAAGATGCAGGGATATCCCGTCATCCAGGAGGTGCCAAGATAAGAGGGAGGGAGGAGGGTGGAGGGGAGTGGAATATATAGGAAATGGAATGGGTGGGAGTGGTTTCTATGCCTTTTTCTTTTTGGCTACCCCCCGTGTAAGGGGGAAAAATCCTTTGGCATATGTATGTAGTAATACAAATTCCTATTGGCACGGAGAGCCAGAACCAATTCCCTCGCATTGTCAATAGCCTAATGGCGAATTATTACAAAGCTGTCAAAAAACCGATTAGTCATTATTGGCTAGGAAAAAAAAAAAAAAAAAATCAGGTTGAAGGTGCCCGGGAAATTAATAGCAACAGGGATGGAATGGGACATAAATATTAAAAATCACAGCGTGAACCCACCGGAGTGAAATTCCGATGTGACCAGCGGAAGAAGGACCATCGAGACAGGCAGGCGGTACATGACGGACAAACGACGTGGGCGATGAGAGAGCAGCAGCAGCAGCAGCAGTAGTAGTAGTAGTAGCAGCAGTAGTAGTAGTAGTAGTAGTAGTAGTAGTAGTAGTAGTGGTGGTGGTGGTGGTGTTGGTGGTGGTGGTGGTCTGTGGGAGACACATCCTAACTGCTTTCACCACACAGTTCCACGAGGATGGAGGTCGTTAAGAATAGTAGTAGTAGTAGTAGTAGAAGTAGTAGTAGTAGTAGTACGAGGTCCACGATAGTCCTGATATGTAATCAAGTTCAATTAGCTTAATAAGTTCACCTGACGATGGCCAAAACTTGATACAAGGACCACCGTCTCCGCCTGGTTCAATTACTAGTATAACCTCTCGAGCGTAATGACTCACAACAGAGGCTGCTATTGCCAACAGCAAGACACTGCGGCAGCGCCGGATAGTGTGACACAGGCCATGAAGTACCGTTATACGCTGTATAAACACAATTAAATCTGGAAAACACAAGAGTAATTTATTCAGCATAGTTGTGTCCTGAATAAGACGTCGTTCTGGTATGGGTTCCGTCCCTCACATGCACACTTTTGATGCACTTAACAACATCAACATTATTCTAGTTGCCGCATTTTCGAGTGTTAAGAAAATATCTCGGGTTTTCGTTGATTAACAGTTTTAGGACGTTGTAAAGATCATCAACTTCAGAGTACCGATGTAAAGATAACCTATCACACATATTAGCTTGCAAAGAGTAACAGTGACAGAAATGAGTTTGTAATTATATAAATCGACCCAACAGTGACGATCATTTAATTAAGTTTAAGTTAGGTTAGGTTAGGTTAGGTTAAGCTTGTTAAGATCAGCCACCCCAAGTTTGTAAAGATAATTAACAACACACAGGGTTTGCGGATATTTACAACGTCCTACTTTTGTTGCCTTTTGTGACTTTAGTACTCATTCTAACTGTTGACAGGCGATTCTGTTCAGATAAAAGAAGCATCTTCCACAAAGGAAGGGTTCAACTACTGCAGGAACTTCTCAGCCTTTCTCATGTGTTCAGTACTTATGGATTTCTGTTGCCCTCTCCTCCCGGTAATTCACTTCAACAGTGAATAAAACCGTCGTTAACCCACTAACTACCTTTAATTTTGGGTTTATTGTGGGGAATTCTGTGTCCTCATTCCCCAGAGAGCCATAGACCATAATCTGAAAACAGTGGCCCTATAGGTACTGAGGAAATTGGGATGAAATTGGCGAACCATTTCATCCAGGTGACATACTACAACAAGACTCTGCTCTGGCAACGACTCCGGGTGATTTTGTTCGGCTTGCGGGTTAGTGTTCAACCTTGAGAGACCATCGCAGGACCACCGGCCTATTCCCTGCGGTATGATATACGAATCTTTGTGACCTGTCACGGCTCAGTAAGGTTGTATGGATGGTACGAAATGCATGTGAAGTATCATGCAATGGAATGACCGTGGCTATGAATAGAATTCGAAACCAGTGTAATCAATTCGACCTTACTGTTTAGGTACCAATACCGAAATGCGACACTGGGTGACTGCACCTCTGATGTCCGCCTTTGCTGGAAAGGGTTGGGAAACCGTGGAAATTCGACTTCAACAATTGCCCGATTGCACTTACCCGGGGGTCGAATGTAGGCTCTGGACATAAGGTGATTCTGGTCGAAGAAGACTCCATTTTTGCCGAGTCAGCCACATTCAGGTAAAAAGAAAAATTCGTCTGGCGTTAGCCAACACAAAGTCGACAGAAAGCACATCGCTATCCTCAGGAGCATTGCCATCAACCGCTCTGCCAAGAAGACACGTGACCTCCTCCAGCAAGAGATCGGCAACATTCCCATGATCCTTCTTTCATCGTCAACCCAATCAAGATGCCATTCCTGAGCTGCAGTAACCCCCTCACAACCGAGACGGGGCTACGGTGATGAATGAAATAGCTTGGTGAGAGTGAAATAAAAAGGGACCACGCAAAGTGGAAGAGGTTTGTTGAGATGGACCCCTTCCAGCTACGAAATACAAGGTTAGCCTGCCAGTTGGCTGCAGTGTTTCTTCTTCTTCTTCTTCTTCTTTTTAAGTCATTGGCCCAACTGTATTATGATGCAGGTTTTCATGTCAAAGGAAACCTTGCTTTCAAAGTCATTAGCAGCCTGTGTTCACTTTTAATAAGGTTGTGACTGTGACTGGGAAATTGCTGAATTATGTGTGTTCTCACTATGGTATTTCATGTGACTTTTGTTGGGAATGTATTGATACCATTAATGGGCTAAGAAAGGACGATTTCATATATATTCAAACTTCTGAAACACCGGGCATTGTGCCGCCTCGATGCACTATAATTTCATGCCGCGAGGCATACAATAGCGTCAGCTCACATTTCTAATATACATGTATAGCCATTCCTCGACTTACGAACGAGTTACGTTCCGAACAGCCGTTCGTAACTCGAAACGTAAGTCGTTATTCAACATCATCTTAAAAGTACTCTAACCTACATGCATAAGTATGATATCAAGTCAGTATATGTTTTCTTATCCTAAAACACATTACTAATGACACAGAAAATAAAAATAATTTCTTACCTTTGAAACTGGTAAATTAGGTTTGAGGCTTCGTTTTTATGTCTGAAGGTTCGATTGTTCGTAAGAAGTGGAGCGTCTGTTTTAATTTCTCATCGGTTATTAGAGTTGTTTACATTATACATCTCGAGATCATAACACCCGCTGTGTCGGTGATGACCTCAGCTTTCTTAAACACACCAATCAGGTTTCCACAGTGGAAGAAGGCTCGTTACATGGAACCCCTACCCCTGAAAGTAATTGATGATTAATTACTTCTTCGTTCTTTATCCAAGAGTACCCTTGTGGCGCATAGTCTTCCAGACTCGATGATCCGATTTCAGTACCCAGCAGCTTCCAGTAAAGGTGACGGTACACTAGGTTGGCGTGCTGTTTGCTTTTGCTATTTCGTTTGAATAGAAACGACTTCGGTTACAATATTCTAGACTTTCGTAAGAACGTCTCAACAATGTGTTTAACATTTGTATACGTTTCACTTCTCTTACTTCGTCATTCAAGAGTAATTTGACATTTGGGAATTTGAAGAACAAAAGATCGTAAGCGAAGCCGTTTCTACTCAAATGAAATAGCAAAAGAAAGTAGCGTGCTAGCGAAAAATGCCTAGTGTGCTGCCATCGATCATTTGCACTGGATATCTCAAAGCGTGTATTAACAGTGATGGCTTTGACCTCAGCCCATTATCTCCTGATAGTAGAAGTTCACTAGAACATGGCGAAGTTCATAATAGAAGAACAGATTCTTCAGCCGATAGATTAAAAACTCCTGAGACGAGTCGTTCACTAGAACATGGCGAAGTTCATGATAGAAGAAAAGATTCTTCAGCTGACAGATTAAAAACTCTAGCTTAATTCGAATACTAAAACGAAAGAAGAAAAAAGTAAAGGAAATGGTAAATGTGATCAAGCTAAGCTGGAAAGCTATAAACAGCAAAGTATGTATGGAAGGAAGCTAAGAACCGGACCTTCACCTAGACTCAATTTCTAGAAGCTTCGGTCCATCCGGAAGCCGTCCCTTAACTCAATGACGAGGCTTAGATATAGAATAACAGAAAAATATATAAAAGAATAAATAAACAAATAAACAGGTAGACAAATAAATAAATAGATAAATATACAAATGACAAATAACTGAATGACAAGGTTTAAGTATGGAATAAAAGATAAAGATATAAAAGAATACACAAACAAATAAACACGTAGACAAATAAATAGATAGATGAATATATAAATGAATAAATGTATAGATAAATAATTATGTAAATGAATAAGCACAGTACGTAAATATACGAATAGGTATAATTAGATAAATATATTGAAAAATATAATGAAAATAATAATGAAAATGATAATAATATAAAATATAATATAAGGTAGGCCAGACGATTTCACTCAGTTTAGATATGATTTTTCTCGTGTGAGATGTTGCTTTTCGTGACACTCCTACGGACCAGAGGCACGTAACTTATTCTACTGCCAAAGACAAATTGCACAAATATATCCATTTAACATATACCTACACACACACACACACACACACACACACACACAAACACACACACACACACACACACACACACACACACACACACACACACACACACACATATATGTTTATATATATATATATATATATATATATATATATATATATATATATATATGTATATATATACATATATATACGTTATATATGTATATATATATATATATATATATATATATATATATATGTATATATTTATAACTATTCATCCGTTGTGTTACCTTCCTTAAATCACTTGTCTGCCACTCGACATTTGTCATTGATAGGAACGCTGGTAATTTCCGGCAAAATGAAGATGAATTCGAAACAGGTGATTTGTCGAGATTCCCCTTTCCCCTTCCGAGGTCGCCCCTCAGCCGAATAAAAGCGTCGGTCCTTGGGCTGACTGAAGAGAACTCCGCTCCTGACGTCAGCGAGACAAAGAGAATTAGCATAATGCGACTGATAACTGTCATTCATAATTTGTCAGACCCATATCATGTTTAATTGGATTATCAATTATGGGAAAAAATGTTGGACAATGATTGCAGGTTTAATTTCTATTAATACTTAATTACTCTAAATTTTACCTCGTGTCCTATTAATGGCCATTTCTGAGAATATTACTAGCGTAAATTGTGTGTTTGCATGCGTGTGTGAATGTATGCGATTATGTATGTATGTATGTATGCATGCATGTATATATGTACGTATGTATGTGTTTGTGCGTATGTTTGTATTCCCGTATGTATGTATGAATTGTATGTATGTATGTATATATATATGTATGTGTGTATGTATGTATGTATGTATGTATGTATGTATGTACGAGTATGTGTGTGTGTATGTATGTATGTATGTTTATATGTATGTATGTATGTATGTATGTATGTATGTATGTATGTATGTGCGAGTATGTGTGTATGTATATATGTATGTATGTTTATATGTACGTATGTATGTATATATGTATGTATGTAACGATGTGTGTATGTATGTATGGATGGATGGATGTATATATGTATCTATGTATTTATGTACGTATGTATGGATATATTTATGTATATGCGTATGCATGCATATATGTATATGTGTATGTGTGTATTTATGTATGCATATATATATGCATGTATGAATTTTTCATCTATGCATATATGTATGTATGCATTTGTTTTTATGTGTGTATAATATGTATGCATAAATGAATCCATTTATATATGTATGTTTGAATGCATGTATAAGTATGTATGTGCGCATGCATATATGCATGTACAGTATGTGCGCATGAATTCAGTGTTTGTAACAGATTTCGATACAATAACAGATTTTTTTTTTTTTTTTTTTTTTTTTTTTTTTTTTTTATTTATACAAAACTCTGCACGTACTTGTCAGATGACTTTTGGATTTTTGGTTTAATTTAATCTTCTCTGAGATGATGTTTGTGCTCCCTTGAGGTCTGTCCTGAGCTAGACTTTTGCGTGTACGGTCTAAGCTCTGGTAGCAACAGTCATGAACAATATATGCATCAGCGTTTCTCAACCAGTGTATCATCGTCGTAGCTAAGGAATTTGCTCTAGTTGGAGAATCTTACCGAAGAAATTGCGGTCACCGTCGATCTGCAACGAAACTGTGGGCCCTTCCCATGCACCTTGGTCTTTGGACCATGTGCTGGACTCGTGTTCGACAGCTATTTCCCTCCCAGAAGAGAGCTCAGAGCTCGTATGACCGATCTATGGGTAATGCTGTGACCTTACACGCACCCCCCCCAACTCCCCGCCCACAAGAGTTGGAGTAACGACTCGAAGCGCAGCGATGCTGAAGTTATTTTAGCCCTGGGCAGGATTCAAACGCGGGCCGCCGTAGTGACAGTGTACTGTTCACACTAGCGGTTTCAATCGCGGCGGTCCAATTACATTGTAAGTCAATGGAAGCTTTCACACACAACCGTGCAGTTTTCCCTCGATTATGCGGTGCCGCCACAGTTTCCGCGCGGTTCAAACCGCTAATATGTACAGGGCGTAAGGCTCGTTTCACAGTTGCCGCGGTTGTGACATGTAAAAGCGTCCATAGATACCCATAGCTATTTGAGAGCAAGAGGTCGTGTCATGGACGGCGCACGGCGAAAAGTCGATACGTGTGAAAAGAGACTTAAAAAAAAAAAAAAAAAAAAAAAGTACTGTCATCAATAACCAGCGTTTCTATCCATGGGAACATTATTGCACCGAAGGCAAGGATTCATAGGGATGGTAGCCTATAGGAGAAATTCAAGGAAGGCAAAACCAGAACGAAGGTTCAGAGTGATCAGCATTCTTTCATGAGTGGAGATTAATTTTAGGTCACAAAAGAATGTAATCGATATCCCCATGCGCTGTTTCCCACACAGTGAACAATTCAGTTTTTTCCATCGATGGTCAAAATTTTTTACACAAGTGGAAGGAAGGGAAAGGAGGAGGAAAAGGAGAAAATGGTATATCATAGCATTTAGAAATAATAGTTTGTAGAAATATTCGAAATCTGAAAATGGTGCATGAGTGATGATGATGGTGATAATGGTGGCGTGGAAACACGCTAAAACCGTCGAAGGTCGGTAAAGGCGAAGCCAAGGCCCCCGGGGAAGCCTGGACGGGCCCAGCCCGGGGCTTGTCATATTAAGATAAATTGTTGTTGTTGTTCCTCTTGGCGCGGTTTTTGCGCCCCTCCCTAGTTGCCTCCGGTTTGGTTTAAGTTATAAAACTAATCTTTGCATTTTTCGTGAGAAATAAAAAGTTTTCCGCCATGGATATATTGGAGAATGTTGGGCCAAGTTTTAGGTATTGTGGTCGCTCGCACAAGACCACGGCTTCTGCTGTTTTAGGGTACGTGAACGTGCAATGTATGTAGAACCATAATCATATTTGTTTTTGGTGTTTTCCTTTGTTTTCTTTCTTTTTTTTTTTTGTTAAGAATGGATGTGTTCAAACGAGTGCTCATGCTTTTTACTTCTTTATTTTCTTTCTTTTCTTTTCTTTTCTTACATAAGCAGTCTTGAATCATTTCAGATTATGGTGAAAGGAAAAGGACAGAATGAAATACGTGCAAGTGTTTACGTGAAACGGCGAGAAGGAAATTAGGCAATAAGTCATAAAATGAAAGAAATATAAAACAAGATCAACGAATTTGTGAAAAAAAAAGTGAAATCGATCCAGTGTAGGAATGTATTACCTACGAGCAAATGTGTACGTCAAACGATGAGAAGAAAATTAGTCAATAAGTCATAAAACGAAAGAAACATAAAACAAGATCAACGAATTTGTGGGAAAAAAAAAAAAAAAAAAAAAAAAAAAAAAAAAAAAATAGATCCACTGTAGTATTACCTTTGGTAGACTGTTTCTTCACCCACAAGGAAATCGCCCAATCCGTCTCTCTACCTAGTATACAGTTGCTTCCTCACTTCTATTCCTCCCCTCCTCCTTCTTATTTTCCTTCTCTTCCTTCCCCCATTTTTTCCTGTTCTTCCTGCCTCCTCCTCCTCCTCCTCCTCCTCCTCCTTCTCCTCCTCCTCCTTCTCCTCCTCCTTCTCCTCCTCTTCCTTTTCATCCCCTACTTTCTTCTCCTCTTCTTCCTTCTTCTCCTCATCCTGTTTCTCCTCATACTACTTCACCTATACTTCCTCCTACTTCTCCTTGCGCTCCTCCTCTTCCTTTTTTTTATAATTCTCCTATTCCTCCTCCTCCTCCTCCTCCTCCTCCTTCTCCTTCTCCTCCTCCTCCTTGCGCTCCTCCTCTTCCTATCCTCCTTCTCTTCTTTTTTTTATAATTCCCCTTTTCCTCCTCTTCCTCCTCCTCTTCCTGTTCCTCTTCCTTCTCATCCTCCTTTTATTCATCCCGTTTCTCCTCCTTCTCCCCCTTCCCTTCCTTCTCTTTCTTCTCTTCCCTCTCCCCCTCTTGCTTCTTTTCTTCCATCTCCTCTTCTTTCTTCTCCTCCTCATCTTCTTACTCCTCCACTTCCTCTTCCTCTTCTCCTCTGGGCTTCTGGCCTCACGAAAATACAGCATTGTTGTTGTATTACGGCACGACACCGGCCCGCCGTTCCAAACTTTATTTATTTATTTATTTTTTTCCCTTTTTCTGTCCCACAGCGGTTTAATCGCTGGTCCCTCAGCCAGGAACTCGCCCAGGTCGTGGTCCGAACACGCCAGTAAGAGGGGGTTTACATGGTCTAACGCGGTTCGACAGACACGTGTTTAAAGTGATATGTGAACGGGGTATTTGGGGTTTAACCAACGTGTTCGACAACCAAATACCACGTTCATACATCACTTTAACGTGCAAACCGCCTCTAACAGTCTGGCTTCAGTTCTGTTGATCTGAACGTTGTCACTCTTATCTTGTGGCAACACGCCACTACTGCAGTGTCCCCTTAACGCATATAGCATTGTTTTAAATTAAATTACTAATTTTGGTCAAATCATTATATGTGTCAATTATAATCAAAATTGTATATTGTAAATATTGTTGTCACATACAAGGATAGCCCGTATTTTGTAAAAAAGCTCCAGAGTGTGATATTTTTGCATAACCTGTACAAAGTAATAAAATATTTGTTGTATATAATTTATGTTATGGCGGACGGGAAATTCGTTACGTCAAGAAGAAATATAAAATTTCATTTCATTCTTCTTTTAAGGACTATACCCGTTTACCATGATGTGGTAACTAATCACATCTATCTTCATCTTGGCTGTCATTTTCAGATTTTGTTGAGGCGCATTTCGAATGGATGACTTAGTAACCATGTAGTGAGCGTTGAAACTGTTGCTTGTTTTAAGAGGTGGTTAGATAACTTTATGGAAGGTGATAGCGGGCATAGGACTGTCTAGTGTAGGCCCTATGGTCTCTTGCAGTCTCCTCCATTCTTATGTTATGTTCTTCATTCTATATCCATTTCATCGTAAAAACTGCATTTCAATAAATGTTGAGAATTACAAGTCGTAGATTCACATAATAGTGATGATGAGCTCTTTTCAATCCTTCAACTCTGTATCCGGTTTGCGGAAATGGGCATCTGTGGAATTTGAGGCAACAGTAAGAAATATAAACCAAATCATGACATCTCTTGAGACAAGGGGTCGAGGTAGCCTAGAGAGATGTATTCATGATGAAAAACACACCGATATACGCGGAAGAAAGATATGGGGTGATTCAAATATATAGAATGCGACAGAGCGTCTCCGAGTACAGAGGTCCAGAAGGTGATGGGAAGGAAGGAGGAGTTGCTGCGTGTTGGGGAGGAATGAAACGAGGAAGGAAGAGAGAAGCCTGGAGGTTCTGAAGTTGGGGAGGCCAGAGCAGGGTCGAGGATAGAGCGGGAGCGTGGGAGTGGTGGGTTGTGGAGCGGGGTGACGGGGAAACTGGGGAAGCGGAAGGGAAACAGTGAAAGCCACAAAGGGGAAGGAAGTCCTTGGTATGAGGGCGCGGTTGCCGAAGTATGAGTGGTTTTATGTCTGTTTTTTATGGGTGGGATATGACGGAGGGAGGAGAAAGAGAAAGAGGAGAAGGGAGAAGAGGAAGAAGTGAAGGAGTAGGAGAAGGAGAAGTAGGAAGAGGATGAGAAGGTGGAGGGGGGAGCTTTGGTAAAGTGTTGCAGTAGTTGTTGTCAGAATATTCATTCATCTGAATTGAGACTGCTCAGACTGTATAAAATCGCCTGGTCTAAGTCAGAACAAGCTCTTCATGGTGTTTCAATAGGAACAGGAGATATTTTGTGGGAATTGTCGTGGAATTGCTTTCCTGTTTTTTTTTTTTTTTTATACCAGCGCCCCTTTTCTTGAAGAAAACATAATACCGAAGAGGTGCAGTCATAGAGGTGATAACATAGAATTTTAAGGAGGATAAAGGAACGGAACGAGAGAAGATGCTAAAAGTGTCCGGCATTCATTTTTGAGTGGAGATTTACTTTGTAAAAAAGAAGGCTATGTAACTTTGATCCGTAGAGGTATCACTACAATCCATAAAATATTATCTGTATTATTCAGTCAATACATATATATATATCCCTTTGGATAGATACACTACTGTACAAAAAATTCGTATCCAACATGAAGGCACACGAGAGAGAGAGAGAGAGAGAGAGAGAGAGAGAGAGAGAGAGAGAGAGAGAGAGAGAGAGAGAGAGAGAGAGAGAAAGCACATTTAATACTAAGGTTCGGTTCAAAATCAACGTTGTTCAAGAAAGCAAATGTAAGTTTTACTCGTGTATGTAACATATTCTGGTGTATGCTCCTCACCTTATATATATATACATATTTATATACTTATATATGTATATATATATATGTATGTATATATATATATATATATATGTATGTATTACATTGCTAATCAGTTATAGTATCATATAGAATCAAGACTAATTTCTCATATATATTAATCCTCTACTTTGTAATTTGTAATCTCCAGGAGGTAAATCTACCTGTGTTCAAGAACCCCTGCTGTAGAGGCCCTAATGAGTGGAAAGCTACTTGTCTATTTATATAACAAGAGCTTTATCCCCCTTAATAGGGAGGTAGCCAAATCAAAGGCACCCACCCACTCCCACCCATTTCACTCCCATCCACCACCCCTTTTCTCCTCTCATCTTAGCTCCTCATGGATGACGGGTCATCCCTGTATCCCGCCCACTGCCTCCCTGGGTCAGAAGCAATGCAGCAAGACACAGCACATCCACAGCAAGGCCGCTTCACTTAATCGGCGACCCCCACCTTCTCCGTCCCCTCATGCAGAAAAAGAGAAGACGAGGAGAAATCCCTTCGGGCTGCGTCAAAATATCATCCACACATAAACACCCCCTCTCTTTTCACTTCCTTGCATAACAGTATCATCTATACACAGTCATTCTCCAATCATCCCTATCCTCTTTCTTCCCTGCTCAACAGGCATTCCCCTCTTGCTCAACGACCCTTTCACTCCATCCATCCACCTCATCCTCCGTCGTTTCCTCAAGCTCACTCCCTCCACCTATGCCTTCCACAAAGTGAATTTCATTTTGACTCTGTAAAACATCGACGACTATATTTGGTTTTGTTTGGCGATGCACCAATCTTGGGTATTGGTGCAGTGCTGCAATGGCCGCGCAGAGCAAAGTTGACTTTTGATGGGTTCTCAAAGACACGAGGTCTCTTTTTATAACCCATGTGTATCCCAAATCTATATACTGCTGTTCCTTAGCCTCCTGAATACCACTTTTCAGTGCTAACTAAAATCGTCGTGCATCCACTAACTACCACTATTTTTTGGTTTGTGGTCCCTCTGTGGATCTGTCAGTGGGGGGGGGGGAGTGAAAACCACTTGACTATGGAACGTGAAGACAAGAGGATCCCAGCTTTTATCGCACAAGAAACCCTCCCTCTAACTCTTTCCCTCTCTCCCCTCCTGTGTCTGCGGAGCGATTCAACGTGTTCCGATAGACGACCGTGTCCTAAAATGACGATAACAACGACGACGACAGCGAGCTTGGTTGAGCTGAGTGGAACCAAACTATGTCGGGATAAGGTATATAAAAGCGCGTTTTTGTCCCACCGTTTCTGCCTTGCTTGCTTGTTTCAGCCGACCTTTGACCTAGATTTCACACCTCCACAGAGGAAGGGGAGTGGATACGGGTGTTACATGGAGTTACATGAACAAACGAACAGCAACATACCTATTGGTTCTAACAAAGTTGAACTGGTAATTAATCTATCATTAACACTTTTTTTTTTAATCTATCTTGAAGTAAATTATTCTAGTCGGAGATATTTGTACCTAAGTAAATATCGAGACGCTTTTTGAATACCTCTGCAGTAGAACAACCAATGACGTTGGATGGTAGACCATTCCATATATTAACAACGCGATTGAAGAAAGAGTATTTCGCCACGTCTATTTGAAATTGTTTTTCTACAATTTTGTATCCATTATTCTTAGTTACGTTGGAGGTGTCAATTTTTAGATATTTTCCACATCCATGTCTTCAATCTCTTCGACAATTTTGAAGATCTCATTTAGATGAACCATCATTCTTCATTTCGAGAGATTAAACAAATGTAGTTCTCTTAAGCGCTCTTCTTACGATTTGTTCCGCAACCTAGGGATGAGCTTTGTTACCCTACGCTGCACTCTTTCTAATTTCTGCATACCCTTCTAGGTTTGGTCTGACTAGGGCATTGTAAAGATTAAGAATAATTTCTTCAGTTATAAACTCAAAAGCTCTTCCTATATATCCAAATAATTTATTTGCAGTTTTAATGACCTCCGAGCACTGTTTGTTTTGTTTGAGATCATTTGAGATCACAATACCAAAGTTTTTCTCTTCCTCTATACTTTCTAGTTGTACACTATTCATCTTGTAGTTGGCCTGTACATTACTATTACCAATATGAAGTATTTTACAATACTGAAAAGCATCTGGGAATTTTCGGCCCATTTACGTAAAATGTTCAAATCATTTTGTAATTTGTTGTGTTATGGATATCATCTTATTTGCAATACTGGTATCATCCGCGAATTTTGATAATTTACACTTTATATTTTCATCCAGGTCAATGTATATCAGAAAGAGTACAGGACCTAGCACAGACCCCTGAGGCACTCCACTTGTTACACAATGCCAACCTGAACATTTTATATCCAGATTAACACGTTGCTTACGACCAGACAGCCATTCACAAAGCCATCAGTGGATATGACCTACTATACCATGGGATTCTAGTTTACTTAGTAACCTCCTATGGGGGACTTTATCGAAAGCTTTTTTTCTTTTTTGATCAAGATATATAACGTCAACCGCTCTCCCTTCTTCGTACATTCCGTAAATATAATGCAAGAAGTCGAGAAGGTTTGTCAGATACGAGCGCTTATTATGGAAACCATGTTATGAATCCTTGATAATATTGTTTTTCTCCAAGAATTTGACAATTTTGTCTCTCAGAATAGACTCCATTAGTTTGCAAACAACTGATGTAAGGCTAACAGACCGATAGTTACCAGTCTCTACTGTTGTACAACTCTTCCAGATTGTAAAGATAAGTTAAAAATTACACTGAGGGGCTTGCAGATTGGTTCTTTGACTTCCTTTAGTATTCTTGGGTAAATTTTGTCTGGTCAAGGCGATTTGCATGCTTATAGTTTATCTAAAACGCGCATCACATCATGCTGTGCAATATCCATGCCAAGTAGGCGTGTGGATACTGACTGTCCAGATGGTACTGGTTGATCGATTCCGCTGTTCTCAATAGCGAACACAGACGCGAAATAATCATTTAGGATGCCTGCCATTGCACTTTCGTCTGTTACTATCCCCCCTCACTCCTGTTGATTGGAGTGGACCAATGGTGCTCTTGGATACTTTTATTTTCCTTATACATCTGAAGAATTCTTTAGTTTCTTTGCATTTAGAGGCATTATACTGTTCTTGTTATTTCCTACTGATTTTAATCAGATTTATTGGATTCTCGACGACATCTTGCGCACTCTAATCTATCTGCTTGGCTATGTGTTGATTTGTATCTCCTGTACGCACGTTTCTTGGCTAACAAAATATTTTTTATATCAACATTCCACCATTTGGGTTTGGCAGTGCTTGATGGACGTCTATCGCGCATTGGACTACATTCCTCAATTGCTTTCTTGAGTATATTAGAGAATATACCTCAAGTTTGTTCAACATCCTGTATTTTTGTAATTTTCATATGTAGATGTTGGTTCCCAGTTAGGTTGTAATGGGTTGGAAACGCCAGAATACATGTTATTAGAGAATATACCTCAAGTTTTTTCAACATCCTGTATTTTGTAATTTCCATATGTAGATGTTACCAAAGGAAAAAAGCCTTTGGTATATGTATGTATGTATGTAGATGTTGGGTCCCGGTTAGCTTGTAATGGGTTGGAAACGCCAGTATACATGTTATTAGAGAATTTACCTCAAGTTGTTCAACATCCTGTATTTTTGTAATTTTCATATGTAGATGTTGGGTCCCGGTTAGGTTGTATTGGGTTGGAAACGCCAGTACACATGTTATTAGAGAATATACCTCAAGTTCGTCCAACATCCTAAATTTTTGTAATTTTCATATGTAGATGTTGGGTCCCGGTTGGGTTGTATTGGGATGGAAACGCCAGTATACATGTAATAGGATAGTAGACCGGGAGTCAGAATAAGAGAAAGCGCTCGCTTTGGTTTGGGAACATGGATAAGACAACTTCAAGGAGAGTGGGAGGAGATGGATCTGGGACCAGCCGTCGGGAGTTGGGAACACAAGGTACAGAAGGAACATTATATTTCGGGGGTAGACAAGTGTAAAACACGTAAGGAACAGCGGAGGGTGTGAGGTTTGAGGGAAGGCAGGGGAGTCAAAGACCCGGTGGTGCAAGGAAGAGCAAAGGTGGCAAAATGAGTAACAGAACACGTTTGCTCGCGAGGAGGAATGCCCTGAGACATCAAGGGGCCGAGTTTATAAAAGATCCTAACTCAAATTTATAAAATATCCTAACCCTAATAATGGAGATTTGACCTAAATCCCTATTATGTCGGCGACCTAAATGCTTATGTGTAGACATAACCTCGACATTACGGACAGCTGATTTAGGTAAAATCTCCGCTGTTTTGAAGATTTATGTTTAGACTCAGGGGCTAGGATCTTTTATAAATTCGGCCCCTGAGTCTAGACATAAATCTTCAAAACGGCGGAGATTTTACCTAAATCAGCTGTCCATAATGTCGAGGTGGTTATGTTTAGACATAAGCATTTAGGTCGCCGACATAGGGATTTAAGTAAAATCTCCGCCGTTAGGGTTAGGATCTTTTATAAATTCGGCCCCTGGGATCTGAAGAGTGGATATCATGGTACCCGAAGCATCAAGAGCAGGGAGGACCACCAGGCTTTAGGGAAAAGAGTCTTAAGGGATAGGACTTCAAGGGACGGGAGAACAAGGACGGAGGAAACTGAAGCGCCCTGGGGAAGGAAGACGGTGCTTGAAACCTAACACGAAGGCTGAGAAGAGAGATTTAAGGGCCAGGGAGGAGAGTGAAGGGTCTCGAGGGAGAAGAAGCTCCTGAGGACTCAAGGGTAAAAGGAA
>NC_134801.1:24033342-24045842 GCF_046742065.1 Oratosquilla oratoria
GTATTCTTTTATGATTGTATATTAACCTCTGCTCACAAAGGAATGCTGGCTGCTTTTAAGGACATAAAAACGAGGGAGACTGCAGGGGACCATAAGGCCTACACTAGGCAGTTCCATGTCCCTTACCACCTTCCATCCCCATCCATAAAGTTATCTAATATTTTCTTACAACAATCAGTTGTTTCAGCACTCACTACATGTTACTAAGTCTGACAACATTCCAACACACACGTTATACTCCAGACCCAAATATACGGACACAAATTAAATCACAATAAACAACTACATAATAGAACCAGTAATATACTATAACATACACAAATATCTAACCTCCCTGTTATATAAAACTAATGTTAAAGATTGTTAAGATTCCAACCCCCTCAACAGATAGCTGTGTCAGCATATCATCTGGTATAAAAGATAGAACCAAAGGAGGGGACGGCAGTTAATAGGTGAACGTAGATCCAATAGGATCTACGTAGTGTATCTTATTGAATATACGTCCAGAAGGAAAGTGAAGTGTTTAGATTACCAACAAGACTTACTAAAGACGATATGCACGTCACCTACAGATTCAGGGGCCCAGGGTTTGTCCTTAGCCCAAAATGACATTTTTTTTGCTTCTCTTCTTTATATACTTGCCGCATATATAAAAGGAGTCGGAGTGGGGCGGCAGGCCCTTGAAATAATCTGAAAATATAGAAATATATGCAATTAGAAAAAATGAATCATAAAGACCTGAGAGTATAAATTATAAACATGTTAAATGAACATACATGTATAAAATAAGTAGGGTAATTCAGACTATATTCATCAAATTTTGGAGAAAAAAAAAATATCACCAAATTGAACCAATAGCATTCGAAAATATGACACAAATTGCTTTTGCTGCAATTCTAAAATATCATTAGGTTGAATGCTAATAGCTAGCCCAGAGTTTTTACAAATCCAAACTTATAACTGTTTAATTGCATTTCTATATGTTTGGGTGGGAGACCTAAGTAACATTATATATGTATATATATATATATATATATATATATATATATATATATATATATGTATTTACATGATGTTATGACAAATGAAGCTTATTTTCACTTGGAACTATCTACTGTAGGTATTGTGGTCTCTTGCAGGCTTCCCCATTCTAATGTTCTTATGTCATTTTCCTTTCTTTTCATCCTCGCGTCTTGCCTTAACTCCTGAAACGCGGTGACGTATTTTTGACGAATGTTTGCTTCTTGCTTCTGCTAGAGCCAGACGATTCTATTCAGCTAAAGGGTGGACTCGGAAGAAATCGGGCTTTCGATCGAGACATGAGCTTTGTACCAAGTCCTGATTCGGTTTAACGTCGCGAACTCCCTCCTATCAGGAGGCCAGGACGGTGCCCCTTACAGAGGACTTTGTAACGTGGAATTTAATGAACCATGCCCTTGGTCCAACTCGCTGGCGGTAGGTTTTCGAATCGCCGTTACCTCGACCTCTGCCGCAAGTAGCGACGCTCTAACTCGTTCGGCCAGGAACAGAAATGCATAAAGCGCGTCACATTGTTAGGGAGGCTGACCTCGCCTTTGACGTCCTTCTTGAGAAGGTCACGCAAGGTCAAAGGGGGGGGGAGAGTCGACAAGAACAGCGGAAAAGTGAAGACAAAAGCGCCGTGAATGAACAATTAGGAGAAAAGAAGAAAGTGGCTGTGAAGCAAATGCTCCGGGACAGACGGAAGCAGGACAAAAACAATATGGAAAGACAAACGAGAATTATTTGAAAAGGAATAGAGAAAAGAAGAAAGCGACTGCGGGAAAGGGGGAACGAACAGTGAGCTGAAACGACAAAAGAAGAGCGACAGGACTCGAGGGGTCTGGAAGACGAGGAATAAGAGGAGGAAGGATAAACGAATAGGAGGAGAGAAGGGGGAAAAGAAGTGGAGATGCTGAGAAAGTGAAAATACAAAGAAAAGGGGATGACAGTAGACCGACAGACGCCGATAAAAGTCTTTGGCCTATGCACCTGACAAGGCTCTATTGTCACAGAGTTATTTCATTCAGTTCAGTAGACTGACTTGGATATAAAATCAAGTCACGATTGATGAAGATTACTTTCGCATATGTAGCTGACAAGGCTTTATTGTCATAGAATTATTTCTTTCAGTCGAGTAGACTGACTTGGATATCAAGTCAAGTCACGATTGATTAAGATTACTTTGGCCTATGCAGCTGACAAGGCTTTATTGTCATAGAATTATTTCGTTCAGTCGAGTAGACTGACTTGGATATCAAGTCAAGTCACGATTGATTAAGATTACCCCTTATGGGGTATTGAGTGCATATTTTCTGTGTTTTATATATCAGGGGTTTTACATTGGCGTTCATTAAGATGAATAAAATCTCTTAGCTTTAGCCATAATAAAGCCTAAAGACTACGCCACCATAACAAAGGTTTTCCTTTGGCTGAATAAAACCGCCTGATGACAGACAAAACAAGCTCACAGATTGTCAATAACAGTTAAAGGGGGCAGGTGGAGGATTCCTCTCGGCTGAATAAAATCACCTGGCGGCAGTAAGATTAACTGTACAAATCATTAATGGTGGTGAATGGACTGATAAAGGAACTTGAATGGTGAGTCTGGAGGGAATAGGAAAGGGGAGGGAAGTGGGACGGGGGAGACTTGAGTTAGACGGGAAAGGGGTAAGGATGGGGGGGGGGAAGAGGGGGCGGTGGGGGAGGTAGATGATGGAAGGGCTGTGGAAGGGGACCCTTATCTCCTATATTGCAGAACTGGTTTTCCTCCGCTCCATATCAGGCCTGGGGGCGGAGGTCGAGGCCTGATTTGTGGCAGCTGACCCAACGACGACCACGGTGGGTCGTCGTCGTCGGTTCCTTTTCGTCGTCGTCGTCATCGTCGTCGTTATTATCATCATCAGGGCTGTCTACGTTGGTATATGCCTTTATTGACTTCGTCGGCGGCGTCGTCGTTTTGGCGTCGTCGTGGACGTCGTTTTGACATCGTTTTGGCGTTGTCGTGGACGTCATTTTCTCCTTCATTGCCTTCGTCGACGTCGTGGTCGTCGTGGTTGTGGTTCTCGCCTTCGTCGTTGTGGTCACAATCGAGAAGAAGGACAACAAAAGTGAGGCACGGAAAGAAGCGTTCCAGCAGAAGATACGTGGGCTGTTCTCAGGTACAGATGGGAACGAAGATGGTCGGCAGGGTCGGATGAGGATGCAGGATGGTATGGGCGTGTAGGGACCTAGGACCGGGGCAAGTAGATGAAATAGAACTGTGATCTTCATCAGCGTCCTTTGCAAGCTTTAGTGGTATAGGGGGATGGTGTAAGTTAGTGCACGTAGTGTGGTGTGTTGCACAGTTTTGGTTGGTGGTGTCCTGTCGCATGTGAGGGACAGGATAATATTTGTTGTTTTTGACCCGAGTGTCACTGGGAACCTGCACCTCCTTTGTAATCAGCAGCCGTTCTCAAACTCTCCCATGGATCTCTCTGGAAAGAAACATTAGTCTGTATTCTGCATTATGTTAGTATGAGGAAGTAGTCGTCGGTCGTCAACTCTCTTTGCGTAAAATGTTGAAGATAATTAACTCGATAGAGATCCCGGGCCCAGCCCAGAGACCAAGAAGTGTCCGCATCCCCAGATGAAGATGAGGATGCTGATAAAACAGAAAGAGTAACAGTGGGGGGGATGATTTTATCCGACGTTAATCTCGCAGGACCATCACATGCAGATTCCCGTCGCTTATCCCGTGTTGGAGAGACTGCAGGATAAGTACATGAGGTTGATAGACCATATCATTTGTTTTAAGAAACGATTAGACAACTTTATGGATGGGGATGACAGGTGGTGATGGATACGGAGCTGCCTAATGTAGGCCTTATGGTCTCTTGCAGTCTCCTTCATTCTTATGTTCTTATGTTGAGATAGAAATGAATCTAAATTGTTCTTGTTATTGTCATTATATTGCCATGCACCAAAATGAGCTGATATAAGTATAAAAAATTATATAAATTATGCTGTGGTCACAGAACCAAATCTAGATTAAACAATGGATAACCCTTCTGTCTCGTACATGGGAACACCAAGTTCAGTCCCCGTTAGGGAACAGGCAATGGTTCAAGTTCCATCTTTCTGGATTCTATGAATTTACAATTGCGGGCATCAGAAGATCAGTACGAGTATACCAACGCCACATGATAGCACAGTCAGTATGATCGGATTGATTACATTGGTTTCAGACTTCGTTCACAATCACAACCATTCCAATGCTCGACATCTCACATGTACTTGTTAACAAACATACGCCTTGACCAATCCGCCAGTCAACCAATCAATCAATCAATCATCTATCCTGAGTCCACCGCTGAGCAAAGGCCTCTCCCAAATCACTCCATGACTCTCACGGCTGCGCCAACCTCTGCCACGTCATTCTTGCAATTTTTTCTATTTCGTTTCTCCACCTTCTGTCTGGCCTCCCTCTTACACGCTTCACATCTCGTGGCGTCCAGTCAGTAGCACACTTGCTCCATAACCCATCTTTCTTTCGCGTTAACTTTCCTGTCCAATTCCATTTCCGCCTCTACAGTATCTATCACTCCATTCTGCTCTCTCGCCTAACTTACCCTCTATCTGTCTTTCAGCGTTATTCTCAACAATGATCTTTTCATTCTCCTCTGTGTACTACTTAGCTTTGTTTTCTTCGCTTTCGTCTATTTTCAAGTCTCGCATCTGTCTATCATAGCTAGCATCGTACACAGATTCAGATATATAGGTAGATCCTATCACGATCTTCCGATATTTACGAAACATTTTCCTATCATGATACACCTTTTTATTTCATCCTCATGAACTTGAATCAGTTTCAACATATGGACCAAATAACGTTTTTAATTTGAACTTTTGTGTTGGATAATATTTCATCTTTATTCTTATTTGAATATCTTCAAATCTACTTTTAGACTGTCCTTGTTCGGGTCACTGCACATTTTTAAAGTTTGATTATTCAAATTTATGGGTTTTAGGGAAGGCTTGTGTGTACATTAACGCACATATTTGGAAATCCCTTTGTCACTTTTAAACCCTTTCAGCTCGACTGATTGAAACGGTCTGGTGCTGGCCAGAAGAAAGTATTTAAACTTTGTCTTCAAACCCAAATGGCCTGTGCTCGAGAGTGGCGTCGTCCAGCTACCAACCGTCGGTTTAATTAAACTGTTGGGAGTCCACCGTTTCTGTCCTGCCAAGGGTGTCCTTCCCTGACTCCCTCACAAGGGAGTCAGTCAAGCAAATTCCCACTCCCACCCATTCCACTCCCATCCACCACCCTCTCCCCCCTCTCATCTTAGCTCCTCGTGGATGAAGGGTCATCCCTGTCTCCCCCCCATTGGCCCGGGTCAGAAGCAATGCAGCAAGACACAGCACATCCATGGCAGGGTTACTTCACTTACACAGCGATTCTCTCTCTTCGTCCCCTCATGCAGAAAATAGAGAAGACTGAGATAAATCACTCCGGGCTGAATCAAAATATCATCCATACACAACCATTCTGCACTCATACCTATCTCCTACCCTCTCACTTTCCTGCTCAACAGACATTCCCCTCATGCTCACAGACTCTTTCATTCCATCCATCTATCTCGTCCTTTCAAGTTTACTCCATCTGCCTCTGCTTCCCAGACTCTTTTTGTTAATCTTTCTTCAATCATTCTTTTCATGTGTCCAAACTATCCCAATAATCTTTCATCAACCCTATCTTTCAGTTCCCTCTCCACCCCCGCTTTCCTCCTCACCTCCTCATTTCTCACTCTATCCAACCTTGTAACACCCATCATATCTTTCAGACACTTCATCTCAGATACATTGAAATTTCTCCTTTCTACCTGGGAGAGTTGGTCGAAGCCTCACGTCTTCCGCTATGCATTTTCCATCGGCTGCAGAAGATCACCTGGCGAGACACAGAACATGTGTATAAATCGCGAAATGAGTCATCTTAAGAACATGAAAATTAAGAAGACTGCAAGAGACTATAAGTCCTACACTAGGCAGTTCCATACATCACCTTTCATCGCTATCCGTGATGTTATCCAATCTTCTCCTAAAACATCAACAGATGTTACTAAATCTATTCCAAATCGTTAACCACTCTATTGTTAAAACAATTCTCGCCTATTTCCTTCTTAAATCTAAATTTATCCAATTTAATGCCATTACTACGAGTCCTGCCCTGCTGTCTTAATATGATGACCTTACACCTTTTCTCTCGACTGAATAGAATTGCCGCCTGGACAAAGGAGCGGAACACGAAGAAGAGTGGAGGGATTTGTCTGGTGAAGGGTGTTTACCTGCGTGTGGATGAGGACATTATTATTATGGCGCTACGAGGATCCCGAGATTTACATATAAAAGAAGACACTGTTTGATGAATATCTCTACTCTCGCTCTCTCTCTCTCTCTCTCTCTCTCTCTCTCTCTCTCTCTCTCTCTCTCTCTCTCTCTCTCTCTCTCTCTCTCTCTCTCTCTCTCTCTCTCTCTCTCTCTCTCTCTCTCTCTCTCTCTCTCTCTCTCTCTCTCTCTCTCTCTATCTGTGTGTGTGTGTGTGTGTGTGTGTGTGTGTGTGTGTGTGTGTGTGTGTGTGTGTGTGTGTGTGTGTGTGTGTGTGTGTGTGTGTGTGTGTGTGTGTGTGTGTGTGTGTGTGTGTGTGCTTACGTGTGTATATGCATGCTTGTATTTTTATATGTGCGTGTGTATGTATGTGTGTGTGAATGTACGTGTTTGCGTGCGTGTGTATGTACGAGCACATTTGCTTATATGTGTGCGTTTATATATATATATATATATATATATATATGTATGTGTGTGTGCGTGCTTGCATGTGGGTGTATGTACGAGCGAGTGTAGTTATGTGTGGGTCTGTGTGTGTGTGTGTGTGTGTGTGTGTGTGTGTGTGTGTGTGTGTGTGTGTGTGTGTGTGTGTGTGTGTGTGTGTGTGTTTGCGTGTGTGTCCTTGTATGTGGACGTGGGCGTGGGGAATGGGTAGAAGTGCTTGAAGAAGAACGTATTTATGTTGATGATAATGAGTAAGATAATTAACAGAGAAAAAGAAAGGTAAATGGGAAGGCAAGAAAAAGTCTCGTTGAGATTGCCTTTGGGCATGTGAGGGAAAGAGAGGAGAAAAGAATGCTACAAAAGGCAAAGGTGGAAGAGAAGAGAAGAAAAGGAAGACCGAGAAAACGTTGGGATATCGAAAATGAGAAAATTAAATAGGAAGTTATCCGCATCGAAGAAGTAATAGGAAGTTATCCACATCGAGGAAGTAATAGGAAGTTATCCACATCGAAGAAGTAATAGGAAGTTATCCACATCGAAGAAGTAATAGGAAGTTATCCACATCGAAGAAGTAATAGGAAGTTATCCACATCGAAGAAGTAATAGGAAGTTATCCACATCGAAGAAGTAATAGGAAGTTATCCACATCGAAGAAGTAATAGGAAGTTATCCACATCGAAGAAGTAATAGGAAGTTATCCACATCGAAAAGGTAATAGTGAGGGTGCAAGACAGATTTGAGTTTGGAAAACGGAAACAGTAGGGGAGAGAGGGTGAGAGGGATTGAAAAAGTCACACACACACACACACACACACACACACACACACACACACACACACACACACACACACACACACACACACACACACACACACACACCACCACCACCCCCCCCCCCACCCCCCCCGCCCCCCCCCCCCCCCCCCCCCCCCCCCCCACCCCCCCCCCCCCCCCCCCCCCCCCCCCCCCCCCCCCCCCCCCCCCCCCCCCCCCCGCTCCAGCTTGTTCTTGACAAGACACAACATATCCAACATCCCTTACCCTCAGTCACTAATCTCCCGCGCAACTGACATTAAGCCATCTATATTGGCATATGTCATTCTCAAGTTCCCCATATATTCCTTTATATCTCCTTCCCTTCCCCTACCTGCTCTCTCTCTCTCTCTCTCTCTCTCTCTCTCTCTCTCTCTCTCTCTCTCTCTCTCTCTCTCTCTCTCTCTATCTATCTATCTATCTCTCTCTCTCTCTCTCTCTCTCTCTCTCTCTCTCTCTCTCTCTCTCTCTCTCTCTCTCTCTCTATATATATATATATATATATATATATATATATATATATACATATATATGTATACATATATATATATATATATATATGTATATATACATGTATATATACATATATATATATATATATATGTATATATATATATATATGTATGTATATATACATACATATATATATATATATATATATATATATGTGTATATATATAATATATAATATATACAGTGTATATACATATATATATATATAATATAGAGTGTATATATATATATATATTATATATATATATATACATATATATATATCGCACCCCCACCCCCACCCCCACCCACCCCCACACAGGGGGTGGGGCAGTAACAGCTTGCAGGACAAGGGAATCTTTCAAGTCATTAGCACTAGTCAATCCTATTTCCTTGTTAGAATTATAGTTTTAGGTGTTACCTCTCTGATTTTCTTTGTTTTTTCTCCTCTTTATTGCTAATATAAGCATATTTGTTTGTATGTATTTGTTGGGAATCTGCATATGTCTGTGTCCTCAAATAATATTTTGTTGCATATTTTGTAATTATATTAATGAATTTTGTTATCTGTATGCAGTATATCATTACATCTTTTCTGGGGAAGGTTATAGTTATTACATGCATAATACCCGATTATACTTTTTGTCGATTTTTATTTATATACAACCCAGCTTGTATACAAACTTGTATGAATCTCATTTGTGAAGATTGCAAATGTGCAATGTGATATTCTTTATTTACCTATTCCTGTCTTTTAAAACTAGTCGTTGTTCATGCCCATTTTTCGAAATGGATTTTTATCTTCGACAATCCATGGTCGACAAAGTTTTCCATTTCCTGATAGATATAAATTGTAAGTACGAACGACTGATTAGCGATGGAGCAAATGTGTTACTGACTGGACGCCGCGAGAGGGGAAGCGTGGAAGAGGGAGACCAGACAGAAGGTGGAGAGACAAGATTGAGAAGTTTGCAGGAGTGATGTGGCAGAGGATGGCGTGGTCGTGTGAATTATGGAATGCTATGAAGGAGGTCTTTGTTCAGCAGTGGACTCAGGATAACTGATTTGATTGATTTGATTGATTAATTGATAAATTGTACGAGAGTGATTGTCCTGAAGTGGGAGGTAACCAGTAATAGATATAATTTTCTTCGCAACCACAACTATTTTTATTTTCCCTTCCTTAGCAAGTTTTCTTTTGCTACAGTGTTCTTTATTTTATGACCGTAGTATAGATAATGCCAACACGTAATCTTCATGATAAGCCTCATTTTACCGAAAGCCAGCTCAGCCTCCTTCACTTAAAGAGAATTTCTGAGATGACACTTTTCCCTTCCCCTCCTCCTCCGCCTCATAACATTGTAATTGCAAAAATTTTATGAAAATACGTTCCAGCTCCTTCCTTTCTTTCTTTAACTTGCAATACAATGCAATACAGTACCATAGAAATACAATACAATAGTACTCGATGCCGCACAGCACTGTACAATACAGGACAATACAGCATAATACAACACAATGCAACTACAATTGATATAACGCGGTACAACAAAATACATTACAATGCAATACAATGCGACGTGATACAATAGTGTTTATTACAGTGTAGTTCAGTATGATATGATATAATACAGTACAGCAGAATGGAATGGAAATCAGTGATATACAATGCACCACACCAAGAGGATGAAAATCCAGAGCATCATGAGATTTTTTGGTCTATATTGAGTTAAGCACCTTCGTTGTGACTGTTACCAGACAATTTCATTCATAACAAAAGGACCCTAGTGCCCCTTTACCCCCAAAACACACACACACACACACACACACACACACACACACACACACACACACACACACACACACACACACACACACACACACACACACACACACACACACACGTATGTTAACTTTGTCTCTTTAGTCGAAAGTTTGTATACAAGTTGTTCCTCTTTAGCTCCAACTAGTGTTAATATTTTGTTAATGCATATTGCTTACTTCTCAGTCAATTTAGGATCAGTATTTCATTTTTCTTCTTGAAAACGGTTTCGATTAAAGATTTCTCTGTGGCTTGTCAGCGCATTTGATAATCCTCTGGTAATCAATCGCCAGGCGCTATGGTTGAGATTTAGTCCAGTAAACAGTCTGTCCCTATGGACAATTTATCGCAACGAAAAGGTGGAGTCATAAAAAGATAAAGGGAAGATTTAAGGACCAGTAAAAAGGATAATAGAAAAAAAAGTTAAAAAGAAAAAAGGTTAATACTCCCTTTTTAGTAAATATTAGAAAGGATAGTAAGAAAAAAGTTAAAAAAGAAAAAAAAATAGCACTCTCTTTTTAGTAAATAATATTTTCCAGTCTTGAAAAATAGTGCATTATGGGTAGAGATGCCGCTTCAATCCCTAAAATATAATCCCAAATTGGCCAAAGTTATGCAGCATCCTTTTATGATTGATTATTAACCTCCACAAAAATAAATAGATAAATAAATAAATAAATAAATAGATAAATGAATAAGTAAATAAAAAAAAAATAACAGGCAATTTTGGGCAATTTCAAATTCTAATATTTCTTTGTTCTTTCGTCACCTGTATGTAAAAGTTAAAAGTGATCAGAATTCTTTCGTTAAAGACGATGACAAATATGAAGACATGTGGAGGGATGATGAAATCAAAAACAAGAGGAGGGACTAGAAGCAAAATAACGAACACAACAGGAATGGTGTCAACAACAAGACCAATAACGGAAACAACAAAAATATAAATCACGCTGATCGAGAGCATTTGTCCAAAGTGTCGAAGACACGTTAAAACATCAGGAAACACAAGAGAAGATATACTTTATCAACCCGTTTAGAATCGATCATAAACGTTGGTCAGGCTGATGTAACGGACAAAACTTTTGACCTATTGGAGCCTTGAACGAACATCGCATCTCGCGTCACTCTGACCTTGACTTCTGACTTAGATCTAAGATAAATGACAAGGTACATCCTTTGGGTGTAAGAGGACCCAAGAAAAGAGTGAGTGAGTGAGGGAGGGAGGGAGGGAGGGAGGGAGTGAGGGAGGGAGGGAGGGAGGGAGGGGTGGTGGATGAGAATGGAGTAAGTGGGGATGGAATGGATGGGAGTGGAATTAAGCCAGTTGACTTTGGCTACCTCCCTTGTCAGGGGGTGGGGGGGGTGGGGGGGGTGAAACCCTTGGTATATTTATGCACATCCTTGGAATCATCTTTATAAGATATCATAGTATGGGCATGATCAAAACAAGTTCAGGGTCCAAAACGTGCGTGATATCGTTGCAGACCGACACAGAGACATATTCTAACGCAGCGTTTCTCAACCTTAGGGTTCCCCGGAACCCTAAGGTTCCGCAAAAGGTCCCTCAGGGTTCCGCGAGGCCAAGTGAGATAAGCCAATGCACTTTTGGATTTTTTGTTTAATTTCATATACGTAATATAATTACACACGCATGACATCTTTCTGGGTATTGTAATAATGTAATACAGACATCATCCTAGCTATTATTACGATGAAAATAAAATGAGAAAGATATGGTATATGTTTCTTTTCTTTCTTTCTTTTTTTTTGCGCAGGGGTTCCTTGAGACATGCAATTTATCTTAAATGTTGCATGGTATCATCCAGGCTTATCGAAGGCAGATTGGTAACAGTATCACAAGACATGAAAGTCAATTAATATAATATCAACATCACTACCACTGCCACGGTCACCACCGCCATCACCAAAACTACCACCACGACCACCATAACTACAAAACAAAATCACAAACACAAACAACCTTAGTACCATCACCAAAACTACCACCACAACCACTATAACTACAAAAAATCACAAACACAAACAACCCTACTACCATCACCAAAACTACCACCACGACCACCATAACTACAAAACAAAATCACAAACACAAACAACCCTAGTACCATCACCAAAACTACCACCACGACCACTATAACTACAAAACAAAATCACAAACACAAACAACCCTACTACCCTCATCAACAAGGGAAGCTCATACGAGACGACAGCAACAATAGAAGCAACAAAACAAGAAAAACGGCAATAACATAAACAACAAAAAACAAAAACAGCAACATCAACAACACTCACCCTACATCTGTATTTCATCAGACGAGGGGAAGGAAAGGGGGGGGGACGAAGGTAGGGGAATAGGAAAGGAGAAGGAAGGGAAATGGGGAAAGGGGAAATGGAAAGAGGAGGGGAAAATAGGGAAGAAGAAAATGGAGGAGATTAATCTCGTTTTGTGCCTCTTTTACTCTTTATCTATCCCTTTTTCCTCTTCTGCTCCTCCATATCTCTCTCTCTCTCTCTCTCTCTCTCT
>NC_134801.1:24048342-24068342 GCF_046742065.1 Oratosquilla oratoria
CCAAAACCGAGCACTGGGGAACTCCACTAAAAACACTCCCCATTTGGATTTTACACCATTTATGGTGATCCGCTGTTTTCTGTCACTGATACATACTCTGATGATCTAATCTATTCAAACAATTTTGCTCTCGTGCCGTGGATTTTGACTTTATTTAGTAGTCTCTGGCTGGGCACCTTGTTGAACGCTTTGCTAAAGTCAAGGTAAATAACATCGTAAGTATCATTGTTATCTGACGCCTTGTAAACATTAATGCAAAAAAAAAAAAAAATAGATGAATTGCATATGGCTTACCCGTAGTAAACCTATACTGTAAGTCACGAGTCAAATCTATTAGCTTTTATTGAATCTATCATTTTACCTGTAATCGACATCAAACTGGCTGACCTGTAGTTGTGCATAGACAATTTATCACCCTTTTGAAAACAGGAACAACGTTTACCTGCCCCCAAGAAGTCAGTACGAACCCAGTGTCGAGCGACTTACTAAATATTTCCTTTAACTGGTCGCAGGTTTCAAATTTATGCTCTTTAAGCACTCTCGGAAATTTTCATCTGGACCCGGGGATTTTGTAGCTTTAAGTCTATCAATCTGTTTGACTACTTCTTCCTTAGTGATGTTGATGTTAATTAGTCTACCTCCCTCGTCCCCACTGAAGATCGGATCGCAGTCAGGTACCATATCTAAGCTCTCCTTTGTAAATCTCTCTCTCTCTCTCTCTCTCTCTCTCTCTCTCTCTCTCTCTCTCTCTCTCTCTCTCTCTCTCTCTCTCTCTCTCTCTCTCTCTCTCTCTCTCTCTCTCTCTCTCACTCTATCTCTCTATCTATCTCTCTATCTATCTCTATCTCTCTATCTATCTCTCTATCTATCTCTATCTATCTCTATCTATCTATCTATCTATTTCTCTCTTTCTCTCTCTCTCTCTATCTATCTATCTATCTCTCTCTCTCTCTCTCTCTCTCTCTCTCTCTCTCTCTCTATCTATCTATCTATCTATCTATCTATCTATCTATCTATCTATCTATCTATCTCTCTATCTATCTCTCTCTCTATCTATCTCTATCTCTTTATCTATCTATCTCTCTATCTATCTATCTCTCTATCTCTCTATCCATCTATCTATCTATCTATCTCTTTCTCTCTCTCTATCTATCTGTCCATATCTCTCTCTCTCTCTCTCTCTCTCTCTCTCTCTCTCTCTCTCTCTCTCTCTCTCTCTCTCTCTCTCTTCCTCTCATTCCCTACCTTTCCTTTACTTTTCTTTCCTTTCCTTTCCATTTTTCTTTCATTTTCTTTCTTTTCCCTTCCCTTCCTTTTCCCTCTCCTTTCACTTCTATTCTTTTCTCTTAATTTTCTTTTTTCTCTTCCTTTCTTTGCCTTCGTTCCTTTCCTTATTGTTTTTCACCATCATTTACCTTTTCCCTTTTTCCTTGCCCATCTTCTTCCCTTTCACTCCTCTGTTTCCCTTTCCCTTCCCCTTCCGCTTACCTTTCTCTGTCTCTGCACCCTTACTTCCTCTGTTCGAACCCCGTGTTGAGGGTATTCACTGTCAATATCTTAAGGACTTTATTGGCATCCTTACGGACCAGAGCCACGCAACATTCCTTTATGATAAGAGACTAATCCCCCACTCAAAAAAAGAATGCTCACCACTATTTCCTTTCTATTATTCTCCTTAATCTTTTATACCAACTATAGGAGTCCACGACTTTGGTGAGATCGTGTCTCGAGGACAGAAATACCGGACACCTTTTCGTCCTTCTTGTCCATCAGATTTTCTTTAGTTTTGCATCTGATTCGTCCGACAACTTAACTTCTTTGTTATCGTTTTTCAGTTTTGCATGAAAGCGTCTCTATGTGTGTGTTTTCTTGCTTTTAGTTGTATTTACCTAGTTGTATCTTACGGGAATAGAGCTATGCTCGTAGTGACCCGCTTTTGTATCTTTGAGCATCCAGTTTGATCTTAAATTCTTCTTTATTTTTTGCTTTCACTGTTTCCTCATTCAGTTTGTGTGTGTGTGTGTGTGTGTGTGTGTGTGTGTGTGTGTGTGTGTGTGTGTGTGTGTGTGTGTGTGTGTGTGTGTGTGTGTGTGTGTGTGTGTGTGTGTGTGTGTGTGTGTGTGTGCGATTCACCTTGGTCTTTGGATCACGTGTTGGACTCGTGATCGATAGCTATTTCCCTCCCAGAAGAGAGCTCAGGGATCGTATGACCGATCTATGGGTAATGCTATGACCTAACACGCACACACACACACCAAACTCCCCGCCCACAAGAGTTGGAGGAACGACTCGAAATGCAGCGATACTGAAATAATTTCAGCCCTGGGCAGGATTCGAACCAGGTACCGCCGGCACCGCCGTACTGACAGTCCTTGACTCAACCGACCGCGCCACCGAGTCGTGTGTGTGTGTGTGTGTGTGTGTGTGTGTGTGTGTGTGTGTGTGTGTGTGTGTGTGTGTGTGTGTGTGTGTGTGTGTGTGTGTGTGTGTGTGTGTGTGTTCTCTCTGTAACTACATTTACTTGCCCATCCCTTTCTGTCTTATCCTTTTCATGGTTTCATCGTACCTTCCCTCATCCTCCTTCACCTTTTCGCCTTTTCCTCCTGTTCTGCCTCCCTCCTCGTCTTTCTTCCCTTCTCTTACTCCTCGTCCTCGTCCTCGGCTCGTCCTCGTCCTCGTACACCCTGGCTGCACTTGACGAAGGTGGAGTAGAGGGGGAGGTCGGTTGAAGTGAGGAAGTGGAAAAAAGTGGAGGGGGTGGCCGCTTGGTGAGGGGTGGAACGCAAGGGGAGCAACGTTAATAGCAATGAGAAGGAATGACAGCAGTGGGAGATAGATAACTAGAGATTCATACGGTGTCTGTTACTAGACTATGCTTTGGGTACAAAAGCATAAACACACACACACACACACACACACACACACACACACACACACACACACACACACACACACACACACACACACACACACACACACACACACACACACACACACACACACCACGTGGAGCAATTAGTAGAGTTCGCGGCTGCCACTACGGAGGTCCGGGTTCGAATCCCGCTCAGGGCTGAAATTATTTCAGTAGCACTGCGCTGCGAGTCGTACCTCCAGCTCTCGTGGGCGGGGAGTTAGGTGTGTATGTGTGCGTGTAAGGTCACAGCATTACCCATAGATCGGTCATATATGATCTCTGAGCTCTCTTCCGGGAGGGAAATAGGTGTCGATCACGAGTCCAACACGTGATCCAAGACCATGGTGAATCGCACACACACACACACACACACACACACACACACACACACACACACACACACACACACACACACACACACACACACACACACACACACACACACACACACACACACACAATGTGCTCATTGGATCCCGTTATGCGTGTGTACGTGTATGCGTGTGCGTGCGTGTGCGTGCGTGCGTGCGTGTGTGTGTGTGTGTGTGTGTGTGTGTGTGTGTGTGTGTGTGTGTGTGTGTGTGTGTGTGTGTGTGTGTGTGTGTGTGTGTGTGTGTGTGTGTGTGTGTGTGTGTGTGTGTGTGTGTGTGTGAGTGCGTGTGTGTGTGTTTCCTCATGTACGCATTTATGTAAAATTATTCAAGACATTCCCTATTCATTTGGAAGATTACATGATCCAGAGGCCTCATTTTCCCATTCTTCTCTCTCGCTGTCAGATGAATTGATATCTTTTCCGCACGAATGGCTAGCCTCCTTTAGGGTGGAGATTTGTGGCGTTGCTCGGAATATTACACACGTCATTATTAGGCTTCACCCATATGGTACGGTGGTGCCTTCAACACATATCATTCTAACTCATCCTAGACCATCTTCATCAACTTCTAGAGAGAGAAAGTGATAGAAGGAGAGAGAGAGAGAGAGAGAGAGAGAGAGAGAGAGAGAGAGAGAGAGAGAGAGTGGGGGAAGAGACGAAATATCTTGAAGGATAAAGTCTTCTTTATTTGGTCCCAATTCTAAGCCCCTCAGATGAACTGAATCATGTTCTGACATCGGCTCCGATGATACATGAGGAAGGTGGTGGTACAGCCATGATTTTTTTTTTCTTTCGTTCTTTTTTTTTTTTTTTTGAGGGGGTGGGGGTGGTTGGTGTTTTGTCATCCGCATAGAGAGAGTGGTGTTACCACGATTTTATTTTTTTTTATTATATTTTTTTTATAGCGGTGGTGGTGGTGGTGGTGGTTTGTGTTCTATCACCCGCATAGATTTTCACGACAATCCTGAACTCCTTTGTCTACCAGGACAAGCCATCTGCTGTGTCAACATCCCCTTTACTCCTTTCCCAAGGTCACACTTTTTTCGTTCATCAGAGAAATGAAAAAAGAAAGAAAAAAAAGAAAAGAAAAGGAAAATAGATTTACGTGGATACCAAGTCAACTTCTGTCTGGGATTTGGGTAGTCTAGTCTCCTCATAATAATAAATAATAATAATGATAATAATAATAATAATAATAATAATAATAATAATAATAATAATAATAATAATAATAATAATAATAATAATAATAATGATAAGAAAATAATAATAATAATTAATAATGATGATAATGATAATAATAATAATAATTTTAATAATAATAATAATAATAACAACAACAACAACAATAATAATAATAATAATAATAATAATAATAATAATAATAATAATAATAATAATAATAATAATAATAATAATAATAATAATAATAATAATAATAATGATAATAATAATTAATTATTAATGATAATAATAATAATAATAATAATAATAATAATAATAATAATAATAATAATAATAATAATAATAATAATAATAATAATAATAATAATAATAATAATAATAATAATAATAATAATAATAATAATAATTTTATTTGGTATAGAATCAATATATATGAAGTGCAGATAATGAAAAAAACACATAGTTCGAAATAACAATTATAAATGCCGAGGACAACACAAAAAAGCATGTAAGGTATTTGTAATCATTATTTCGAACTGTGTTTCTTTTCATTATCTGCAATTCATGTGTATTGATTCAATGCCTAGTAATCTGATTATTAGATTATTAGCATGTGGCCAGAACCGCTACAGTGCCTTATTATTATTATTACAACGATGAGGCAAATTGCAGGATATGTGACAGTTAGTTTTGTTTAGTATAAAAAGAAATAACTAAAGAATGATGCTGGTCCACCTCGCAGGCTCAAAGCCTAACTGGGAGCAGAAGTGAAGTGATAAAAAAAGCGTCAATGTCTCCAGTGATAGGATATCTTTCCTATTGCTTTCGTGTCAAAATTTATCAAAATATTATCACCCTAAAACGATCTCAAACGACAGAGGTAACCTCAGAAATGTTGCCAAATTAAGAACGAGGTTTTTCAAGGTATCTCCATTTACCTATATTTCGTATGACAAAGGGTAATGATGACATTATTCCACTTTAATTGTACCATCTTCCTGCAAGTGCATTCCGTAAAACACCACGTTGCACATAACAGAAGCATTTCTTTTAACACGGATTAATTCCAGCATTCCTATTAGAACTATCATCATCGAGGGACTCACAGGCTACGAAACGTTGATGTGAAATGTGTTAAGATTCCCCAGTCTGGTGTAGTGTATGATGAAGAGGCTGCGCTTTTTCCTATTTTTTTTTTTCTAAACTGTATGAAGGAAGATTGATATGCTCTAACAGTAAAAAGAAGGTTAATCTAATAAAAGTATGCGGGTCGAGGGGATTAAATATGATGTATTAGATTATATACTTGTAAACATGCGAAAATACTCAAGCTATTTCGACACGTATGTCTTATCACAAATTTGTCCACATCTTTGTCCAAGTATTTATTTCTTTATTTCTTTATTCTACGTTTAAGTTTAAGAAACTCCAGTACTTCTTGACAGTGACAAACGGCAAAAATCACGAACTGTACACTGTGTGCGTACACCATTCAGAGAACCTAACCATAGGATGACCCTGAGCATGACTAAGCACTGATGAACAATAGGCCTAAGGTTAATATACCTCCCTCTCGCACCTTCCCTTCACCTCTGTACAAACACACACACACGTAGTAGGTACATGTACACAAACTCACGTACACACGCAAGTACTCTAATCAGTTATTGGAAAGAAATTCAGATTTCTTCAGGTCCTTGCTTTCCTCAACGGGAACCGGTGTTCATGGTTAATGGCGCCGTTGGACAGGTGAATGATGAAGCGTATCGATAGTTTCATCTTTGTCTATTCCATCTCCGTAGAATCATGAGATATCGATGGAATGACTTCGTATCCAAATAGAGACTGTACTGTGAGACTCGGTCTAAGCCAGTTACCTTCAGCATAATTCGTGAACGTCAAGTCCCGCTGTATGGGCATCATGTGGCCTCACGTTTCCCTGATGATGTTGATCCTATTCAGCGTTGTCTCCACAAGAGACAATCCTCGATGGAAGAGACGAAGAAGGGTGGACGACCACAGAAGAATTCATGGCAAGTTGATCGAACCTGTCGAGAGTTGTTTGGCTCGGGATGGGAAGGGTGTCTGCATGGGAGCTTGCCCCTCGGAGAGAGACCGTGAAGGGGACTGGCGCCGGCGTGTGAGTGAAGCGACGCGTCCCCTAGTGTATACCCCCAAGTGATGATGACGATTCAGTGTACGTTTCTTTGAGGGCTTCCTCCGCTTTACAGTACCCACTTTCTACGCTTGTGCTCGTACACAAGATGACTACGCTGAAGTGTTTTGGGATTGTTTTGGGTGAGGAGGTGGGATGAGGATTTACGGTTTAGGTGGTGAATGATGTGGTGGGTTTCGTCACTTTCGTTGGTGGGGTGGGTGGTTCGTCTCTGTTAATGATATTTCCAAGAGCTTCGTTTGTTTTATATTGGGAGAATATGCTGTTCTTGTAATATATATATATACACACAAAGTAGATCACTTGGAAAAAAGAAACTAACGAAGCAGAACGCTTTCGTATATTACATCTTCAGTGCAAAAAATACTGGGCATAAGAGACCACACGTACCCGTGTTCTTATTAGCATATATATATATATATATATATATATATATATATATATATATATATATATATATATATATATATATATGTATATATACATATATATATATAGGGGGAAGGGGCCTTGGTATATATATGTATATATATATGTATATATATATGCACATATATATACATATGTATACATATATATACATATGTATACATATATATACATACATAGGTATATATTATATATATATATATGCATATATATATACATATGTATATACATATACATATATATATATGCACAGTAGATCACTTGGAAAAAAGAAACTAACGAAGCAGAACGCTTTCGTATATTACATCTTCAGTGCAAAAAATACTGTGCATAAGAGAACACACGTACCCGTATTCTTATTAGCATATACATATATATATATATATATATATATATATATACTTATATATATATACATATACATATATATATATATACATAAGTATACATATATATACATATATATACATATATATATATATATATATATGCATATATATATATATATATATATATATATATGTGTATATTTATGTATGCATGTATGTTATTCTGTTTCTATTTCCTCCTTCAGAGCTAAAGCTTTGCAGTAAAGACGAAATATTTTATATTTCACTTCTCCAGTGCTGTTTGGCCAATTGATTAGCGTCTCAGTTCTTTCCAGCATAAGGAAAGCTGAAAATGTCCGCCAATAATCTCGTGAATGCAGAAACTGCTGCAAAGTTTAGTAAAACCTACATAATAGATGACCTGCTACCCAGCTAGTATAATACACACACACGCTCGAACGCACACGAACACACACGCACACGCGCGTACACACACACACACACATATATATGTATATACATATACTGTATATATATATATATATATATATATATATATATATATAAATACATACATACATACATTTTATTCACATACTTCAATGAGTGGCAAAAACCGATATTAAATAATTTTGTAAATAGAGTAATAGGTACATGAATGAATGAATGAATGAATGAATAGTGTCCATAGAGGGGTGTCGCAGGGAGAGAGGAATCAACATTTTTCCAAATTGAATTTGTGTGTAGCCTAAGGAAACATATCTCGATCTTTCCTTTATCCAAGGAAACATATCTCGATTTTTCCTTTATCCAAGGAAACATATCTCGATCTTTCCTTTATCCAAGGAATCATATCTCGATCTTTCTTTTATCCAAGGAAACATATCTCGATCTTTCCTTTATCCAAGTCATAAGTACGTGGGAAGGTGACAGGGAGAAGAGAAAGAAACAAAGAAAACGGACGAAACGAAAACGAAGCCTCCCGTGAACTCTGCCCGGGCGAGGTAATAAATCTCTGACATGTTAGAATAAACATAAGAACATAAGAACATAAGAACATAAGAAATAAAGGAGACTGCAAAAGACCATAAGGCCTACACTAGGCAGCTCCGTATCCATCACCACCTGTCGTCCCCATCCATAAAGTTGTCTAATCGTTTTTTAAAACAACTGATAGTTTCAGCGCTTACTACGTGGTTACTAAGTTTATTCCATTCATCGACCACCCTATTTGTAAACCAATTTTTGCCTATTTCCTTCTTAAATCTAAATTTGTCCAGTTTATACCCATTACTGCGAGTCCTGCCCTGTTGTTTTATTATGATGACCTTGTTTGCATCACCCTTGTTATAGCCTTTGATCCACTTGAACACTTCTATTAGATCACCCCGCACTCTGCGTCTTTCCAGAGAGTGTAAGTTTAGGTGCCTAAGCCTCTCTTCGTAAGGCAAATTTCCGAGTCCTTGTATCATTTTGGTCATTCTTCTCTGTACTGATTCTAGTGAATTGATGTCCATTCTGTAGGACGGAGACCAAAACTGTACCGCATAGTCAAGGATGGGTCTAACTATCGCTAGATAGAGTTTAATAATTACCTCTGCACTTCTATTCGTTACCGTCCTAGCAATGAAGCCTAATGCTCTGTTTGCTTTATTTCTGGCGCTAATGCACTGCTTCCTGGTTTTAAGGTCCGGACTCACCAGAACTCCCAAGTCCCTCTCGCACTCAGATTTTTCTAAAAACGTGTCATCTAAATTGTATCTATTTTCGGGGTTGTGTAGCCCTACGTTTAACACGCTACACTTAGAGATATTGAAGTTCATTTGCCATTTCACCGACCATGTTAACAGTTTATTAAGATCATCCTGCAGTATCTGGGCGTCTTCTCCTGACCTAATTAGGCGTCCTATTTTAGTGTCGTCCGCAAACTTACTAACATCACTATTTAACCCATCGTCTAAGTCGTTTATATACATAATGAACAATAAGGGACCCAAAACCGAGCCCTGGGGGACCCCGCTAGTAAACGGAATTACAATGGCTTTTCATTGCCTCAGACATTAGCTTATGACCCTCTCTTCGAGGTTCCTGATGCTCGGCCAGCCTATGAATATCTCCAGTTGTGTATTATGACGGGGGAGTTAATCTCCAGTCTATGCTGCATGACTTAGACCTCAACATGTGACGGAAGTTCCAGAGATGTTGATAGCATAAAGTATGGAGAGATCCCACTACATGTATTACCAGTCATTATAGTAAGATAAGGCCAAAGGATGGGTGGAATTCATCCTTTGCCAATATTTTCTTCTCACAATACTTGCGTATACAGAAGTAGGATGCAGATTGTACACTGGTCGGCTCGGTAAGAAGAGGAAAGGTTGACAATCGGTGACACAAACATTAGGGGATACGGAGTTTGCAAGTCTGGTACGACCAAGCGATGCTTTGACCGACCGTTATGGATGAACCACAGTGGTATTGATATTAAGTATAACATTATAAACGACAGTGAATCTATTTATTAATATGTTTGTTTTAGCATGGAGTTCCCCCAGCTGAATGAGATGGCCTGAAGGCAGGTAGAATAAATGACTAAGCCGTAGAACGAGAGGTTTGTTCGAAGTAGGCTTAACTTTTTTCCTCAGCTGACTGAAATCACCTGGCGACAAATAGAACGAATATGACATTTTAAATAAACTCGGCAAATAAAGGTTAACTTTCGAGAAAGATTTGGTCGATCTGCTTCTTCAACACGATAACATATAAAGGATTAACTATGATTTCAAAGGAAAAGCATGCCGACAGTAGACCTTTTGGTACATAAGTAGGCCGAATGTGAAAAAATATATATATAGATAAGTAAAATAAAATAAATAGATAATGATAGATATTAGATAATCGATAAATAAACAAACAAAAGAAATAAACAAATGAATAGATAAATGAATAGTAAATAATAGTAAATAAAAGATAAATAATAATAATTCGTGATAAATAATAAACAAATATATAATGAAAATACACAGATAAATGTTAATAAGTAATAATCAATAAACAGATGATAATAGATAAATAGAATAAATGGCAGCCATTTCAGCATATTTTCTAGGTGTTTATCTAAATGAAACTTAAAACTTCGAACTGATCTATATTGTACTGCCTCTGCAGGAGGTTTATTCCATTCATTAACTACACGGTTGGCGAAGTTGTTTCTACCCACTTCCAGAGTAAATCTACTACCTGGCAGTTTGAGATCATTTTTTCTTGTTTGATTCGCATTCATTGTGAAAATATTGTGACTTTTGATGCAGTCAATTCCTTTAGAATCTTAAAGACCTGTATCAAGTCATCACGGAGTCAAAGTGTTTTATAGGGAAAATAGATTCATATGTTTTAGTCGATTTTCGTATAATTTATTTCTGATATTTGGAATCAGATTTCTGGCTCGCCGTAGTGCTTTTTCCAATCTTTCAATCTTTAGAGATTTGGTAACCACACGGAAACAACATATTCCAAATATGGACGAACTAACAATTCATATAGCTTGTTAATGATAGATGGACTTTTGAAGTCAAAAGATCGCGCAATCAGTCCTAGAATCTCATTTGCTTTCTCTGAGGCGGAAATACACTGCTTAGATGATTTGAGATCATTAGTGATAATTACGCCGAGATCCTTTTCACTATCCACTTTTGTTAACGAATTTCTAAATAACTTGTCTATCAATTTATCTATATACCAAAAGATTTTTCCCCTTTATAAGAGAGGTAGCTAAGTCAGAGGCACGAACCTATTCACAACTATTCATTCCCCTTCACCACCCCTTCCACCCTTCTCATCTCAGCTCCTCATGGATGACGGGTCATCCCTGCATCCGCCAACTGCCCTGGGTCAAACGCAATGCAGCAAGACACAGTACATCCGCAGCAAGGCCGCTTCACTTAATCGGCGACCCTCCCCTCTCCGTCCCCTCATGCAGAAAAAGAGAAAACGGGGAGAAATCCCTTCGGGTTGCGTTATAGTATATGATTCACAAATAAACACCCCCTAACCCCCCTTCCTTCTCCCCCTCCTTCCTTGCATAACATCGTACTTGTTGTTATTTTTACCTATTTGTATAACCTTATATTTACATGGATTAAATTTCATTAGCCACTTTTCAAACCATTGTTGTAGTTTATCTAAATCTTCTTGAATATCTAATTGCTTGAAGTGATCATTTGCCATTCCGCACAGTTTTGTATAATCGAAAAAACTGAAGACAATATATTATAGTCCACGGTCTATATAATTAATAAATACTATGAATAGAAGTGGCCCAAGAACGGAACCCTGGGGAACTCCACTCGTAACATTTTCCATGTAGAAATTTTACCATTTAGAAGAACTTTCTGTTTACCGTCGTTTAACTAATTACTAGTCCAGCTTAATAGGCCACCACTAATTCCGTGTGAAGATAGTTTAATAAGTAGTCTTTCGTGTGGGACACGGTATCAAAAGCCTTCGTAAAATCCAGATATATTAAATCTATATTGTTTCTTTTGTCATAATTCGAGATGACTGTGTTATAGAATTCGAGTAGGTTAGTCACACAAGAACGTTTCTCTCTGAATCCATACTGGCTATCATTTATCAAAAAGTTATTTTCTAAATGGTGTTCGATAGCATCTCTGATGATAATTTCCATAATTCATCCTACAATTGAAGTTAAGCTTATAGGCCTGTAGTTCATTGGCTTCTTTTTGTCACTCTTTTTGAATATGGGGGTAACGTTAGCTAACTTCCATTCTCTTGGGACATCTACGGATATGATTTATTTCTTGAAAATTATTTCGAGTGGAACAACAGTCTCGTTTTTCATTTCGTTCAAGATTCTTGGATGCCAATCGCCAGGCCCTGGTGTTTCATTAATTTTGAGTTTTTCTATACATATTTTAATTTTTTCTTTTTGTTATGTTTACAGTAGTAAGTTTTCCCTAGACTTATCACAGACTTCAGTTGGGACTTCACTTTGAGGCGTTTTATTTACGAATACTGAGCTAAAATAGTTGTTTAAAATATCACACATTCCTTCATTCGAATAATTAAGCAGAAATAATGGGACAACGTGATTCCTAATAACCTTTGTATCCCTAATGTAACTATACAATTCTTTGGGATTCTCTTTGGACTTATCAGTGATACTAATTTCGTATTGTCGCTTTCTAATCTTTTATCGTCTTTTTTAAATCCCTCTGTATTACCATGTAACTTTGATAGTCGTTAGGTCCATCTGAACACTTTTATTTCTTATAAGCCTGTCTTTTTAGGTATACGTTTTTCAATTTCTTTGTCGAGCCATTTTGGACGAGACTGATTTGAGTGGCGGCTGTCCTTAAACGGGATTTAAGTACGGATTATCTTAGTAAGCGTATTTTGAAACATTTCCCACACCTAATCTACAGGACTTCCGCTTAATTTTTACCTCGTAGTCTGTAAGCTGAAGCTCCTGACGTACTCCTATGAACTGAGCTTTACTGAAATCACGTATTTTAGATACACAACTATCTATTCAAAAAAAAAAAAAAAAAAAAAAATCAGATTGAATCTAAGTTGTGCTCATTTCTTGCAATTGTTGGTAAGGGACATGGAACTGCCTAGTGTAGGCCTCATGGTCTCTTGCAGTCCCCTCAATTGCCTACGGACCAGAGTCACACAGCATTCTTTTATGATTGGAGAATAATCTCCACTCCAAAAAGGAATGTTGATTACTTGTAACTTCCACTATCCATCCGCTCTTCTAACCGCTTTAGATCTTTCCTCTATCATCTCTGTGACTCCAACTCATCGGTACGATATTGGATAGAAACGCTGGATATTGCTCACAAGATAACACTCTTAGGCCTCTTTGGGCTTAGGTGTTTCCCAAATGGGATTTCGTTATCTTGTGGCCAAGGTGCTCCCCTCTCCATTTCGATGGTAAACGGTTCCTTTCACAAGTATCGACTTTTCCCACAGTGATTTGTGCCTTAGCAGTGTCAATAAAGTCGTTCAGATACCATCCGCATGAAATATACAGTCAATACACTAAATGTGGTGCTCGAACTGAGAGAGAGAGTACCAGAGAAACTTCGACCTGCAAAGGGAGAGAGAGAACTGGGAGAGAGAGAGAGAGAGAGAGAGAGAGAGAGAGAGAGAGAGAGAGAGAGAGAGAGAGAGAGAGAGAGAGCACCAGAGAAACGACCTGCAAAGGGAGAGAGAGAACTGAGAGAGAGAGAGAGAGCACCAGAGAAACGACCTGCAAAGGGGGAGAGAGTCTGCGCATCCTATAGAAGGAAGGCAGGCGAGGACCATTTAATACCGTCATGACGAGGTCAAGTGGAGGGACGTTCGTCAATATCTCCGGGAGGGGTCGAGAGTGATGGAGCCCGTAGGAGCCGAAGAGGGGCTTTGGGTTCTTGTCCAAAAGGGAATGAAGCCTCATCGAGGACTCTGGAAAGGTGAAGGGCTCTAGGTTCCAGACCAGGAGACAAGAGGGGCACATAACGGGACACTTCGAAGTTATGGCGACTTAAAAAAAAAAAAAAAAATATATATATATATATATATATATATATATATATATATATGTATATATGTATATATATATATATATGTATATATATATATATGTATATATGTATATATATATATGTTTATATATATATATATATATATATATATATATATATATATTTATATATATATACGGTAAGAATGAAAAATAATAAGAAATAGGTAGATAAATAATAATGACGATATTTAATTATCAAAGATATTTATTCCAATTAGATAAAAAATATATGCAAACACTCACTCACACGCACACACACACGCACGCACGCACGCACGCACGCACACACACACACACACACACACACACACACACACACACACACACACACACACACACACACACACACACACACACACACACACACACACACACACACACATACACACAGTTTTCCACACAGTAGTAAACATCTGGAACAAACTGAACTAAACAATAGTGTGTGCAAAAACCATACACGAATTTAAGAGCAAACTAGACACTGCGAGATACAAAGACGGGACACTACGAGCATAGCTCCCCTTCCCGTAAGATACAACTAGGTAAATACAACTAGGTAAATACACGAACACACACACACACACACACACACACACACACACACACACACACACACACACACACACACACACACACACACACACACACACACACACACACACACACACACACACACACACACACACACACACACACACACACACACACACACACATACACACGTGTGTGTGTCCGTGTGTTTGCGTGTGCACTCGCACGAGCGTTTCTTTATGTGTGCACGCGCGTGCGTGTGTACGCATACTCGTTTTATATTCGGGAGTGTATGTAAGAGGCTGGTAGAAAAAAGGGTAGAAAGAGTGATAGAAGACAGGGTGTTGTATTTTATAGGTAGGGTTGTTTGTAAATAACGTTAGAAGTTTCTTGGGATTGAGAGGATAGTATAGGAAATTTATTAAGGGATATGCAGACATAGCTAATCCATTAAGTTCTTTGTTACGGAAAGATCTAAAGTTCCTTTGGGGACATGAACAACAACAAGCTTTTGACAAGTTGAAAGATAGACTTGCTAGTTCTCCAGTTCTATTTTTTCCTAATTATGATAAGATCATTCTTTGTACTAATGCGTCAGACATAGGGTTAGGTGGCATACTAATGGAAGAAAGAGATGGGAAATTGAAACTGATAGCTCTCACATCAAGACTTTGTAATGGTGCAGAGAGAAACTATTCCATTACAGAAAGGGAAACATTAGCAGTGATATATTCACTGGATAGTTTTAGAGATATGATACTGGGATATCTTATCAGAGTGTGGACTGATCATACAGCTATTCAGAACTTATTCAAGCATAAGAATCTTAGAGGCAGATTAGCCATGTGGTTTACTACATTTCAGTGTTACGAGGTTAAGTTTGAATACATTCCAGGTAGGAAGAATGTTGCAGTAGATGCACTATCTAGGAATGTTAGCCAACCAACGACAGGGTTGATAAATTCAACTGCAGTATTGATGAACTAGTAACATTAGATTAGGAACTGATAAGGGGACAAAGAAGAGATCAGGCTTGGGAAAAATTGGCACAGTAGTTGATGAACCCACGAAGTATTCCTCCAAAACTATCAAAGGGTAATAAGATAGAAGAATTTCATTTAAGCAATGGACTCTTGTATAGAAAAACAGTCGTAAGTGGGAAGGATATTTCCAGGGGCCCAGTGAATCAGTAGGTAATTCCATAAACTCCTGTACCAGACGTATTAAAATTACTTTATCATAGTGATTATTGTTCTCATCCAGGAAAAGATGAAATATATAAACAAGCGCAAATTAAATACCTTTGGTCAGGCATGAAGAGAGATATTTACTTGCATATTGATAATTGCTTAAAATGTGCTTAGGTAAAGGGAAATATACTTAAGTGTGCTCCTATGCTATCATATCCTATACCACAGAAACCTTGGGAAAGAGTTCACTTAGATACACTAGAGTTACCTATGTCTGAAAATGGATATAGATATTTATTTGTTGTTATTGATTATCTGTCAAGATTTTGTATTCTACAACCCATTCCAAATAAGAGAGTTGGAACAATTGCTTCACTAATATATGAACAAATCATCTGTAATTTCACTACTCACAAGATCTTAGTTTCAGACAATGGTACTGAATTTAACGACAAAGTATTGCAAGAATTATGTAGGGTATTTAAGCTAAATAAAACTAATATTCAAGTGAATCATCCTCAGATCAATGGAGTAGTAGAAAGGTTAAATAAGAAAATTATCACTTGTCTTAGAGGTTTGATAAGCCCACATATTATAATATGGGATAATTGGATTCCTTGTGTTAAATGTGCACTCAGTAACCAAATCAATACAGCTACAGGTGAAATTCCACACTATATTATCTACGGGAAAGACAAAATTCTCCCATATGAAATCTCAATTGTAGAACTAAAGCCAATGTATAACGTAGATAGGATACATACATTTCAAGCCATACACCAAAGAGTTAGAGAACACAAAAAATATTTACAAGATATGAAGAAACAACACCATAGAATAGCATACAAAATAGAATGACAAGATCTTGCACTTAGAAACTAGGAAAGTGTCACTTAGACATATAGATGAGTTAAAAAGGACTACGATAGAATTTAATAATGATGACAATTGTGTCAACGATGACTAGAGACAACAACTCTTTTTGATGAAGAAGGAAAAAACAAACAAGATACCCACTCTATACATTCTATTGGGATTTTTTTTTTTTTTTTAGTTCTGAAAAATATCAGGAAGATGTTGATCATGTTATGTATGAACTTGATATTAATGCCACTAATTTTTACAGATAAAGACTGGAATTGTAATATTAATATGTATGGTGCGTGTCTGGGACCTGGATCCCTGGTCAATCATGAAGGCAATGTACAAGTGTAGCTTTAGATTAAAAAAAAATTGTAAGATCACATACAAGAATCTAAACCTGTGTCATGTTTCTCTTCCGTGAAGTATTGAAAAATTCTTGTGAAGCTTTACAAGTTAAGAATATATCTGTAATGCAGAACTGTCACTACAAAAACATATTTATAAACCAGTTTACTCATAGTAACATAGGAAGTCTGTATTTTCTATTTTTAACAAACAAAACCAGAGTATCCATTATCTGTCCTGAATTAGATCCTAAATAAAAATGAGTTGAAGGTCCAATCTCAATTTCTGACAAGTGTGAAATACATACAGGGATATTTTCCACTATTGCTAACACCCTGCATACATACCTCACAGATATCAACATTACCTTCCCAGAAAAATCACCACCTTTGAAAAATGAGAAAGCTACATTCATTGAGGTAAAACATGAATAACTTTTGTAATAACCATGGTATATTTCTTCTCATAATTATTCTTTCCTCCTCCATAGTTATCGCTGCCTTAACAGAATTGATTGTAATCAGAAGGATGAAGACATTAAAAAGAATCCAACACTTGCCAGCATGAGAATTGTAGTATGCCGGACCCTGTGAGAGGCTGGTAGAAAAGGATTGGTCGGGATGACCAAGTGGTAGCTGTCGAGCCCTGTTATAGGCTGGTAGAAAAGAGGGTAGAAAGAAGGGTAGAAGACGGGTTGTTGCATTATATAGGTAGGTTGTTTGTAAATAACAACCCGAGCGAGCTGCCTGACTCCGCTTTGTGTAGGTAATAAAATAGCTAGGCTCTGGAGCTCGAATATATATTCGCTTATTGCTGAAATTATATTCCTTTGTAATCTAAGTGAGAATCATGCAGAGACTCGAGATTATTCTAAGTAAACAATATTGCTGTATAGGCTTGAAACAAAAAATCTGACTGGTGAAATGGTGGAGGAGAAGAAAAAGAAGTGAGCCGCCATACCCTTAAGTGAGAGCTACAGTGTATATGTATTTGTTTACATGTATTGTGTTTACATGTATTTTATTATTTAAAATTGTTTGTATACTTATACCTATGCATAAAAGGACACACACATGCTACATGTTTACATATGCATACAAATTTATGGAATGATAGCTGTTATTTTTCTTTCCTTTGTTTTCTGTTTGCCTGAATCATATTGCAGCAGTAAAGCAACCTCTATCTACCGTGTCCGGGGCCTCTTCGAGTTACTTTTCCTTATCGCGTCATCATCTTTCCCTCCCAACACTTACTCGCTGTTCCACGTCCTTCCCATCCAGTCTCTTAGTATGCAGACCCCGAGACTACCGTTCTGACTCTTACGACCTCATTAATCCTATCCCTTCGCCCCATAAATTGATCTCACCACCCGTCCCGCTATCTTACAGTTTACACCATTACTCCTTTCAACCCGAATTTTGGTGTTTGAACATGATATATCTTGGCCGTTTATAGGTTTGCATGTTCACATTTGGTGCTCTTGGACATAAGAGTCTCCATTTTTCCATCACCTTTCGCCTGACCCCCATTATGGTTCTCATCAGTCAAGTATCTTTAGTCGTTCTTCCGTCACTCCCTCCTATTATTTTTTCTATTGAAATTGTCACTTTCACTAACTTTCAAACATCGCTATCTTGTCCAGTTCTCCCTCCAGTAAGGTCTTCTCAACAGCATCTCATAAGTTCAGTTACATCGTTATCTTACCCAGTTCTGCTTCCGGTAAGACCTTCCCAACAGCATTTCAGAAGAGCTTTCTTCCTCGGGGCCGTCCTGCCTCACCAGTTCCAGGTTTCTAACCATCAGTATCCTCCAAAAGATCTCCAGTGTCTACTGGTCTCTTTACACTGTACCCACAACAGACACTGCCCTTCTAACGACTTACCTAAACATCCGTTGGTATGGACCCAAACGAATACATACCAGTCTTCCAAAATACTATCTTTACCTACTTATCAACATGACAGTGGACCAGTTTACCCGCGTACTGTTTTTTTTTGTTTGTTTTTTTAACATGTTACTTTACAGATATACCACTTTCTGGGCATTCTACTCACGTATCCCTACCATCCATACCACGCTCTAGGCATACCACTCTTTCCTGTCATACCACTCTACAGGCCTAGGCTGCTGATGAGAGTCTGTAAAACATTTGCATCTGCCATTCCTCCTAATGACTGAACATGAATTCACCGACGAGGAAATATCCAAAGGTCACGTGACCTTGGGAACCTTAACTTCTTGGACCTTATCGGGCCTTCAGGTACTCTCGACGGCCTCGACTTTACACTCCTTGCCTTAGGCTCGTTTCACACGTATCGACTTTTCGCCGTTGCCGCTTTAACACGTCAAAACCATGTGTGAAAGCATCCATAGCCATCCATGGTTATTTGAGAGCACGACGTCGTGTCGTAGGCGGCGCACGGCGAAAAGTCGATACGTTTGAAACGAGTCTTAGGTTGTTGTTTACATGTAGGTTGATGGGTCCTTCGTTTCTGCCAGGCTCTTCTTCGTACCCATGGCTCAGGAAGAGTGAAAGGTCCTCTCACGCAGACAAATTTAGATTCAAGAAGGAAACTGGTTTATCAAAAGAGTCGTTAGTGAATGGAATAGACTTAGTAACCAGGTAGTTAGTGAGCGCTGGAACAACTAGTTGCTTTAAGAGAAGATAAGTTTATGGATAGTTATGAAAAGGGACATGGAACTGCCTAGTGTAGGCCTTAGGGTCTCTTGCATTTTACTCCATTCTTATGTTCTAGTGTACGTCAGGCCTCTTCCCTGCAGAATCTTCCTCCCTTTCCATTCAGCGTTCTTCTTCCAGTCATCTCAACAATCCTCTTTCGCTACGATTAACATTCCAAAGCTGAATAAAACCAGATCGTGCTTAACGGAATAAAACTTGTAGAGGATGCGTTTGTAGTGAAGACAGTCGAATATTCTCATGCTATTGCCTTTGCTTCCCTCCCTTTCCCCTCCCACCGTCGCCCCTTAGCGATCTGCAAATCCCTCTCAGATGGTTATTACACCTTTCTTCCGGGATTTTTCTTGGCCCAGACTATTTCGGTCCTCCTGGAC
>NC_134801.1:24073342-24088342 GCF_046742065.1 Oratosquilla oratoria
ACACGGAGAGGCAAATTGGCTAGGCTGCTTGACTTTATTCTATATGGAAGGCACACCCTGAGTCAAGCAACTACCGCCTGGGTCGACACCGCACGGTCCGCGGATGTTTTCCCCTAGTGTCAAGGTGATGGGTGCGTATCCTCTCCCATGGCCCCTAAGACTATTGGATTAATATGTATACCCAAATCCTAGCCTCCCCTCGGGCTCGGTGGTGGGTAGGGGGCGTGGAAGGGAGAATCATAAGAACATAAGAATGAAGGAGACTACAAGAGACTATAAGGCCTACACTAGGCAGCTCCGTATCCATCACCACCTGTCGTCCCCATCCATAAGTTGTCTAATCGTTTCTTAAAACAACGGATAGTTTCAGCGCTTACTACATGGTTACTAAGTTTATTCCATTCGTCGACCACCCTATTACTAAACCAATTCTTGCCTATTTCCTTTTTAAATCTAAATTTGTCCAGTTTATAACCATTACTGCGAGTCCTGCCCTGTTGTTTTAGTAGGATGACCTTGTTTGAATCACCCTTGTTAAAGCCTTTGACTTAGACACATGCACATGGTAAACATTCTGGACACTTGCGAGGGATGATCATGCCGGACATGTAGCCTGTCCCTATGAATATTCGGATTCCCTCTCCCCCCGCCCGTTCCTTCTCTTTCCCTTGATTATCTCGCTTCCCCATCCCCCGCCCCTGTATTTAATTTTCATTTATTTTTGTCCTCCTATCCACTTTCGTCTTATTTTCCTTTCTTCGTCTCCTCACCTTCTCTATCCTCACGATTTTCCATCCTACCTCTCTTCAATCTCCAAACTTCGAATCTCTAATTCTCTTCTCTCCCCTTTACCGATCTTCTCCCCTTCCCCTCCCCCTCCCCCTCTCATCCTCTCCCTTTCCCTCCCTTCTCCTCCTCCAGTCACCTCACCTCCTCAACTATCTTCCTTTACCTTTCCTCCCTTTCCTTCCCCTCCCTTTCCTTCCCTTCCCTTTCCCCTCCCTTTCCTTCCCTTCCTCTCCTCTTCCCCTCCCCTCCTTTCTCCTCCTCTCCCTTCCCCTTACATCCCCTCCCCTTCCCCTCCCTCGCCCTTTCCCTCCCTTTCCTTCCCCTCCCTTTCCTTCCCTTCCCTTTCCCCTCCCTTTCCTTCCCTTCCCCTCCTCTTCCCCTCCCCTCCTTTCTCCTCCTCTCCCTTCCCCTCACCTCCCCTCACCTCCCCTCCCCTCGCCTCCCTTTTCCTTCCCTTTCCTTTCCTTCCCTTTCCCCTCCCTTTCCTTCCCTTCCCCATCTCTTTCCCTCCCCTCCTTTCTCCTCCTCTCCCTTCCCCTCACCTCCCCTACCCTTCCCCTCCCTCGCCCTTTCCCCTCCCTTTCCTTCCCTTCCCAATCTCTTTCCCTCCCCTCCTTTCTCCTCTCCCTTCCCCTCACCTCCCCTCCTTTCTCCTCCTCTCCCTTCCCCTCACCTCCCCTTCCCTCCCCTCCCCTCGCCTCCCCTTCCCTTTCCCCTCCCTTTCCTTCCCTTCCCTTTCCCCTCCCTTTCCTTCCCCTCCCTTTCCTTCCCTTCTCCATCTCTTTCCCTCCCCTCCTTTCTCCTCCTCTCCCTTCCCCTCACCTCCCCTCCCCTCCCCTTCCCCTCCCTCGCCCTTTCCCCTCCCTTTCCTTCCCCTCTCTTTTCCCTTCCCTTCCCATTCTCCATTTTCTTTCGCTTCGCTGAGCACCCGCCCCTCCACTATATCACTGTATGCATGCAAGCCCTTACTACGAAGTCCATCCTCTCTCCCCTCTTCTTCCTCTCTTCCTTTTCCTCTCTCTCTTTGTTCCCTTTTCCTTCGTTGTTTTTTATGTTATTATTTTTTCCTTCTTTCGTATGTTTGCATGACCGTTTCCTTGTTTCATTCCCTTCCCTTTTGTAATATTCTTTTTTTCTAGGCTCCCTCCTACCCTCCCCCTACCTCTTCTAACTTTACCTCCATCTCTACTTTCCATTATATTCTCTCTCTTTCTCTCTCTCTCTCTCTCTCACTCTCTCTCTCTCTCTCTCTCTCTCTCTCTCTCTCTCTCTCTCTCTCTCTCTCTCTCTCTCTCTCTCTCTCTCTCTCTCTCTCTCTCTCTCTCTCTCTCTCTCTCTCTCTCTGTCCCCTTCCCTACCCTTCCCGTCTCTCCTCTCTCCTTTCTCCTATCCTCCCATCTCCTCTTTTTCCCTCTCCCCCACTCTCTTTCCCTCTCATCCCCTCAATTCTTTTCCTTTCCTCTCCTCTCCATTCTTTCCCCTCTCTTTCCATCTCACCAAATCCTTGACTTTCTCTCCTCCCTTCTTCCTCTCCTCCCCTTCTCCCACCTCTTCTCCCCCCTCCCCTCCCCTTCCTCCCCCCCTTTGTCCTTCTCATTAACCCGCACCTATCCTCTCCGTCTTTTCTCCTCCCTCCCACCCTCCTTCCCCCCCACCCCACCCCGTCCGAGGAAGGAAGGAAGGAAGGAAGGAAGGAAGGAAGGTCCCATGATGGGTCTCTGATCCGAACACGCTGACGGCCGCCGGCCCGTCCCTCTCTCCCTCGACGGCCGAAGAGGAGAGTCCCTTTTGTGAATCCAGATCCCTCGATCCCGATACGACACTCCCAGTTCTTTTGACCTTGGGACCCTCTATCCCTCTGACCTGTCTGTCCTTCCTGCCCCCCCCCCCGTCCCTCCCCCCCTCTCCCCACACACTGTCTTCCCCTCCTACCCTTTTGCCCCCTTCCAAGGTCCGTGAGTGATCAATGTCACCACAAACAGGATTATTGGGGGGAATGGGGGGGTTAGTAGGTGGTAGGGGGGAGAGAAAGGAGGAGGAGGAGGAGGAGGAGGAGGAGGGAGAGGAGCCTGGCCTCCAATGACTCTACACCCTTTTCTTCCTCCTTCATTTTGTATATTTTCCTGCGAACCTACCTCTCTCTATCTCTCTCTCTCTCTCTCTCTCTCTCTCTCTCTCTCTCTCTCTCTCTCTCTCTCTCTCTCTCTCTCTCTCTCTCTCTCTCTCTCTCTTTCTCTCTCTCTCTCTCACTATCACTTCATCATTCTCCTCCTCTTCTATTTCTTCTCTTCCTCTCCTCCTTCTCCCCTCCTCCTCCTCCCCTCCTCCTCCTCCCCTCCTCCTCCTCCCCCTCCTCCTCTTGTTCCTCCTCCTTCTCTTATTCCTACACACACCCTTTTCCTCACCGTGTGTATTGGAGTTTGCCTCCTCCCAGACCACCCCATCATTCCCACATCATCCCAATCTCCTGACTCCCTCTTCTGGGCACTACTCCCTCAACCTCTCTTTGCTCTCTTGTCCTCCCTACTGCACTCCTCAAACGCTTCTCGTGTCCCTCTTACAATTGGACTTTCACACTTCTTCTTCTTCTTCTTCTTCTTCTTCTTCTTCTTCTTCTTCTTCTTCTTCTTCTTCTTCTTCTTCTTCTTCTTCTTCTGCCTCTTCTTCTTCTTCTTCTTCTTCTTCTTCTTCTTCTTCTTCTTCTTCTTCTTCTTCTTCTGCCTCTTCTTCTTCTTCTTCTTCTTCTTCTTCTTCTTCTTCTTCTTCTTCTTCTTCTTCTTCTTCTTCTTCTTCTCCTTCTCCTTCTCCTTCTCATTCTTCTTCGTCTTCTTCTTCTTTTTCTTCTTCTTCTTCTCCTTCTCCTTCTTCTTTTTCTTCTTATTGTTTTTTGCTTGTTGTTGTTCTTCTTCTTTTTCTTCTTCTTCTTCGTCTTCTTCTACCTCTTCTTCTTCTGCCTCTTCTTCTTCGTCGTCTTCTTCTTCTGCCTCTTCCTCTTCTTCTTTTGCTTATTCTTGTTCTTGCTATTCTTGGTTACGACTTACACGAGGACTTATGCACTCCTTTCATGCAGAAAGTGTCCCTCTTACCTCTCGCCTCTTCCCGCCTCTTCGCAACTCCTCCTCCGCGCGTTCTACGTCCTCCCCGCCTCTTCTATTCCATCTCAACGTATCATTACACTTTTTACACTATTTTCCCTGATCCGACCCATGTATTGACCACGTGTTGTATGCAGTCACTACCTCTTCTTTACTTCTTAACGTATCATTACACTTTTTACACTATTTTCCCTGGTCAGACCCATGTATTGACCACGTGTTGTCACTGTTTACTGACATCCCTGCGGACCATGTCACTTGGTTTTGTTTTATGACTGGAAACTCGTCCCTATTCAAAAAGAGATAAGAAGCTGATTATAATCAGCTTTTCAATTTGTGTCACCCGTACATTCTGCTGCCATCATTGAATCCCTCCTTGAACACCTCTATAGCCCCATGTCTTTGGTGATATATATATATATATATATATATATATATATATATATATATATATATATATATATATACATGCAAAGTAGACCACTTAGAAAAAAGAAACTAAAGTAATTTTTGCTCTGAAGATGTAATATACGAAAGCGCTCTGCTTCGTTAGTTTCTTTTTTCCGAGAGGTCTACTTTGTATAAGTAAACACACGTACCTGTGTTCTTATTAGCATATATATATATATATATATATATATATATATATATATATATATATATATATATATATATATATATATATATATAATGAGGAAGGAGGAAGAGAAAGACACGGGTCTAGGGCCGAGTTTATTCCTGACCATTTTCGGTTTCCTCTGAAGAAGCTGTAAGCGAAACCGGTCAGGAATAAACTCGGCCCTAGACCCGTGTCTTTCTCCTCTTCCTTCCTCAAACCTGTCACAATGTCTCAACATATATATAATAAATAAGTAATTCAATCACTTAATCAATCAATCAATTAATCTTCCCAGCACCTGTTCAATTTCTTCGCCTCTCTCTGTCTCGCAATCCCTCAAGTTTAGGTTTAAGAAGGAAATCGGCGAGAATTGATTTACCAACGGAGTTGTTAGCGACTATATCGCGATCGCTGAAACAAATGGCTGTATTAAGAAAAGGTTAAAAAATGTATGGATAGGAATGACAGGTGGAATGGGATATAGAACTACCTAATGTAGGCCATAAGGTTTCTTGCAGTCTCCTCCATTCTTATGTAGTGATAGCTGAAACAGTTGGTAATTTTCAGAGAAAATTAGACAACTATATGAATAGGGATGACAAGTGGTAAAGGACATGGAACTGCATAGAGTAGGCCTTAGGGTCCCCTCCGTTCTTATGTTCAATGTCTCCTCCCATCTTTCATGACGGTCAACTTCTTTCGTGAGGCACTATCACACTGGGCTATTTCTCCTTCGACTCTTGGAGCAGATTTGCAGCCCACAGCAGCATATCACATGACGTTCTATGTATTTTTCTTAGTGAAATCAAAGTAGTTTTCCATTGTGATTTGACGGCGGAAAAAGTGCTGGAGGTAGACGATATCACCAATTAATCGGAGGTTGGAGGAAAAATAACCTAGTGTGATAATCCTTTTCCTCCCAGTGTGCATCTGAGGTCTTGGATAACTTCGTTTCGGATCGTTTCGATCGACGCCAAGTTTGTGCTGGAGGCATACCCCAAGTGGGTGGCGGGGTTAGGTTAAGTTAGGTTAACCTAAGTCATGGAAGAAATACGGAAATGTTAAAATGTGATGTGGTTAGTTACCACTTCATGGAAAACGATAATCGTCTGTACGAGAAGGATTAAATTAAACTTTAATTTTCTACCTCTCGTAGTGTCTGCCCGCCATGACATAAACTATACACAATCAGTATTTTATTACTTTGTACATTTATACAACAATGTCACACTCAGATGCTTTTTACCTTACAAGGGCCATCCTAGTATGTGGAAGCATTATTTACAATATATAATTTGATTATAATGGACACGTATAATAGTTTCTTACATTACAGTAATCTTATTTTACAAAAATGCTATATGCGTTAAGGGGACACTACAGTAGTGGCGTGTTGCCACAAAGGATAAGTTGGTGCTGGGAAAACAGAAATGACACAACGTTTCTATTTCCTCACATTCGTTTCCTTTTCCTGTTGTCCTCCTGTATGCAAAGGAATTCAGACAACAGGAAGTGATAACGAGTAGTTAAAGAATGAAATCCTGGTTTGTATGCGTAAAGACTGACTTCGCAAGATTGCTCTTAATACTACAGGAAGGTGATCGCTGGTTGAGCAGGTTAGAGCGTCGCTACTTACCCGGAGGTCGAGGTGACAACAGCTCGAAATCTGCCCCCAGCGAGTTGGACCAAGGGCATGGTTCATTAAATTCCACACCACAAATTCCTCTGCTAAGGGAGGGAGTTCGTAACGTTAAATTATATCACAACAGTAGGGATTTTGGTTCCTCTCTTACGGACGGTAACGTTTGAGTAGGACCTTGTGTTTCTCACATGTACTGTCCTGCGGCAAATAACCAGCTCTGCTGACCTTGTGAACAATTTTGTACCGAAGAGGTCGTCATTGTCAGAGTAAGGAAAATATTCCAGATGGGAAGCAGAACAGAGAATAATAGATTTCTTATTCAGTAGATCTTAGTTTGTTTTTTTTTGTTTTTTGTTTTTTTGGTAAGAACATAAGAACATAATGATGAAGGAGACTGCAAGCGGGCCTAGTAAGGGCTTTTTACCATCTCTCCGTGTTTTTCTTTTTGGTCACCATTTTCCACCTAGGTTCCAAACATGGTTTGTCGTCCGTGTTTTGGGCCTTCGAGCGAAAAACTCGATTCTCCTCTTTAAGGCCCTCAACAGTCTTCTCTAAGACTACAATTCTACTACGTAGAGATTGTACCTCTTCGGCGCTGATCACTGAAACACAACCACTCGCCGCCTCACTGTTTGAAGCAGCTACCCCAGATTGACCTGACCTGAGTGACGCCTACCAGTAGAGAAAAGTCTTTAGTTATAAAAGAATGCTCTTTGACTCTGGTTTGTGGGGCGTCACTAAAACTTCTACAACATCGACTGTATAGATAACATGGAGTCAGTGCTCCATACGGAGGTTTAATCAGGCCTGAAATTGCAGCAATTAAAATGATAGCAGCCAATTCCAACTAACAGACAATGTAAAGTCGACTGAAATGAATGCGCGAACTTCTCCCATTAAAATGTATGTGCCCAAAAGACTCTGGACTAAAAAAAAAAAGAAAAAAAAAAAAAAAAAAAAAAAAAAAAAAAAAAAAAAAAAAAAAAAAAAAAAAAAAAAAAAAAAAAAAAAAAAAAAAAAAGAAAGAAAAAAAAATTAGTGCTTTGCAAGAGCATTGAATTAATCAAATCACTTTTTCTTTTACCATCTCTTATTATGGGGTGGCAGTCACCCTGATTCTCTGTCTTTGTTTGTGTGTGTGTGTGTGTGTGTGTGTGTGTGTGTGTGTGTGTGTGTGTGTGTGTGTGTGTGTGTGTGTGTGTGTGTGTGTGTGTGTGCGTACACATAACAGACATGTGGAATTTCCGCGTTTCCGTAAAATTTCCCTGTATTTTAAGAACGCTTTCTCGTGGTTTGGCATGATTTCCGCGGTTTTTTTTTCGATCTGTGAGAAAAACAAAATACAATAACAAATACAGGCTCGTAACTGTTACTCTAATAATTTTGTGCTGTTCTGAATCGATATTCACTACAGTATGCACAAGATTGCCTTATTCGAAGGCAAGAAATGCAAAAGCTCCCTACTGTGCGAGAGGCCACAGGCACCTGTACCTCCTACATCCTACCCCCACTTCGGTTGCTTCGTTCTTGTGAGTCGCCTCTGCCGCCTTCAAAGCCCCGAGGAACTCAGTCAACTACTAGAGCGTCCGCCGCCGCTCTAACAGCTGCAACCTCACTATTCCACCGCCTCCCGCCTCCATGCTCCTCTGGCAAGCTAAACCATCCCATTTTTCTTTTGCAAATTGTGTCTTCCATAAACACTACCGCACGGGCTCAAAAGAAGCCACAAAGCCCATGGGAGTGACATTTCACTCCCCCCCCAAAAAAAAAGTACTAAGTGAATGTCATTAGCTCGTTTTCAGGACGAAGAGCCTGTTACCCTGTGTATTTCCACCATGGCGAGGTTTTTCTCAACCTCCTTCATTAGTTATCAACCCTTGCGAATCGTGAAAACAATAAAATAGAGAAATATAAATAAAACAAAGAAAAGAAAATGAGGGGGAGGAATAGAAGAAAAGAAAGGAAAGGGAAATTATTCAACTCAAGTTAATAGCTGACCTGTTCCATCTCGTCGCCGTAAGGCAAACACGGGGGACCCGGGAAAGGTAATGGCGAATTAATTCACTGCAGAAATTCGAGACCATCCTCTAGCAAATCAGACACAATTGCGGGTACAGCTGGCTAATTGGAACTGTGATATTCTCTGGAAATACGTTGGGGCAAATCCACATCTCCCCCCCCCAAAAAAAAAAAATCGTTTTTAGCTTCCACTCTCCGCCCCGTTATGCTGCCATCTCTCCTTTGCGGCTTCAGCGACTTCAGTGCGATATTGTCCCCAAGGATAGAAGCGCTGGTTATTACGAACGAAATACAAAAATCTTGTCTCTGGTCGACTGAGCTGCGGACACTGACGGTAATCGTGGAAAGAAAAGGAAGGGAATGATGATTCCGCCTGAACCAGTCCAGGGTGTCATGGCCATACCAGGACATAGTCGCACTCGCCCTTCTCCCTCAACCCTAAGAATCACCCCCTGTCCTTCTCCCAGGCGGATCCCCGATCCATCTTCACTATCTCCAGACAGAGGCAATTTATTTCACGCAAACAGGTCATATTATTGAAATATGAAATCATATAATGATTTCCCTGACGGAATGAGGAGTCTCTTTGTTCCCATTAAACATTTGTGTCTCGATTAGTCAAGTAAAATTCAGATGAATTTTCTTTATGAAAATAAACTTAGGCACATTTCTCCCTAGTGCATGTGAAATGTTAACCACAGAGAATCGCTAAATGCTCAAAGCTAGCAAGAAACTTATTAGGAGTGTATGTATAGCCAGTCTTAATTTTATGAAGGATTTGAAAAAAATCTCGATTTACATAAGACACATTCTATTTCCTTTGAAGGAAATTGATCAACTCCAGACTATTTTATTCAGTTTTGGGAAAACCCTCCATACGTTCATAATGGTAATATATATTTAGACCGATTCAGTTTGCACTTCACAGGGCTGAGGCGCCATTGCTTGAAGTGTGTGTGTGTGTGTGTGTGTGTGTGTGTGTGTGTGTGTGTGTGTGTGTGTGTGTGTGTGTGTGTGTGTGTGTGTGTGTGTGTGTGTGTGTGTGTGTGTGTGTGTGTGTGTGTGTGTGTGTGTGTGTGTGTGTGTGTGTGTGTGTGTGTGTGTGTGTGTGTGTGTGTGTGTGTGTGAGGGGGGAGATATCTCCTCAATGAACTTAACACACGAGTACCTTCCGTCGCGTAAACACTTGCACACAACCTCGTGACGCGTTAGTTCGAGTTCTCGCCTGCCACTACGGCGGTCCGGGTTCGAATCCCGTCCAGGGCTGAAATAATTTCATCATCGCTACATTGCGAGCCGGTACTGCAGCTCTCGTGGGCGGGGAGTTGGGTGTGTGTGTTTATGTGTAAGGTCACAGCACTACCCATAGATCGGGGATATATGAGTTCTGAGCCCTCATCCGGGAGGGTAATAGATGTCGATCACATGTCCAACACGTGATTCAAGACCATGGTAAATCTCTCTCTTTCTCTCTCTCTCTCTCTCTCTCTCTCTCTCTCTCTCTCTCACACACACACACACACACACACACACACACACACACACACACACACACACACCGCTACAAAAACAGTGCTATCCCATCTATTGTGCACATAATTAACTCATTGTAAAATTGCTCCACGTATATATTCCAAGTTTTATATCTTTAATCAACTTTTCCAATGTATTATTGTCAGTGTACCACTGTAATAGAAATAAACCTTTTATTATTATTATTATTATTATTACATTTTAATAGAGACAATAGTAGTAAAGTGAGGCAAGGAACTCAACCCACAAGACGCTTAGCTGTGACCGAGGTCATCACCCTGTCCCTGTGTGTTGGGACTTCCGGAGGTGGAAAAGAGGACATTTAAGGAAAGTGGCAGAAGGTATGGATAGTACAGGTTAGAATTGATCAGCATTCTTTTTCTTGAGTGGAGATTTGTCCTCGTTATGTAATAAAACAAAGCTGCGTGGCTCTGGTCCGTAGAGATGTCACTGAACTCCCTAATCCTGGTGTCACGCCATGCGGCGGGGCCAGGTTGTGGGCAAGTTCAATTAGCTTAATAAAATCACCTGCCGACAGCCAGAATTTTATATGACGAATATCATGTCCCCCTGGTCCTAACCTTCCGGGTCTATTGACTCCTAAGGGAGACTTTGCTCCAGGCAACAAAAAGCCGAAACGGCCGCGCCGGTCAGTGTGACACCGTGAAGCATGCGGTCGATATCCTTATACGTTGGTGAAAATAGGAACCCAGTCAACCAAGACCTTCTGGGAAAGGCGTCACTATTTCCAAGAAGTGAGTAGTCTTCACCGGATGTCTTCCAGAATTTCCTCTCGCGGATAAGAGTAAACATTGCGAAGGTATTCTGTCCTGGAAGAGATCCGATGAAGACTAAATACTTCTTGGAAATGCTGATGCCTCTCCCAGTAGGTCTCGTTTGACTGGGTTCCTATTTTCACCAACGTATAAACATAAGAACATAATAATGGGGGAGACTGCAAGAGACCATAAGGCCTACACTAGACAGTTCCAGGTCCCTTACCACGTTTCATCCCTATCCATAAAGTTATCTAATCTTCTCTTAAAATATTCATTTGTTTCAGCGCTCACTATTTTGTTATTAACCTATTCCATTCGTTAACCACTATTGGTGAACCAGGTCTTGCTACGTGAGATGTGCTCGGGCAGTCGTTGGTAGGCGTTTTTGAGAATGAATTGGAGTATTCATCTCTACAATATGAAGTCAGACCCCCAACAATCCAAGAATGAACTCTGTTCTCCAGGTCGTTGTGATCCTTTCCTAGGGTCATGGCGTCACAAATCTCAACTCAGAGAGATTGATCGTCACTTTTTTACAAGCATTTCTCCTCCCTATCCCAACAATCTAAGAATAAATCCTGTTCTACAGGTCGTTGTGATCCTTTCCTAGGGTCATAGCGTCACAAGTCTCAACTCAGAAAGATTGATGGTCACTTTTTTACAAGCATTTCTCCCCCTCTCTGTTTCCTTCTTCAAACATCCCCCTTCACCACGTTTGTGACTTCATCTCTGATCCGGTACTATCTCCAGGGTGATAGTGAGTTTTTAGATAGAATTGATGACGTTTTCTTCACAAGAATAAAATGACCTGACGGGAGCCGGAAAGAAAGTATGTAAGAAGAATGGCCGCTGTCTCCTTGTTCAGGGGAACCACGTGTCCCTGATATCAGCAAGATTAATTAGAATAATCATTTAGAGTGGTCATACAAGACTCAAATCGCAGAAGTAGGATTTATAAAAAAAAAAAGGGGGGGCCCTCGATGTCCTTTGGTTGCATGTTAACGTTTGGCTGCGTCTGGAAAAGTGACCTTCAGCCCAAACGACAAAGGAAGGGGACAGAATCATCGTCGTCGTGTTGCCTCTTTCTGGGCTTCGCCGTGGTGAATCCTTCCCCTCTGCTGTTGCTTTCATTCTGTAGAGATAATGTCGGTTACTAGCGAGATCGTTCCTGTGAGAAAAGATTAAAAGTGTTATTGTTACTGCGGCTGGACTGTCCAGCGCCTAATTGTGCCATCCCTTTTGAAATGATGCGGTCAAAATAACTGTGTCCTCTAAAAATACTGTGTGTTCCCCTGAAGCTATCGACGACCAGCATCTTTCTTCCTCTCTCTCTCTCTCTCTCTCTCTCTCTCTATATATATATATATATATATATATATATATATATATATATATATATATATTGTATATATATATGTATATATATATGTATATACATATGTATATGTATATATATATATGTATGTATATATCGTTTGAAGTATCGACGGCATGTTTTATGCAGTCGATATTTTAGATACTTTAGTGACATCAGTACGGACCAAGTGACCTAAGTTCATTTGTGACTGGAGATTAATCTCCTTTTCAAAAATAATGCTAATCGCTTTGAAGTTTTACTATGCCTCCATCCTGCAAGTCTTGTTCATTTTTTTTTTTTTCTAACTTCTGTGACAACACCTCTTCGATGCAATATTGTTCCCAAGGATTTAAGCGCTCTTTGATGCTAGTGAGACGCGTTTACATGTACATGAGCGCGAACTACCACAGTCTTGGATCACGTTCCAGACTTGTGATCGAAAGCTATTACCCTCTCGGACGAGATCATCAGAGTTCTTATCAACCGATCTATGGGTAATACTGTCACGTTACACTCATCATGCACTCATTCCTTTGGTCAAGGGGGACAGTAACGGATATTTGTGTAGTGGAACTCTTCATATTGGGGTCATGCTTTCGGGTCGTGATGCTACCTACTACAATAGCAGCCCATATGTATGTGTGTGTGTGCGTGCACGTACGTGCGTGAGTGTGCGTGCACGCGCGTGCTTGAGTGTGTCCACGGCTGCGCTAGTATCTGCTATAGTCTGTGCGCTGCAAGGAGTCCAGTCAGGGTGTGGATAGCGTCGTGATTTACTACAAGCCATTCTGCCTTACCTAATCGAGAGATAGTTGAGAATTAAGAAGAGGTCTTCTTGTTTGGCTTCCCACAAGTATTAGATCATTCATTCAAATCTTCAATCAATTCTGTGTGTGTATCGTGCCGGGTTTTGAACTTGGATATTGAAATCGCTGAAACAACAGTCACAGGGAATGCGTTCCATTTATCTACTGTTCTGATTCCGAACCAGTTGTCTTTGAGAGTCGTTCTCCAGTGATTAGGCTTAGATAATTTCAGAGAGTGGCCCGTAAGGTTATTTATATTTAGTTGAAAAAAAAAAACTTGGAGAATCGGACGTCGTCGAAGCCATGCATTAGTTTGTAGACTTGGATTAAACCCCCGTTAGTACATGAGTATCTCCCTCTTACTTCCTATTTATGTGCTATTTGGATTTTTTTCATATTCTGTATAAAGTAAAAGAAGTTGCATAGTACTTTGAGTATCATTTTTTAGGATTATAACAATGATGTGAATAAATTCTATGACACGTGGCAACAGCGCTTTTTCCTTCCCATGTTGCCACATCGAGGGAACACAGGTGAGACAAGTGTGAGGGGGCAAAGGTAATCGTTGTTATGATCCTAAAAAGGGATACTCATTGTGCCATATGGATTCCTTTACTATATAAAGAATATATAGACAAAAAAATCAGATTGTACATAAATGGGAAATAAAAGAGAGGCATGCACTAAGATTTATTTGGGATGACGCATGCCCCACCTCAAAAACACCACACGTCTCAGAAATTTTGCAAGTTGCTTTGGCTATTCGTTCTTTCGAATTCTACCACTGCCTGTATTCCTAACTTCAAGCATGCAGTATATCCAACTACTTCTAATTTCGCCAGTCTCTGAAAAAGAAAAAAATACATATTTGAAAAGGCACGAAATAATCCACTTGCGAGCGTTTTAATGTGGAAATGAATTACTGTCACCAGAAGAAGTGATCGCAATGGAGAGCAGTCAGCTCTGCTGCCTTCAAGCCATCAATAGAAAGCAAAGTCTTATATATTGTAGTTAACATGACAAGGCCTTAGGGGAAGACAAAGCTGGCCGAGGGAGTCTTAGTATTCATATGGAAAGCGTAGGCTGTTCATCCTATACAAAAAGGTTAAGGTCTTTGTTTCATTGTGTGTGCGTGCGTGCGTCCGTGCGCGCGCATATGTGTGTGTGTGTGTGTGTGTGTGTGTGTGTGTGTGTGTGTGTGTGTGTGTGTGTGTGTGTGTGTGTGTACTCACCTTGGTAACCTTGGTCTTTGGATCACGTGTTGGACTCGTGACCGACAGCTATTTCCCTCCCGGAAGAGAGCTCAGAGCTCGTATGACCGATCTATAGGTAATGCTGTGACCTTACACGCACACACACACACCCAACTCCCCGCCCACAAGAGTTGGAGTAACGACTCGAAGCGCAGCGATACTGAAATTATTTCAGTCCTGGGCAGGATTCGAATCCGGACCGCCGTAGTGACAGTCGGGGATTCTACTAACCGCGCCAACGAGTCGTGTGTGTGTGTGTGTGTGTGTGTGTGTGTGTGTGTGTGTGTGTGTGTGTGTGTGTGTGTGTGTGTGTGTGTGTGTGTGTGTGTGTGAGTGCGCAAGCATATGTGTGCGTGTATTTACTTTGTGTTTACCTAATTGTAGTACACAGTAAAAGAGCAACGCTCGTAGGGTCCCGTCTCCTATTCTCTAATTTTCTAACACCCCTAGACTCAAATTCATGTACAGTTCCAACTTAATCTAATCATTAATTTCCAATCATCATATTTAGATCTGAAATCAAGTATTCTTTGAGCTTGGGGTATATCACCTTCTAAGCTATTCCATATATTTATGCATCTATAAGGAAAACTCTATTTCTTCACAGTCTTTCGACATATGATCTTTCTTAATTCACTCCCATGAGCTTCTGTCCCTCCCATCTTTAATCAGAAGATCTGTGTGTGTATGTGTGTGCGTGTGTGTACGTGTGCGTGTGTGTGTACGTGTACGTGCACATTTATTGCTGTACATGGCAATTTATATGAGAGAGAAAGAAACAAAGAGGACATGAAAGGAGACGCAAAGAAGTAATTTATTTTGACAAGGAATTAAAAAAAAAATAATTTAAAGGAAAATGTTTCAATGGGAAATATATGGATGGAGCATAGACGATTTATCAAACACACACACAAAATATAAATTTTGGTTAGATATATCAAGATAATCAATATTATTTTATTCCCATAGTATGGCAAGAGGAGACCACGTTGTAAAGCACAGCCTCACATGGTGGAATTGAGTTCAGTAAATAGGATTGGTCTGGATTGGAGAGAGGCGGAGCAATTAGGTCAAGGAGGAGGAGGAGGAGGAGGAGGAGTAGGGAGGG
>NC_134801.1:24095842-24103342 GCF_046742065.1 Oratosquilla oratoria
CTGATGAAACAGTTTCAATACTGATATTTTTCCGTTTCCGTCGTTTTAAAGATCGTGGGATCCTCGATGCATTCTTTTTCTCCAGCTTTCGTATTAGTCTTTCCCTCACGTAGCACATCCACATCCGTACCCGTAGCACGTCCATTACCCCCAAAAATGTCTAAATTACCCCATTTGGGGTAATTTACCCATGTTCCCCGACCACTGTCTTAAGGTAAACAACACAAACATCCCAGTGAAAGATCATGCCAGTGTACTGGATAGCACAATAGAAAGTGGCTTTACCTGGACCCCACACTTCTACAGACGGAGAAAGAGCTAAGGCTGTATTGGGAAGTCTAAAGCACTTCAAAACAGCAACAGTGTCCACTAAACGTCGATTGTATCTAGCACAATGACTCAGAACACTGTAGCATCAAGAGGGATATAAGTTGAGCAACTTATATCCCTCTTGATGGCCCAGTGGCTTAAGTCTATGTCCATTTGTTACGTCTCAGCTTGGTTCGAATCCTTAGCTTAAGTACATATCACTTTCTGTATATGCTTCCATCGAGCTCCTTGTCAGTCTCGTCTGTGATGACACGGAATTAAAATGAAAAATTGATGTGGTCGAAAAGATGAATATATATACACACGCACCACATAAACACACGCACATACGCACGCACGCATCAGCGCACGCGTAAACATACGCGTACAAAGATTACATTATAACTATTTTAGTTACTTCCTTTGTTTACAAATATCTGACTCACATTCCTCCTCCTCCTTCTCCTCCTCCTCCTACTCTCCTCCTCCTCCTCCTCCTCCTACTCCTCCTCCTCCTCCTCCTCCTCCTCCTCCTCCTCCTCCTCCTCCTCCTACTACTACTACTACTACTACTACTACTACTACTACTACTACTACTACTACTACTACTACTACTACTACTACTACTACTACTACTACTACTACTACTACTACTACTACTACTACTACTACTACTACTACTACTACTACTACTACTACTACTACTACTACTACTACTACTCCCCCTCTTCCTCTTTTTCCTCCTCCGCCAGCTCTCTTTCCCATGTCCTTCCCTCCCTCCTCCTCCTCCGTCAATTTCTCTTCCTCCTCATTTTCCTTCTCCATCTTTCTCCTACCACTCCTTTACCTTCTTGTTCTCTTCCTCTTCCTCCTTTTCTTCCTTGTTCTCTTCCTCCTTCACTTTCCATCTCCACCACTTCCTCCTCCTCAACTTCCTCTTCCTCCTCCATCTCCATTTCTTCTTCTTCCTCCTCCTCCTCCTCTTACTCCTCCCTCTTCTCTTCTTCCATATCCTCCTATTTTTTCATCATTCACCACTTCCTCCTCTCCATCCCCATCATACTCCTTATTTTTCTTGTCCACTTTTCCTCGTTCTCCCTCTTCTCCTCCTCCTCCTCCTCCTCCTCCTCTTCTCCTTCCTTCTCTTTCTACTATTCCTCCACTATCTCCTCTCAACTCTCCTGCATCTCTGATTCCCCCGCCTCCTATTCTCCTTCTTCCTTCTCCTCTTTCCTCTTTACATACTACTCCTTCTCTCCCATCATCTTATCTTTTTCTCCTTCTTCTCTTACTTCTTTATTTCCTCTTCCACATTTCCCTGTTCCTAATCTTTCTTTTCCCCCTCCCCCTCCCTTTCTTCGTCGTTCTTTTCTTTTCCTCTCCTCCTCTTCCTCTTCCTCATTTCCATACCCCTTTTCTCTCTCTTCCTACTCTCTATTCCTCCTTTTCCTCTTCCTCCTGCTCTTGCTCCTCTTTTTCTCCCTCTCCTCATCTCTTTATTTCTCCTCTTATTGCTTTTATTTCTCTTATTCCTCTTTCTCCTACTACTCTTTCGTGTTCCTCCTCCTCCTAATTTTCTTTCTACACATTCCTCTCTTCCAATTCGTTTTCCCTCTCTTTCCCCTCTTACTCCTCTTCCTTCTCCTTTTCTTCTCTTTCTCTTCCTTCTATCGTTTACCCCCTTTCCTTGTTTTATTCTCCTCCTCTTCTTTTTCTTCCTCCTTATCATTCAACTCCTACTCCTTTTATTCGTCCTTCTCCTACTTTACTTTTCCTCATCCCCATGTTTGTTCTTTGGACTTGTGTTTCTCTACATTAGTTTGGAGGCGTTGAAATAAAGGCGTCGCTTGTGTTCTTTTCTTTATTTGGTACGTCCTGACAGTAGCGAAGTCAAGCTTCGTCTGATTCTTACCACTTAGGGCGCGACAAAGAAAATGCGTGTCAGTTACCAATATGGTTATGATAACATAAATCTAATTTCCTTTTGACTAAATCTATGTACAGTATAGAACTGAGTGTGAGTACCCAGTATAATTTATCGGTACACATATATACAGAAAGAAGCATTATCCTATCGGCGTAATTGATAACTTGTCTTAGAGTAACATTGTATGGCCGACTCCCTGGTCGGGATGCAGGTGGCTTTGACGGTTGGAATCTGAGGTCAAGCCAAAGTGACCGCGGGTCGGGTCAGACAGTGGATGGTTCGTTGAAGCTTGCTGATACCACCAAGATCTGACGCCCTACAGGCATTTTTTGCAACAGTTCTCCTCTTGCTCTTCCTACTACTGCTCCTTTGCCGCCTTCTCCTTTTCCTCCTCCTCCTCCTCCTATTCCTCTCTTCCTTCTCATCCTCTTTCTCTTCTTCCTTCCCTACTCTTACTCCTCCTGTTTTCCCTCTTTTTTCTTCTCCTCCTGTTTTTCCTCTTTTTTCCTCTCCTCCTCCTGTTCTAACACTCCTGTTCCTCCTCCTCCTCCTCCTCCTCTTCCTTCTTCTCATTATCCAACTCTTCCTCCTCCTACTGTTATTCATTACCCTCCTCTTTCCACTCCTCTTTGTACTTCCCCTTCCCTTCTTCCATCTCATCTTTCTCCTGCTCCTCTTTTTCCATTCCCTTCCTCTCCTCCTCCTCTTCTTCCTCTTCTTCCTCCTCCTGTTGCTCCTCATCCTTCGTGAAATGCGCCCGCCTGCCCGAGTGATGCGCTCGTTAGTGGCCAGGAGTGCGCTCCACTCGGCTGGTCTTGTATTACCAGCAGCAGAATTTTCATAATTTGTAATATTTTTCCATTTTATTAATGAGTGCATTCATATTGCTTGTCCAAGACTTGACGATAGAAAAAAAAAAGCGTCTGCCTCTTTGACAATAGTTAATGCGTTTAATGTAATGTATATTTTCTTTAGGAATCGGTTTGGGATTTGTAGAAATTGAATTGTTGTATCCTGGCGTAATTGCTTTGTTAACAGTCATTATCCATGTCATTAACGTGTTGTCATAAATCATACTTTGGTCGTATTTTTAATCATCAAAACAATGTAAAGTTGAAGGTAATGATGATTATATTGCTGAATGTAATTATGATTACGATGGTAAATATAATTATATATATCAGAAATATATATACCATCATGAATCACTTATCAGGAATCACCAGTTTTGTTATGACTGTTATTAATATTACTATTAATATGATTATCACTTTTATTCTTATTTTCATCATTATTGTCACTATGAATATTTTATGATTAATATTCTTCTTAAGATTGTTTTTATCTGATATAGTAATTATTATAATTTATTTTAATAATACTATCACCCAATCACTAGGGTGTATGAAGTCATCTCAGAACTTTTTATGCCTCAACTATTCGTTAGGCGAATATAAAAGTAGAATTCCTAGTCCCATTACTCTGTTTCACTGTCTATATACATACCAGTGTTGTCACTGTGATCTATGCCAGTTCCCACATATAAGTGAGATTTTTCCCACAAAATTCCCACAAGGAAACCTGGATTTCCACATTTTTTCCGACAAAAAGAAGGAATTATTATATACACAAATAAGTTCATTGCAACATCTAATTTGCTCACAAAACATCACATGTGAGTAAATTTCTCCCTCAAAATTGTGGAAAATTCCCACAAAATGGCATCGATGATACATACATCGTAGGGAAAATACAAACACCAGACTCGATGAGAGAGGGCCCGAATTTTCGGTCCCAATCCTAGGACCTTCTTTAGGGATGTCATGGAATACAAAGACCACGAGCTATTTACATCGGCTGCAACTGGGACAGGAACTGCATCTGCCACGTACCATTGTCTTTTTCATGAATATTATCTACTAGCATTTACATTCATGTGTTCTCTTTACATTCTCAAGCACCACACAGATCACCTCATACACATATGTCCACCTTGAAATATATGCATGTATATCTTATGAGGAGATGACTACTTACTAATTTGTTTGTTGGAATTAACTTCCGGGTGTTGAAACTAGCAACTTAAGCTGGGAAAGGAAGTACTCGACGGGGTGTACAGCATTCTTTGACTGCCAAGAACCTATTAACATAATTAGATTCAAATTAGATATACACATATACTGTATGCAGTCAAAGATATATTACCCTATTCACGCACACAAACATGCGAAATCGATACCCTAGTGTTGAGTTGTACAGCGTCGTGTTCATTGTTCCTTGATAAATAGGGTGTTTATCTGTGTTTGTGACCATCGTTGATCGATTCTCTAAGAGTAGTCTTCTCTTGGAGTTGTCTTTGTGAATGACTTTCATTTCTCCCCAATCTATTGTGTTGATGTTCGGTGACGTGTTTGTATAGTGCCGGTTTGTGTTCCTTTACCCTGCTTGTGAGTTTCTTCTGTGTGGGTGTTGTATTGTCTTTGACCCTGGTTAAGCTGTGATGCAAGGTATGTTGTTTGTGTGCTACCTGTACGAACCAGTCAATCAGCTACTTCGAGTCCACTGCTGAACAAAGGCCTCTCTCATACCATTCCATCACTCGCACAACTGCGCCAACAGCTGCCACGTTACTCCTGCACACTTCTCTGCCTCGCCTCCCCACCTGTTTGGTCTCCTTGCACGCTTCCCATCTCGCGGAGTCCAGTAAATAACATACTTGCTTCATCGATCATCATTCGTTCGCGCTAACTTGCCTGCCCAGTTCCACTTCCTCTCTTTTATCGTCTCCACAATATTCTTCTCTCCATTCTGCTTTCTCCGCCAACTTGATCTATTCCTGTCAATCAGCATTATTCTCACCACTGATCTCTCTATTCTCCTCTGCGTACTCCTTAGCTTTGTTTCCATCACCCTCGTCAGTTTCCAAGTTATCAGTAGATATGGCTGACATTATAAGTTTATTGTAATACGACTTCTATTTCGTTGTCATGATCTTTAGTCACTTTTACCACCTGCCTTGAATGATTATACTTTTCAACTCACCATCGATTATAATCCCTTTACTTTGAACTTTTTTGTTAAACATTAATTCTTTATTTGTTTATTTTTTACTTTGATCTATCTTTAAAACTACTTTGAGATTTTCCTTGTTTGGATCACTCAGCATATGTTGCAAGTCTTCTACTCTTTCTGAAATAAGAATAATTCTTTATTTGTTTATTTTTTACTTTACTTTAATTCATCTTTAAAACTACTTTATTTGTTTATTTTTTACTTTACTTTAATTCATCATTAAAACTACTTTGAGATTTTCCTTGTTTGGATCACTCAGCATATCTTACAAGTCTTCTACTCTTTCTGAAATAAGAATAAATTTGCAAATCATAGGTGATGAAAATATTCACCATTATTCTTCACACCTCTTTCTCGCCAATTCAGCCTTCCGATGATATCTTCAACGCAACGTGTAAGTTGTTTGGGTGAAATTATATCCCCTAGCCGACTTACACGTTTTTGGGAGAAAGTGCTAATTATTCTCATGTTGTAATTCTCTTTAGAATTTACCAGCACCTCGCCCCTTTCATTACTATCACTTACTCCAAACTTCCCAGTATACAATCTATCTCCCACGTTTTCCCCACTTTAGTATTAAAGTTGCCTATTACCAACGAGTAATTACTTTTTTCTTGATCCGTTACCTGATTTAAATCATCATCTAAGGACTCTTTCATCGTCTGAACTCTGTGAAGATTGTGCATAAATCTGAGTTATATCTAGAGTTCTTTTCACACAGCCTCATCACAATTCAAGCTATCCTGTCTAATATACTATTAAAATGTATTACGTTTTCAGCAACCTCTCGATTTATCTAGAATGCTACACCATATATTTCCTTCTCTTTGCCTCCATAATAGAACAGGTGGTGACTATTTTGTAACTGAAACTTGTAAATTGTAACTTTTCTTCAATCAGTCCCACGATATCCCATGTGATGTTTTGCAGTTCTTCCATTAAACTCGCCATCTTTCTTCTGAGAAAGTTTTCACGTTGTTGGTGTAGATCTTACCAAGACTTACATATGCTTGGACATTGCTTTCTCACTTTCGGTGGCACACTGCCCATAAGCACACAGGGCAATACGGTTGAATCTTCAGAGGACGATGATCCAACAAGCTTGTCAGGTTTTATTTTAACTGTACAAGTCATGTTTGCTATGGGGGAATTTCGGCAGTGATCTCACCTCCCTGTAAACTAGTTTCTGATGAAATATTATTTGGGGCTACCTTATTCAATATATTCGGTAAACACCTATAGGGTACCCAATGGTCCACGCCGTCACTATGACGTTACACACTATATACGTGAGGAATTTCCCTGTTCGCCATCAGGGGCGTGGCAGTTAGAAGTGGGCCCTGCGACTGTGTATGCAAGCTGCTCTCTGTCTCATCTTGCATACAAGACCTATTCGATATGGGTGACCCTGCAGATATTTCCATCTCTATTGATAGAGTTAACGTAGTCATTTAAGATTCTCAGGCCTATCCACTACATCAAGGTGCAAACTCTCGGATAGGATATATATATATATGTACACATACATACATATATATATATATATATATATATATATATATATATATATATATATATATATATATATATATATATATGTATGTACACATATGCAAACCGAGTTAAACACCACAGCATTATCACAATTATTGATTTTCTTTCTAATGTATTCAATTCTCCTCACTATAGTTCTGACTTTGGGAGGATGAGCATAAACGAGTTACATAATATCACATTCCTGACATGATAATTCCTCCCAAAGTCAGAACTATAGCCAGGAGAATTTAAAACATTAGAAAGAAAATTAATAATTGTGATGTGTGTGTGTGTGTGTGTGTGTGTGTGTGTGTGTGTGTGTGTGTGTGTGTGTGTGTGTGTGTGTGTGTGTGTGTGTGTGTGTGTGTGTGTGTGTGTGTAAGTGGGTGTACGTGTGTGTATGTGTGACTTGAAGTCACGACTTGAACTAATAGAAAGTGTCTTGCAAGGCACCACACTGAAGAGGAGCCTCAATGTATTCTGAGCGATATCGCAGCACCTAGGAGCTTCCTAGAGCTCCGCAGCCGTGGTCCCAGAGGGATCTGTGTAGTGAATATCGTCTACAGGAGTCTTTTTATTATTCCTTGTCCTGTAAAGCTTCTTTAGCAGCCGTGCACATTTAGATAAAAAGTGATTGTACAGTGAACAGGTAACAC
>NC_134801.1:24113342-24115842 GCF_046742065.1 Oratosquilla oratoria
AACCCTAAGTTACTTAGTTTTGTTTTGCCTTAATCTAGACAGTTTAATTCAACTTTGGGTCTTTAAGAGCTAAGATGTTTAAGTAATACTTGCCAGTACGTTTTGTGTTCTCCGAGTTAACACTTATTTCCTTCGTCTTGCCCTTTTAGGTTTTCGTTCAAAGTGACAGAAGATGAGATCCAACTGTGGTTTAACTGCCAGATGTACAACACGCATACGGTCAAACGTGACCCTCTGCAGCTCGTCTTCGACCCGGCCTCGACCCTCTACATCGGGCAGGCTGGCGGCATCTTCAAGGGCGAGTTCGAGGTGAGTAGTACCCCCAGTATCAATAATAATCAGAGGTTCTCAGATTGTGTCTCCGTATATCCCATACTTATGCACTGCTGTTGTTCAGCTTCCTAGGGACCACTTTGACACTGAAATACATCGGTCTACATCCACTAATTGCCACTAGTTTTTGGATCTTGAGTACCAGTAATCAGAAGCTTGTGTCTCCGTATATCCCATACTTGCTGTTCTTTAGCTTCCTGGGGACCACTTTGACACTGAAATACATCGTTCTACATCCACTAACTGCCACTAGGTTTTGGATTTTGGTCCTTAATTTGAAACTTTGTGATTCGTTAGAGGTCTGTGGACCACAGTTTGAGAACCGCTGATACAGATGAAGTGGTTAAGTACCAAAGACGCTTCAGTAATCTAAGGTCTCCTGTCTTTGCGTTTGAACACTTTTTTTTTTTTTTTTTTTTTTTTTTTTTTTTTTTTTTTTTTTTGAGAGAGAGAGAGAGAGAGAGAGAGAGAGAGAGAGAGAGAGAGAGAGAGAGAGAGAGAGAGAAGAAACTAATTTTACGATGTTACTAGAGAATAAATGGGAGTGTAAACAATAAGGATCAGCTTATGTGGTACTAAAAGTGGTATGTACTAAAATTTCTATACTTACGTTAGTCATAGGATGATAGATATGATTATGTGATTGTGTAATTGCTGTGCAAAATTTCATAACTCGACTGACAAGCAAATGTACCCTGCCCTTCTAATTGCACTGATAAAATCACGCTAATTGAAAGCATGATGTCAAACGATTGATAACTTAATTTCTGTGTAGTTAACGTTTTTGCCTGGGAAAGACTTTCTCGAGCTGAATGAAATTGCGTGGAGGAAAATAGATGAATACCCAAGATATCTTACAAATTTAGGTAATTATTAGCCAAGAACTTGTTTGCCACCAGAGCGGTTGAAGAATGCAATAAACTTGTAACCAAGTAGATAGCGCTGAAACAATTAATTGGTTTGAGAGAAGGTTGGATAGTTTTATGGTTTGGGATTAAAGGTGGAAAGGGACAGGGAAGTGTCTGTTGGAGACCTTATGGTCTATTGTAGTCTCCATTTTTATGTTCTTATGCTTTGAACACTCTCTTTTGGAGACCTTATGGTCTATTGCAGTCTCTATTTTAATGTTCTTATGCTTTGAACACTCTCTTTTGGAGACCTTATGGTCTATTGCAGTCTCTATTTTAATGTTCTTATGCTTTGAACACCCTCTATTGGAGACCTTATGGTCTATTGTAGTCTCCATTTTTATGTTCTTATGCTTTGAACACTCTCTATTGGAGACCTTATGGTCTATTGCAGTCTCTATTTCAATGTTCTTATGCTCTGAACACCCTCTATTGGAGACCTTAGGGTCTATTGTAGTCTCCATTTTTATGTTCTTATGCTTTGAACACCCTCTATTGGAGACCTTATGGTCTATTGGAGTCTCCTCCATTTTTATGTTCTTATGCTTTGAACACCCTCTATTGGACACCTTATGGTCCATTGCAGTCTCCTCCATTTTTATGTTCTTATGCTTGAACACTCTCTATTGGAGACCTTATGGTCTATTGCAGTTTCTATTTTAATGTTCTTATGCTCTGAACACCCTCTATTGGAGACCTTATGGTCTATTGTAGTCTCCATTTTTATGTTCTTATGCTTTGAACACTCTCTATTGGAGACCTTATGGTCTATTGCAGTTTCTATTTTAATGTTCTTATGCTCTGAACACCCTCTATTGGAGACCTTATGGTCTATTGTAGTCTCCATTTTTATGTTCTTATGCTTTGAACACTCTCTATTGGAGACCTTATGGTCTATTGCAGTCTCTGTTTTAATGTTCTTATGCTCTGAACACCCTCTATTGGAGACCTTATGGTCTATTGGAGTCTCCTCCATTTTTATGTTCTTATGCTTTGAACACCCTCTATTGGACACCTTATGGTCCATTGCAGTCTCCATTTTAATGTTCTTATGATTTGAACACCCGATGTTTTAGGGGCCAAAAGAGCATTCCTTCGGAACAAGTTATCTATTCCGATTGGAAACTAATCTCTGTTTAAAAAGAGAATGATGAAGACTTTTCAGTTCCGCTATCTCTCCTTTCTGCTACCTATTGAAATACCTCCTTTACTACCTCAGTGACTTCAACGCTCCGGTGTGATGTTCTTCCCAAGGATAG
>NC_134801.1:24120842-24125842 GCF_046742065.1 Oratosquilla oratoria
ACACACACACACACACACACACACACACACACACACACACACACACACACACACACACACACACACACACACACACACACACATCCATTGTGCACATAATCAACTCTATGTAAACCTGTACCGTGTATATACTCTAAGTTCTATATTTTTAATCATCTTTTTGCATATCGTACTATCGTCTGCTATTGAAATAAACCTTTTTATTATTATCATCATTATCATTTATTTTATTACACACACACACACACACACACACACACACACACACACACACACACACACACACACACACACACACACACACACACACACACACATATTATATATATATATATATATATATATATATATATATATATATACATATATATATATATATATATATATGTATATATATATATATGTGTGTGTGTGTGTGTGTGTGTGTGTGTGTGTGTGTGTGTGTGTGTGTGTGTGTGTGTGTGTGTGTGTGTGTGTGTGTGTGTGTGTGTGTGTGTGTGTGTGTGTGTGTGTGTGTGTGTGTGTGTGTGTGTGTGTGTGAGTAAAATCATGCGGCCGATACCCAATGCGAGGTCAGGAGGTGAAGCAACCAGTGCATTTGATCAGTGGAAGTTTACAAACGAAACCTACTTCTCGTGCATCAACAAATCAGAAAAAATATCATCTTGATGCTCATCAGTAGTCCTACATTTATTCGCTATGTGAACATAGCGTTTGTAACAGTGTTTGATGGGTGGGTGGGGTGTATTCAAAGCTTCTTTTGACTCCTACGATACACATGGGAACGCGGTAGTGGCATTCTTATCTCCCCAAGAGAGGATCATGCGAAAATAGAAGAAGTGGATCGGTAAAGGAGAGCTTTAAGAAGGACACTAGAAGTGGAATAGTGGATCACAATTCCACTGTAAGTGAAAAAAAAATTATGAACACAACGGACTGTTGCGAGAATCTGGCCTCCTACCCCCCCCCCCCTAAAAAGTATGGACTGCATATTTGTATGCAGTCAGTACTCCATCACTGGGCCTAGTATTGACACAAAAATAAAAATCATGTCGGTTTACTATAGTCTAAGGTCGTTACATACCGAGCGTCTGCTAGAACAACATCTCCGAAATGACCATCGTAGTGAATGTCTCAGTTATGATAGTCCCAATCCTATAAGAACGAGAATCTGCCCTAGGCTGAATAAAACTGCCTTTAAATTCACCAAAACAAAATATATAGAGTACGTGAAGAGGTCAGCCGACCCAGTGAGGTTACAGTTACGCTAAGGCAGCTTTGAGGGACCACTGTACTCTGAAGGACCACCAGACTATCCACGATGGGAAGTTACAGCCAAATATACTCTGGCGACGGTAGCGCCCCTTCCGGTTGGCATAGTTAATGTAAGGCGTGAGGTCTATGGAAGGTATCAGGGCAATGTTGGAATGGTTATGATTGTGAATAAAGTCTGTAACCAGGTGCTGGAAGTGACACGCGACCTTGATCTAAAGCACCCTTGATGTCCGACGTTGCAGTGTCGGGTTGGATAGCCCCATGCTATCCCTGGGGGTTCGAACCATGATCTCAGTGCCCGATACAGGGACACACACCGGAGAGCCTTTCCTTCCTCCCCAGAATCGTTCAGGGACCATCCACGTTTTAGTCAAGAAAGTTGACGTTGAGTCAATCCAGTGATGTATAGTATCCAAAGTTTGTCCTGACGCGCGCTTGGTTATTCATCTTAATGTGAAGAAGTAAGCTCTGGACAAAATATGGTCACATTTGATGGAAAGTCTACTTTATCTCGATCCTACCTCTTACCTGAATAAAATCGTAATGCGTGTCCCAGAACGCCCTGTAACTTAGGAAATATATTGAAGTGGTTTAAACTATTCGTCTGACAATCGGTTCCTGGTTCCACGCAAAGCTTTGGTAATACAAAGGAGCTTCTCTCCTCTGAGCTGTTTATATTCCGTTTATCAATCTTCAAAGGTACTTTAGCCTCTTCAGTATGATGAGTAGTTTCTATACTACACAAAGGATGTGAGGAACATACGCCAGGAGACGCTGAGTAGTTATTAGGACTCAGAGAGAGAGAGAGAGAGAAGTGCAGGACTCGAATCGGGAACGAGAAGAACGCAAGGCTTGGACGCTTCCTGTTACGCACAAAAACCAGATATATCGACAGAGAATCCCAAACACTTTTATCGAGTCGGGAAGCAGACTTGAAACAGAACGGGGTTTCATACGATCAAGACCTCATTTTCACCAAAGTCTTTCCCTTCATGTGAACAAGAGTGACTACACAAGAACATAAGAATTGAGGAGACTGCAAGAGACCATAAGGCCTATGCTATACAGTTCTTTGTCCATTACCAGCTATTCCATTCGTTAACCACTCCATTGGCAAACTAGTTCTTGTCCCAATTTCCTTCTTAAACCTAACTTTGCCCAATTGAATCATATTACAACAAATCCTATCCTGCTGCCTTAATATGATAACCTTGTCCGCAACACCTTGTTAGAGCCCTTGACACGTTTGAATACCTCTATTAGATCACCCCGCAGTATTAACCAAAACAAAATTCTAGGAATTATGTCGGCGTATTAAAGGAGGTCGTTAAATAGGTCACGGGAGCATAATCCGCCCTCAGATGTGGTGAACATGAGAATCCTTTGTACCAAGGACTCAAGCGTGTCTTTGTAAACTGTGGTAAGGAGGTCCTTTGTAGTTTGAGGTGAGAAGATTCGTTGTTGAATGAAACTGATCATTTCGCTTGTCCCGAAACATCCGGCTATTGGCCACAACAGGCTCGTTATCCTGGAGTTTGGTATGGGTGGATATTAATGGAATCTTTCAGCAGGATTTTTCCTACATAACAAAAAACCCTGAGGTGTAGATTAGATTTCATACTTCATAAAACGGAAAGTACAGTCGCCACCATTTGTGCAGCAAGATAGGACGACGGCCTACGTCAGCATAACAAAATCGTTACGTCGTCGACAGCCTTTAAAAGAAGCACTGAAGTATCGCAAGGGTTAATGAATGTAGACGAGAGGTCATTTCCTCTCAGCGCCGAAGAGGAACTTTGGAAAGTCTTCAGGAGTGAGAGGGCGAGTTCCTAGGGCAGCGTTTCTCAACCTTAAGGTTCCCCGGAACCCTAAGGTTCCGCAAAAGGTCCCTAAGTGTTCCGCGAGAACAAGTGAGATAAGCTAATGCATTTTTTCGTTTTTTATCTAATTTCATATACGTAATATAATTAAACACGCACGATATATCATTGGTTATTGTAAAAATGTAATATAGACATAATCCTATCTAACCTATTATTACGATGAAAATAAAATGAGAAAGTTTTTTTTTTTTTTTTTTTTTTGCGCAGGGGTTCCTTGAGACTTGCAATTTAATTTAAAGGTTACGCAAGGTTAAAACCTTGAGAAACGCTGCCTTAGGGTATTACACGCCCCGCCTCTCTTTTCCTAGTACACTTCAACCTTAGTGTAAAGAAGGAAGAAATAGCAGGTCTGTAAGCTCATCAGAAAATATATGGATGATAATCAAAGTATGATTATCTACATGATTCCAAAATAAGCGTAATGACAATAGTACACGCACCCCCACCCATATATATATATATATATATATATATATATATATATATATATATATATATATGTATATGTATATATACATACATACAAAAACATACATACATACATACATACACACATATACCAAAGGCTTTTCCCCCCTACACGTGTGTGTGTGTGTGTGTGTGTGTGTGTGTGTGTGTGTGTGTGTGTGTGTGTGTGTGTGTGTGTGTGTGTGTGTGTGTGTACAACACTGAATGGGTCCCAGTGAACAGATATACATTTTTATCAACCACAATATACTTTAATTCTAAGCCATCAACATCAAGAGACTCGAGGAGACCAACATGCAGAAATCGAAACGTGGTCAATTTCTGCATGTTGGCCTCTTCGAGCCTCTCGATGTTGATGACTTAGAATTAAAGTACATTATGGTTTATATATACATATATATATATATATATATATATATATATATATATATATATATGTATGTATGTATGTATGTATATATAATAATTCCGACTGTCATCCCCGGATTCGAACTGGACTCATGAAATCACGGCGCCATCGCCTTACCGACTGAGCTATTGACAATACGGTAAGACGATGACGCCGTGATTTCACGAACCCGGTTCGAATCCGGGGACGACAGTCGGAATTATTTGATCGACATCACCGTCACTGGTGATTCTATTCACACACACACACACACACACACACACACACACACACACACACACACACACACACACACACACACACACACATACGGCCCGGTGGCGGATTGAAACGGCCCGGTGGCGGATTGGTAAGGCACTGGCCTCACAAGCCGGAGAACCGGGGTTCGATTCCCCGGCCGGGCGGAGACAAGTTGGGTTTGTCTCCTTTCACGTATAGCCCCTGTTCACCTAGCAGCGAGTAGGTACGGGACGTTAGTCAAGGAGTTGTGACCTTGCATTCCCGGTGTGTGGAGTGTGAGTGGTCTCAGACCTACCCAGAGATCTGCTAATAATGAGCTCTGAGCTCACTGCCGTAGGGTGGTGTCTGGCTGTCTCGAAAAGAGGCTGCAGCAGATCCGAGGTGAATACACACACACACACACACACACACACAGATATATATATATATATATATATATATATATATATATATATATATATATATATATATCAGACAATCTCCTTGACAGTAGCGCACGGGATTCGAACCCGCTGCATCTGGAAGTAAACTTCCAAGACACACTCACCTTAGACCGCTCGACCACTTGACGGTATAAAACCATGAGATTGGGGAGGGCGCTCACTACACCCATTAACCACCCATTTTCACCCCATGGCCACCGCACCCAGTGGGAGTAGTAAGGACCGGAACGAATCCCTTCACGCTTGTCGCCAACGTAACTATTTGAGAAATTCGCTAGTGAA
>NC_134801.1:24148342-24158342 GCF_046742065.1 Oratosquilla oratoria
TGCAGGAGCACTGACAATGCGCTCTCAAGTGTTTAGATCAGCGTTTCTCAACCTTTTTACCCTCGCGTAATCTTTAGAATAAATTGTATGTCTCAAGGAACCCCTGAGCAAAAAAAAAAAAAAAAAAAAATGTACCATATCTTTCTCATTTTATTTTCATCGTAATAATAGGTTAGATAGGATGATGTCTATACTACATTACAATAACCAAGAATATGTCGTGCGTGTTTAATTATATTACGTATATGAAATTAAATAAAAAATCAAAAGTGCATTAGCTTATCTCACTTGTTCTCGCGGAACCCTTAGGGACTTTTTGCGGAACCTTAGGGTTCCGGGGAACCCTGGTTCAGAAACGCTGGTTTAGATCAGTGGTTCTCAAGCTTTTTCACTCCATCCCCCCCATCATGAATTATCAACACGTCTGGCCCCCTCCCATTTGTATTCCAAATTCCACCCACTCCAAAAAAAGCTTATGCTTTATATCAAAGTTGACAATCATAATTATCTTATATTTGATAGATTTTTTTTTTTTAGATCCCTCTTTCATTTGTATCCCAAATCCCACTCCCCCCAAAAAAAAGTTTATCCTTTATAACAAAGTTGACAATTATAATTATCTTGTATTTGATAAAAAAAAATATTTTGAGATCCTTCATAATGAATAGAAATATATATTTTGTAACAGCATACCATGATTCCCATGAGTTCTTGTCATGATTCCTATGACAAGTTTAGAGGAAAGGAGCTGGTCATCTGAACACACAGTAAGAACTGTGGAGAAGGATCTCCGCGTTCGTCAAAGAACCATTCCCTTTAGCTCTTGGGTTGTGAAAGTTTCTTCAGCTGAATGAGATCACGTGTTCTCCTGGAGCCTCTTCTTGACCATGCTCCATGTGTAATAGAGTGGTTTTAGTACACATTTTGTGAATCGCGTGTTTTTGTGACTTATTCGTATACTCCGTCTCTTCGGCACAATTCTCCAGAAGAGAAGGTAAAGCACCACACGGGTATCAACAGAACTCCATAAGGATGAATGACATCACCTTGCGGCAGACGGGATTAGAAGGAAGGAATATGCCATCCAATACAAAGGAGGCTAACAAAGGATTACAAAGGCGGAGCATGCCAACAGGAGACCTTTTGGTACATATCAAGGTCGGATGCGAAAAAAAATATAATAAAGATAAATGAATAAATAAATTGATAAATAAAGAAACGAATAGATAAAAACTATGATAATGTAAATAATAATAAATTAAATAAATGCATAGGTATAGTTAAATAATAAACAAACAAGTAAATAGCAAATAACGATAAATTGACAGATAAATAATAACAAATGAGAATCAAGCAAATAATAATAAACAGATAAATACTGTAATAACAGTTGCGGACAAAAGGCTCGAGAAATAAATCTGTATTTTGTACTTCAAACATAATTGTAGTTGCTGAGTCTCATAGTAAGAAATATTCTATGCAGAGGAAGACTTAAAATGTTCGAGGGCAAGCCATGTATAGGAAAAACTAAAAAACATAGATTGGGTAGACCGTACGTGTCTGTGGAAAGTAATCAACTTATAATAAAGACATTCTTGTAACAAACGTGTACTACACACTGAAAATCATAATTTTTCTTTAACCATCGTTTCTCCAGCACTCAGATTAATATATATATATATATACAGTATAATATATATATATATATATATATATATATATATATATATATATATATATATATATATATATATATATATATATATATATATATCTGTGCGTGCGTGCAGGTTAACCACTTAAATGTTTTATAGATCTCCATAGGACCCCTTCGGTAATGAATCTGTTGAAGACATCTTCCAGCAGCTTGGTGACCGAGGTCATGGAGTGAAATTTTTGTGACGTCATTGGCCGTCATGAAGGAAATTGCGTCACTTTGTGACGTCATCAGTGTCCTCTGGGGTGAGAGAATACGTCAAGATGAACATCGTTTTCCTTGTTGGGGAGTAATGACTTACAAAGAAGGGAATAGACCATTTTTTTTTTTTTTTTTTTTTGTGTATATATCGGGAGATGTGGAAGGCGGGGCTCAGCATTGATGAAGATGACTGAGCTTGTTGCATTGCAAGCGGCGTGCGTTCCATGGTGTCTCCTTGCAAGGTTCCACTGAAACTTGTGACACTGTTGCAACGTTCATTCCAACTTGCAAAGTTTTTTTTTTTTTTTTTTTTTTTTTTTTTTGCCGATGTTGTGTCGCCACCCCTCCTAGACAGCGCTGTCGGAAACCAACACAGCAAGCCCGCGCCGTGTCCCCGGGAATCGAACTCACATCCACCTGCTCATAAGTTCGACCCGGTATCCACTAGGCTACCACGTGGCGCTGCGAGTCAGATATTTGTAAACAAAGGATATAACTAAAATAGATATAATGTAATCTTTGTACGCATATGTTTACGTGTGCGTGCGCGCGCTGGTGTGTGTGTGTGATTCACCATGGTCTTGGATCACGTGTTGGACTCGTGATCGACAGCTGTTTCCCTCCCGGAAAAGAGCTCAGAGCTCATATATGACCGATCTATGGGTAATGCTGTGACCTTACACGCGCACACACACACACAACTCCCCGCCCACGAGAGTTGGAGTAACGACTGGCAGCGCAGCGATACTGAAATTATTTCAGCCCTGGGCGGGGTTCGAACCCGGACCGCCGTAGTGGCACCCGTCATCGTGTGTGTGTGTGTGTGTGTGTGTGTGTGTGTGTGTGTGTGTGTGTGTGTGTGTGTGTGTGTGTGTGTGTGTGTGTGTGTGTGTGTGTGTGTGTGTGTGTGTGTGTGTGTGTGTGTGTGTGTGTGTGTGTGTGTGTGTGTGTGTGTGTGTGTGTGTGTGTGTGTGTGTGTGTGTGTGTGTGTGTGTGTGTGTGTGTGTGTGAGCTTGTGAAATGCAGATAGATGGTTCACACCCATAACGATGGGCGAGTAATCGACATATCTATATCATTTTGGAAGATATGACCTACGTTTATATCGGATTTATGTCCGAGTTCTTCAATTGAGAATTGATCTGATCTGTGAACTTTATTCAGTCCCTTCATGGTTTTAAGTTGGCGAGGTTATTAAGGTCTGTAGTTGGACAATGCTTCTATCTTGGGCAGGATAGAGTGTGTATCTTCGTAGTTGTTCGTATCAGAGATGTGTGTATGGAGACGAGGTGGTAAGGAATTGCAAGTTAACTGCTGCTGTGATAGTGTCTGAAACAAATTCACCATTTTATCATGGACTCTCATTATTTTTTTTTTTTTCCAGTTTAACCCCTTTGGAAAGGTTTCCAGGACTGAATGAATTCATATTAGCGTAAGTGAAAGATGTAGATAAAGACCATTCGACTCCGAAACAGGAGAATGGCGTGAAGGAACCCATTGTATGTGTACGAGTTGTCTGATGCACCTGAATTATGTGCTTTTGTTCCTCACGGTCGTTGTTGGTGGTCTCCCCTCTGTTGCCTGAATCTTTACGGCCAGACATCGGTGCACGTTGACAAAAACAAGCAAAAGAACATACAGAGATAGGTTCCCTTGTATTTATATGTGGAGACATATGATATTATCTCAGTCTACCTGTCCCTTATTTCCCCCTCCGCTCTCTATCTTTGGTGACGACTGTACACAAAGAAGAGGGCAGAGGCATGTTTGGTCTGCTTCAATCCAGGGACAGTTTCAACATATGCGTTGAAAGCGTGCGTCCTTGAGTTTGTATTCATCTGATTGCAGTACACAGGCAGGGCAGGGAGTAACACTCGTGGAGCCCCGTCCCTTACTCTCCAGTCTACCATACCTAGTTTCAAATTTGATGTGTGTGTGTGTGTGTGTGTGTGTGTGTGTGTGTGTGTGTGTGTGTGTGTGTGTGTGTGTGTGTGTGTGTGTGTGTGTGTGTGTGTGTGTGTGTGTGTGTGTGTTTGTGTGTGTGTGTGTGTGTGTGTGTGTGTGTGTGTGTGTGTATGCGCGCGCGCGCGCGCGCGCGCGTGTGTGTGTGTGTGTGTGTGTGTGTGTGTATGCGTGTGTGTAAGTGTGTGTGTGATTCACCACCATGGTCTTGGATCACGTGTTGGACTGGTGATCGACAGCTATTACCCTCCCGGAAGAGAGCTCAGGGTTCATATATGACCGATCTATGGGTAATGCTGTGACCTTACACGCACACACACACCCAACTCCCCGTCCATGAGAGTTGGAGTAACGACCCGCAGCACAGCGATACTGAAGTTACTTCAGCCCTGGGCGGGATTCGAACCCGAACCGCCGTAGTGGCAGGTGGGAATTCTAACCACTGCGCCACGAGTCGTGTGTGTGTGTGTGTGTGTGTGTGTGTGTGTGTGTGTGTGTGTGTGTGTGTGTGTGTGTGTGTGTGTGTGTGTGTGTGTGTGTGTGTGTGTGTATCATTCATATCCCCCATCTGCAAATAAATCACAAAGGCCAAATTGTAACAAAGCAATTGGGTGATGCTGTTTTTCATCCATGGTACTATTGTGCACATTAATAACTGGCCAATGGTGAAAATAGTACACATTAATTACTGGCCCATGGTGAAAATAGTGCACATTAATAAACTGACCCATGGTGAATCTGAATTGTCCAAAATGCTCTCTCCTTGCTACTTCATTAACGTTGTTTTGTATACAGAAGTATACATAAACATATATGCATAAAGTATGCATAAAAATATATGCATAAAGTATGCATAAACATATAGTGTTGGAAAACTGTAAACACTAGATTTAATTGAAGGGTTTATTTGCCCGACGTTTCGATTCCCGTCCAGGAATCGTCTTCAGGGGGTATAACGGTTACAATTGAATCTGGTGTTTACAGTTTTCCAATATGGATCCCAGATTCCAAATCTTCTCTTACATTGAAAAACATATAGTGTGTCCAAAAATAAAATGTAGCTGTCTATAGTAAGAAAAGGATCACATAAAGAGTCAGCTTAACCTAATTTAACCTATTCTTTATTTCACTGTTGATATTCGACGTACTGGGGTGACAATTCTTTAGGTGGGATCTCATGGGGTGACGGATTTTCATGGGGGCGTTCTGGGGTGACGATTATTTATGTGGGCGTTCTAGGTTGACAATTCTTTATGTGGGCGTTCTGGGGTGACAATTCTTCATGTGACCCGAAAAAGAAAGAAAAAAAAAATGAACCTAAGAACCTCAACGTACGATCACTGGGAGGGTCGTGGTGGTCCGATGGTAAGCGTGCTTAGCCCGTATCCTGTAGTACCTGGGTTCGAGTCTCGTTGACCACTCACCCTGGCAAGGAACTAAATTTGCCTCTCTACTTTCTTCAGAATCACGCTTAGAGAAATAAAAACACAGGGAAAATAAAGCACTGTATGAGGTACTGTGCTTAAATCTTGTGCAGCCAATACTTAGGGGACTTAAGTGACACCTCTATGGACCAGACCTACGCATGATTTTATGATTGAAGAATAATATAAACTAAGAATGTGCTGATCACCCTCAACTTCTAATGTCCGTACGGCTACTGCTCTCTTTAAATCTCTCCTTGGGCTCTCTTTTTTTTTTTTTTTTTTTTTTTTTATGAATCCACCTCTTTAACGCGATGTTGTCTCCCAAGGACAGAAGCGCTGGTTATCGGCAATGAGACGCAATATAATAACGAAAGCAAACACAGTTTAATTGAATTTGCACCTTTCCCAAGAGCGGTTGTGTCGTTGTCGCTACGATAAAAGAGTTCTTGAGAAGCAGAAACAAAAACAAAACAAAAAAAGAGGAAGAGGAAGAAGAAGAACAAAGAGGAAGAAGAACAAGAAGAAAAAAGAAAATGAAGAGGAAGAAGAAGAACGAGTAGAAAAAAGAAAATGAAGAGGAAGAAGAACAAGAAGAAAAAAAAATGAAGAGGAAGAAGAAAAAGAATAAAAGAGGAGGAAAAGAAGAAAAGAGGGGAAGAAGAAAAAAGAGGAATAGGAAAAGGAAGAAAGAGAAAAAGAAGAAGAAAAAGAGGAAGAAAAAGGTGAAAAAGAAGATGAAGAAGAAGTAAAGAAGAAAAAGAAAAGGAAGAAGAAAATGAAGAGGAAGAAAAACAAAAAGAGGAGGAAGAAGAAGAAAAAAGAGGAGACAAGAAGAAAAGAGGAAAAAGAAGAAAAAAAGAAGAGTAATACGAAGAAGAAGAAGAAGAAGAAGAAAAAGTTGAGGAAGAAGAAGATGAAGAGGAAGAAGAGAAAAATAATAAAGTCCTGCTTTTAGAGGCAACGGCAGAGCTGTCACGTCTCAGACAGGAAGTCTTTGATTTACAGCTCTCCAAGACCAAATCCTTTGGCCTGATGTGTCCATCGGCTCTTACACGACGCTGACGTCTTCCTGAAAGGGTTGTTCACGGAGAACGTAAGTTCTTCCGGGTCTTCTGAAGAATTCTGTCCTCAGACTTCGACAGGGTGATAATTCTACAGGTGGGCTAGTCTGGGGTGACAATTCTTCAGTTGGGCCATCCTGGGGTGACGTTTTCTAACCTAATCTAACCAAACTTAACCTAACCTAACCTAACTGGGGTGACGATTCTTCAAGTCTTGTTGGTTGTGGAGACACTTTATCAGGTGGGCTATTCTGGGGTGACAGTTCTTCAGGTGGGCCATCCTGGGGTGACGATTCTTAACCTAATCTAACCAAACTTAACCTAACCTAACCTAACCTCCTAACTGGGGTGACGATTCTTCAAGTGTTGCTGGTTGGGGAGACAGTTCATCAGGTGGGCTATTCTGGGGGTGACAATTCTTCACGTGAACCATCCTGGGGTGACGATTTCTAACCTAATCTAACCTAACCTAACCTAACCTAACTGGGGTGACGATTCTTCAGGTGTTGCTGGTTGGGGAAACATTTTATCAGGTGGGCTATTCTGGGGTGACAATTCTTCAGGTGGGCCCTTCTGGGATGACAATTCTCCAGACGGAAGTTCTGGGGTGACCTCTTTTCAGGTGATTCGCTCAAGTTCCTGGGGTGATCTTTTTTCAGGTGATTCGCTCCTCGCCTCTGGGAGACTCTCATAATGAAATGAAATCGACCGACTTTAGCCACAGTAGGATGTCCTTTGGGTTTCACACCATGAAAGGGTTTCAGGAACCGAGGGACCTGACTCAGAGACTGACACGACCTACTTTGACCTGACTCAGAGTTTGACATGACCTAATTTGACCACGAAGGAGGTAAAACGGTGTTTTGTCAGTCGGCAGGGAAGTATTGGTGTTGTGGATAGTGAACTTGGTGCCCAACAGCTCTCTCTCTCTCTCTCTCTCTCTCTCTCTCTCTCTCTCTCTCTCTCTCTCTCTCTCTCTCTCTCTCTCTCTCTCTCTCTCTCTCTCTCTCTCTCTTTCTCTCTCTTTCTCTCTCTCCAGTAGTGATAAAAACCCTGAAAGGTCATTTGGGCTGTAGGCCCATTTATTTGATTGATTGATTGATTGATTGATTGTCTTATTCTTTTTAGGTTTGCGTTAAAAAATCTAATCCTTCTTGAGCGTTTTATCACTTCTGCAGTAGAAGGTACACCTTGCTTCTCCAGAAAATGCCTCTTTCGTGGTTGCTACAAGGAACGGTCAGGAAAGCAAGACTACTTTCCTCCTGGTTGACTGTAGGTCTTGCATCACCCCGTCTGGGGTATGTCAGGGACTTAGTGACACCCTTACGGACTAGAGTCACGCAGCATTCTTTCCTGAAGAGAGAGACACATTTTTACTTAGAAATTGATGAGGATCACTTTTAATTTCTGCTATCTCCTTTAATTTAGTGTGTCACTTACATGGTTCCACCTCCTCAGTATGTATATATATACACATATGTGTGTGTGTGTGTGTGTGTGTGTGTGTGTGTGTGTGTGTGTGTGTGTGTATTATATATATATGTGTGTGTGTGTGTATTCACCTCGGATCTGCTGCAGTCTCTGTCGAGACAGCCAGACACCACCCTACGGCAGTGAGCTCAGAGCTCATTATTTGTCGATCTCTGGGTAGGTCTGAGACCACTCACACACCACACCGGGACAGCAAGGTCACAACTCCTTGACTAACGTCCCGTACCTACTCACTGCTAGGTGAACAGGGGTTACACGTGAAAGGAGACAAACCCAACTTATCTCCGCCCGGCCGGGGAATCGAACCCCGGTTCTCTGGCTTGTGAGGCCAGTGCTTTACCAATCCGCCACCGAGCCGTGTGTGTGTGTGTGTGTGTGCGTGTGTGTGTGTGTGTGTGTGTGTGTGTGTGTGTGTGTGTGTGTGTGTGTGTGTGTGTGTGTGTGTGTGTGTGTGTGTGTGTGTGTGTGTACAGAAAAAAACACAAAAGAAATAATAAACAAAGACTAAGCGTTCTCGTCTTACCACATGTTCAGCGTACAGAGGTACGATAAGCAAAGAGTACATCTATTGTACAGCTGACAGGGAAGGAACTGAGAAAGCTTAGAACATAAGAACATAAGAATGAAGGAGACTGCAAGAGACCATAAGGCCTACACAAGGCAGCTCCGTATCCATCACCACCTGTCATCCCCATCCATAAAGTTATCTAACCGTTTCTTAAAAACAACTGATAGTTTCAGCGCTCACAACATGGTTACTAAGTCTATTCCATTCGTTGACCACCCAATTAGTAAACCAATTCTTGCCTATTTCCTTCTTAAATCTAAATTTGTCCTGTTTAAATCCATTACTGCGTGTCTTGCCCTGTTGTCTTAATATGATGACCTTGTTTGCATCACCCTTGTTAAAGCCTTTGATCCACATTTAGTGGCGGGATTTCTCTCCCAAGTCCACATGACCTGAGACAATGTCTTTTGCTAAGTCATGAATGTGTGGACAACAATTTCCTCAATAATGAAATTATCTGATTTGTACAACCCATAACTTAAGTTTAAGTTTTCATTAAGTGTATTTTTATCAGATTAGATTAAATAATGTTTCTATCTAAGCAGGAGTTACTTTTAATAATTTCTTTTGAATTTCCCATTCTGTGATTAGAGTCCCTTATATACACAGTGCGTTGGATATCTGCTCATGCTCATGTATTTATGTTAGTCTATCTGTATTTATTCTAGTTTATATTAGTCTATCCCCACTTTTAATTCTTTTCTGGCTGGCCAACATAAAAATTGCCAATGTTTACATGGTATAGAATATACAACCCTTTCCTAATTTTCCTGTGTATTCTTAATGATAATACTTATCATTGCGTTTAAAATTTTAAAGGCTGCTTAAAGCTTGGAATTCTTAAGCATATGATGTAGTTTTACAAAGTTTCCGTAAAGAAATTCTAAAAGAAAATCACTGCTTGAGTGATTCCACACTAAATCTGTCGAGTCTTAATATTCAAAGAATAAATTCGAAATCAGTGACTATTTTTATTGGTGGAAAGTATTCACGAAAAGAACAGAAAATGTGAGTAATTGTAATTTCAAAGAAAACCGAGAAATGTATCAATTTAGCTGTTTAAAAAGAAAAGACAGCGTAGGCGTTCTCGACAAACGCACATTATAGTGAAGATTTTCCTATCTTGGGATCAACGACAGTATTGCATCAGAGATTCGAGAGAAAGAATGTCTGAAGATGACAGACACAGAAATCTCTGAATGAACATTATCAGTTGCGTGTGTATGTGATTCACCATCGTCTTGGATCACGTGTTGAACTCGTGATCGACAGCTATTACCCTCCCGGAAAGAGAACTCAGAGCTCGTATATGACCAATCTATGGGCAATGCTGTGACATTACACGCACACACACACACACACCCAACTCCCCGCCCAGGAGAGTTGGATTAACGTCTCGCAGCGCAGCGATACTGATAATTATTTCAGCCCTGGGCGGAATTCGAACCCGGACCGCCGTAGTGGCGGCAGCGAACGCTACCACTGCGCCATCGAGTCGTGTGAGCGCATGTTTCTGTGTATTCGAGTTTATGTATTTACTTTGTGTGAAGTTGATACCAAGAACTTAGTTGTA
>NC_134801.1:24170842-24175842 GCF_046742065.1 Oratosquilla oratoria
AACATAGTGTCTGCAGTCGCAGACCATGTGTTCTTTTTTTGACGTTCTTCAGATATCGGTAGAAATTTAACCTTTTTGCTGGGCAGACATGGGAGGGGGGGGGGGCTTCATTGAATAACAAAAAATAAGAGAAGGAACGAAGAAGTCTTCGAAGAACTTAACAGAATGCCACATGTAACGAGACTCGTAGGAAAACGCCCTTCTGCACAAACGAGCTAATTGCTACGAGCTGCTACTCCGATGCTAGTGTCTAGCTTCGAGGTTGCACTATAAGCAGAGCGCTTACGTATAATTACATCTTCAGTGCTGATACAAAGAAGAAGAATTCCTTCTTTGTATCAGCACTGAAGATGTAAATGTACGAAAGCGCTCTGCTTCGTTAGTTTAGTTTTCCTAGTGGTTACTTGCGCATTTGTGAACACACGTTCCTAGTGTTTATATATATATATATATATATATATATATATATATATATGTATATATATATTGATATATATATATATATACATATGTATATATATATATATATATTGTGTATGTTAAAGACAGATTGAACATTTTTTTGAAGCTCTGCCAAGGGATTCGAACCCTGACCTGTGCGTGTATAATCACGAAGTCGAGACGCGTCTTGACTTTGTGAATATATACGCACAGGTCAGGGTTCGAATCCCTTGGCAGAGCATATATATATATATATATATATATATATATATATATATATATATATATATATATATATATATATATATATATATATATATATATATATATGCTCTCCAGTTTATCGTGGAGAAATAAGACCTTAGCTCAGGCTATTGCAACCTCTGCCAGCAAGAAAGGCGAGGAAAACTAAAACTGTCTGGCAAAATGGTATCTTGAGACCAGAGGCGAGGTCGACGAGCCGAGCGGAGGCGTGGGTGCGAGGGGTGAGCTGCAGAACCGACCGAGAAGCAAAGAGAGCCAAAACACACCTCTACAGAAAAGATAAAAGGCTGTAAGAGGAAGATAAAAAGGAGAGGTGCGGGATGGATAGGTGGGGTGGTTGTGTGAGAGAGGTTTCCATGTCTCAAGAAAGCAGGAGAGGAAGTTGTGTGAGAATGATGTCTCAGAATTGACCCCACCTGAGGGATATCAGCTGCATGTTTTATGCAGTCAATATCTTAGGAACTATGACACCCATACGGACGAGAGTCACACTTCATTCTTTTATGATTCGAGGATAATCTCCACTCAAAATAGTATGCTAATCACGTAGGCTAACCTCTAATATCCCTCCGTTCTGCTATCCACATCAGATTCTGTGGCTCCACCTCTACGGCGCGAATTTGTCCCTATGGACGAAAAACACTGGTTGTTATCGAGACACTCTGAGAATAAAATCCGTTACCATAAATTGAATATAGTAATATATAATAATGTAGTAATATATAATAATATAGTAATATATAATAATATAGTAATATATAATAATATAGTATAATAATGATAATATAGTAATATATAATAATATAGTATAATAATAATAATATAGTAATATAGTAATAGGGACAGGAGCATAAAACAATAACGATCCATAATCTAGAGAGAAGTTACTCCCTTCTTTACTCAGTGATACTTTTTCTTCTTGTTCCGTTTGTCGCCTTTCGACTTTTTTCACTTCCATGGCACCCCCTCCCCCTCCTTGGTAGCGAAATGGTCAAGATAACTGCGAGTTGCTTGTAGAAGAAAGTGTTTGTAATCGAAACGAAAGATAAAGGAGGCGGGTATGGTTGTAGCCATGCGAACTAAATTAGTCTTTGTTAAGAACGATGGCAGTTGTTTCGTGGATAAACAAAGGCGAGTGCTGAACACCATACGTATGTGTATGTGCATTTATCTGTGGTTGTAAATGCAAATGAGTGTTGGAACGTGCGCGCGTTTGTGTATGTATGTGTTTGTGTGTGTATGTGTGCGTGCGTGTGTATATGCATGCGCTTGTGTATGTGTATGTACTTGTGGGTGTATGTATAGTGTGTGTGTGTGTACTTGTGTGTATGTATGCGCTTGTGTATGTGTATGTCCTTATGCATTTATACATTGTGTGTGTGTGTACTTGTGTGTGCGTGTATGTGTGTACATGCGTGTGTATGTGTGTACGTGTGCATGTATACATGTATATTTACCTTGTTTACCTACGTGTAGTATAAAGGAAAGAAAAGATGTTCGTGAGGTCCTGTCTCTTAAGGGGCATTTAGACGGTCAAACGGTTTGACAAATCCGGTTTGTCAAACAAGTGTTTGAAGTGATGTTTGACCGTGTGAATAGGGTATTTGGTTGTCAAACACGTTCGACAAACGTGTTTGACGACCAAATACCCCGTTCATACGGTCAAACATCACTTCAAACACTTGCCTGACAAACCGGGTTTGTCAAACTGTTCGACCGTGTAAATGGCCCTTTACTCACAAATTATCACACCTGAATTCAAATTCATGTATAGTTCCAATTTGGCCTATATCTTTATTTGCAAGTTATCATTCTTAGATTTTAATTCAATTATTGTACCAGGTTGGTCCCTATCACCTTTTAAGTTCTTCCAGATATATGTGTGTCTGTATGGACAACTGTATTTCTTCGCATCGTTTAGATCTCTGGTCTTTCCTAATTTGTTCCTATAACCTCTTAATGCCCTTTCAAATGCAATCAAGAATTCTCTTCTGTCAATGTAGTCTATCACACTTTAATAACTTGAAAAATGTAATCTCTCTTCGATCTTTCAATGTTGGTAGACCCACTGCTTTTAGTCTCTCCTTATATGGTTTATATGCCAGGCTGAGTACCTGTTTGGTTGATGCCCTCTGTACTCTCTCAATCTTGTTCGTATTCTTATACATATTCATCTTGGATGGATCAGGGTCTCTATGAGTGCTTTCGTCATCTCTTCATATAGTGGAAAGCCACTTTAATCTTCTGGAGCAGTATGCATGTCTCAAAATCCTGTTGATATGTCTGTCAGATGACAGGTTGTCTTTTATCAACACTCCCCCCACCCAAAAAAAAAAAATCCTCTTTTGCTTTTAACCTGACCATACTGTGGGTAGTGGTTGGTTACTTGGTACCATAACTAAAAGGATTGTATCTCACCCAGTCTATTGCATAGTGAGGCGCCAGTGTACCAACTTGGTGCTCCTCTATCTCACTATGGTACATATTCTACACATATCACATTCCCTACCGCCCCCTGCCTTCCCCCGACCCGACACATACCAATTAGTAAATCGCTATCTCACATTCCCAGTTGTTGCATCGCCTTCATCAGATGTCATCGCAGCATGTGCTCTGATTCTATGTATCAGGTACTGGGAATTTTTTTTTATGATTGGAGAACGTTCTGCATTCTAATGAGAATACTGATCATCTTTAACCTTTCTTATCCCTCCTTTCTCCTGCCCTAATCAAATCTCCCATGACTCCCCTTCTTCGAAGCTCTATTGCCCTTAAGGATGGAAGTTTTGTTAAATAACTATTAAATACTGGTCAGTCGTCCTCGCTGCAGGGCTTACAACTTCCCTGACGACCTATGAATGCGAACATTTATGTCCTAAATATCTGGCTTAGTGAGACTTCTGGCTTGCCTAATTACCACGCCTCAAGCCAGCTTACTTGTTGATCCGCCAGAAGGGTCACAGTTAATGAGTGAATGATGTTGGAGAGGCTGAAGGACACCTAAGGAGGGCCTTATCTCTTATTTCAATATATGCTCATACTGCCGCCAATAACCTTGAAGAGAAGGAGATGTTCTCGACCACACTTGAATATATAGTTAATCAGTGACCACCACGAGATATACTTATTGTTTTGGTCGATTTCAGTACGGTTACTGACACCGACAGTGCTGGCTATGAAGTCTGTATTGGCCCCCATGGTTGTGGAACCAGGGACATTATCACTTCTCTCCTAAAGTTTTCAAAGTCCAGAAGTCTGAAGATTGCTGGATCCAGAGACGAGAGCCACACCGAAGGACATGGAATTGTAGTACCGGAGGAAGGGCCAAGGAGATCGGTCACAAATGTATGAGTACTCGTTGTTAGTGCTCTTATGAGGATAGATAATGAGATGTACGTCCAAGGAAACGCTGAGAATGCCTAGGGCCATTTTAATGCAAATGGCCTCAGGCCTGCTTACCGAGCTCTGAAAATAAAAAATCAGCTCCAAATCTGTGACCCAGAGTAGCACGATCCGAAAGGCGGATAGCGAGCTAGCGTGGATGTGCGTGGCCCCTTTGCCAAGTACTTTAAGAAGTTGTTCATGAGTGACCCTCCAAGCGGACAGCTTCTCCTTGTTGTTCGGGAGGCAGTTGTCTTAATCCACTTGTAGACAAATCTCCTCCCTCTCTGACAGAGATCAAAGGGTCTGTGAGTAAATTGAAAAGTGGAAAGGCAGCTGGCATCTGCAATATCAGTGTAGAGTTGGGGTTGAAGCCATGATCTGCGGTACCATTCCTTCTGGGTGGAAAAAGAGTCTGATCGTTCTTATCTGGAAGGGTAAAGGTGACCGGCAGGACTGCAACATCTATCGCGGTATTACATTGCTTATTGGATGAATGGTTTAGACAGATGAGAGTGTGGGTGGAGGAAGAATAAGCGAAGATGGGCTGGAGCTCCTTTATTGCTTATACGTTTCGACCGACTCGGTGTTCTACAGTACAGCTTACTGAAGAAGACCGAGTCGGTCGAAACGTATAAGCAATAAAGGAGTTCCAGACCATCTTCGCTTGTTCTTCCTCCACCCACACTCACATTGGTCAATGTGTCAGGTAATGTGCTTGCCCATCTGCTGCTGACACAGGCTTGTTCACATCTGCTAAAATTTCAGAGGCCTGAGCAGTCTAGGTTCACGCCAGGTAAGTCAACAACTTATCTAATCCTGGCGCTTCATATTCTTGTGGAGAACCGATGTGAGTTTCAACAGGAGGTTCTTGAAACTTGTGTTGATTTCAAGAAGGCGTTTGACTCGGTACT
>NC_134801.1:24180842-24203342 GCF_046742065.1 Oratosquilla oratoria
AACATATTTCCATCACTGAATGATACATATACTTATTGTTAGGCTGGTTTGAAGGCAAACTATGATGGAGAGAATTAGTTTATTTAAAAATGAGTGTTGGGCCCCAATAATATGATAGGGCTCGGTCTAAGTGCAAGAAAAAGGGGGGGGGAGTGGAAGAGACGGCGATTGAAGCGACGATTGTGGGTTTCAAGTCGTGCCTCAGCTTAATCTGCTTGTTGTGAAAAGGGGAGGAGGTGAGAAAGCAAGAAGGCAGCGAGCCAGGCTCAGAGTGTGATGCTCCGAGGCAATCTGAATATTCAGCGTTTCGTCCGGTCTTTGTATACACGATTATACTAAGAAATGATGATAGCCTAATCTCTCTCTCTCTCTCTCTCTCTCTCTCTCTCTCTCTCTCTCTCTCTCTCTCTCTCTCTTCTTTCTCTCTCTCTCTCTCTCTCTCTCTCTCTCTCTCTCTCTCTCTCTCTCTCTCTCTCTCTCTCTCTCTCTCTCTCTCTCTCTCTCTCTCTCTCTCTTCTTTCTCTGAGTCAGCCCTTCTGTTGTCGTTCTTTGTGGACGAAAAACGTCTTCTGCCTAGTGTTCGATACAGTAATTTATGTGAGTGTGTGTGTATGTGAGAGTGTGTGTGTGTGTGTGTGTGTGTGTGTGTGTGTGTGTGTGTGTGTGTGTGTGTGTGTGTGTGTGTGTGTGTGTGTGTGTGTGTGTGTGTGTGTGTGTGTGTGTGTGTGTGTGTGTGTGTGTGTGTGTGTATGTGTGTGTGTGTGTGTGTGTGTGTGTGTGTGTGTGTGTGTGTGTGTGTGTGTGTGTGTGTGTGTGTGTGTGTGTGTGTGTAAAGGGCCATTGACATGATCAAACAGTTTGTCAAACCCGGTTTGTCAAACAAGTGTTTGAAGTAGTGATTGATCGTGTGAATTGGTTGTCGAACACGTTTGTCAAAGGTGTTTGACAACCAAATATCCCATTCACACAGTCAAACATCACTTCAAGCATTTGTTTGACAAACCGGGTTTGTCAAACCATTTGCCCGTGTGAATGGTCCTTAAGACATACAAAGATCGTCAAATATGCATTTTTAGAGAGATCGCGAGTCTTTCAAAGTTACTTAGAGTAAAATGTTTGAGAAACTGGCATAGCATACGTTGTATCAGAGTTCCTTATTCTGGGTAAAGGGTAGGGCATGGTGTACCTCCTTACGTGATTGGTGGGAACATCACTCAACGGTAAAGATGGACTCGCGTCTCACCACTCGTCCAAAGATAAGATTGGATGGACGAATCCAAAGGTTGGATTCCAAGCATTCCGTTGACTAGTGTAACCGTAGCTTGAGAGGAGGCAACCACCGAAGCTCTAGACTCAGCTTTAGAATGACAATTGGTGTTGTTTTTCTTACAAACAAGGTGCCTTATGTCTTCGAATGTGCATTTTCAGGGCCGTTTCCCTCTGTCCGACACCCAAGGTTAGATGATATCTTCAAACCTGTAGTTTCACACTCGACGATAACCAAAACCGTCCAGATGGACTCTTGGTAATTAAACCAAATTAGTTTAAACCTTGACTTTTGATATCCAAGATGGGTCTTGACTAATTTGTTGACACTCTGGACAGGCCGACTTGCTGATAGCTTCTTCAGCATGGTAATTTTCTTCGTTTTTTTTTTTTCTCGTTTTTTTTTTATTCTCCTTCTATTTCTTCTTCTTCACCTTCTCCTTCTATTTCTTCTTCTTCGCCTTCTTCTTTATCATCATCCTCTTCTTCTTCTTCTTCTTCTTCTTCTTCTTCTTCTTCTTCTTCTTCTTCTTCTTCTTCTTCTTCTTCTTCTTCTTCTTCTTCTTCTTCTTCTTCTCCTCCTCCTCCTCCTCCTCTTCTTCTTCTCTTCCTCCACCTTCTCATCCTCCTCCTCCTCCTCTTCTTCCTCTTCTTCTTCTTTCTTCTTCCTCTTCTCCTTATTCTTTCTTCTTCCTCTTCTTCTTCTTTCTTCTTCTTCTCCTCCTCCTCCCCCTTCTTATTGTTCTTCCTCTTCTTCTTTTAATGCTAGGTAATATGAGCTGAGGAACAGAATGAGATCGAAATAAGGTTTTGATCAATCTACGTCACCCTTTTAAGTGGCGTTTTTTCCACGCTACATGTACACAAAAACACGAATAAAACTACGTTTTACTTGGCGCAATTATTCCCTGAACGATAATCGTTCATGGCTCTATGATGGTCTTTGTTTTTTGAACGGGACTCTTTTATTTCGAGCTGCAAAGTACCAGGCTGATCATTTTAACCGAAGCTATCGACGCGTTTACCCAGATATGACGCCAGGTAGGATGCGCGTGACCCGCCATTGACTGTGGTAGGAGGCTAACAATAAATTAATCACATCGAGTAAAACGTACCTTAACCCTTCAGCTACGATTGCTGGCTTCTCTCAGTTGATGAAATTGCCTGGTGGCAGCTCGGATAAATACGAATGTCGTAATACGTTTCAAATGGGTTTGTATCCATATGCCATTACTAACCATCACGATGTGCCACATGCCTGACACGTAAGCCACATGCATACAAGAAGGTGCTCATAGACACTGGCCTCTTGCAGTGGACAAGATGCAGGGATGACCCGTCATCCAGGAGGTGTCAAGATAAGAGGGAGGGAAGAGGGTGGAAAGGAATGGAGTGGATTAGGAATGGTATGGGTGGGAGTGGTTTTCTATGCCTTTTTCTTATGGCAACCTCCCTTGTAAGGGGGAAAAAGCCTTTGGTATATGTATGTATGTATGTATGTATTATTATCATTATTATTGTTATTATTATCATTACTATCATTATTATCATTATTGTTATTATCATTATTATTATTATTATTATTATTATTATTATTATTATTATTATTATTATTATTATTATTATTATTAATTGTATTATTATTATTATCATTGTTATTATTGTTGTTGTTATTATTGTTATGATTATTATTATAGTTATTATTATTTAAAATTATCATTATTAATTATCATTATTACTATTACTATTGTTATTATTATTATTATTATTATTATTATCCATATTGTTATTATTATTACTATTATTATTAATTATTATTATTATTATCATTATTATTATTATTATTATTATTATCATTATTATTATTATTATCATTATTATTATTATTATTATTAATTATTATTATTACTATCATTATTATCATTATCATTATTATTATCATTATTATTATTATTATCATTATTATTATTATTATCATTATTATTATAATTATTATTATCATCAATATTATTATTATTATTATTATTGTTATTATTACTATTATTATCATTATTATTACTATCATTATCATTATCATTATTATTATTATTATTATTATTATTATTATTATTATTATTACTATTATTAATATTATTATTATCATTATTATTATCATTATTATTATTATTATTATTATTATTATTGTTATTATTATCATTATTTTTATTATTATTATCAATAATATTATTATTATCATTATTATTATTAATTATTATTATCATCATCATTGTTATTATCATTATTATTATTGTTATTATTATTATCATTATTATTATTAATTATTATTATTATTATCATTGTTATTATCATTATTATCATTATTATTATTATTATTATTATTATTATTATTATTATTATTATTATTATTATTATTATTATTATTATTATTATTATTATTTATTAATTATCATTATTATTGGAAGCTCGCTGGCTGAGCGGGTCAGGGCATTGTTACTTGCGGCGAAGGTCGAGGTGAGGGCGGTTCGAATCCTGCCACAAGCGAAGTTGGACCAAGGACATGGTTCATTAATTTCCACGCTACAAATCCCTCTGTGAGGGGCATCGTCCTAGCCTCCCGATAAGGGGGAGTGTGCGTCGTTAAACCATATCATCATCATCATCATCATTATTATTATTATTATTATTATTATTATCATTATTATTATTACTATTTTTATTATTACTATCATCATCATCATCATCATCATCATCATCATCATCATCATCATCATTATTATCTTATCATTATCATCGTTCAAGATTCAGATTTCTGTGCTTCTGACAGTTCAATAATATTTCAGTAAGTGTCTGTTTTACATAAATACTCTAGGGATGTTCATGGTGACCAACATGGACTACACAGTGAGTCTGGCGGTGAGTCTGTTCATCTTGAACAGTCGTGGATTTTGATCTGCCACCGTGGTACCGGAGGATTTTGATGGTGAGCGCGATAGAGGCGAACTGGAACGTAAAATGAAGAAATCCAATCACTTGATAACGCCTTTCGATTTGAATAGTGATTCTCCTCTTCTTAGGCTCGTTCCACACGGATCGACTTTTCGCCGTGCGCCGTCCACGACACGACGTCGTGTTCTCCAATGACTATGGGTGTCTATGGACGCTTTCACACGTGGTCGTGGTCGTGATTATCGAAGAACATGTCGTGTCGTGCTCGCCGCACGACGAAAAGTCGATACGTGTGGAACGAGCTTTATTGTCCTTGACAGTACAATTCATCCAATTCCATGGTTCCATCTCGTCAGTGGAAGAGTTACAAGTACATACATACATACACACACCAAGGCTTTTCCTCCTTACAAGGGAGGTAGCCAAAAAGAAAAAGGCATAAAATCATTCCCACCCATTCCATCCCTGAATACACTCCACACCCCTCCACCCTCCCTCTTATCTTAGCACCTCCTGGATGACGGGTCATCCCTGCACCTTGTCCACTGCTCTGGGTCAGAGGGTTACAAGGGATTTCTACAAACCCTTTTCCCACCGGATGAGGCCACTCTATCTTCCTGCTCTCGTCGGACTATTTCATTTCATCTCCTGCGAAACAAAACACTTAAAGTTTTCGATGCTGTAGGTGCATTCACTTACGTCTTTGGTCGTTTTTAGAATATATCTAATCTTGTGAAATATATGACAAGCAACATTTAGGAATGGGATCGTACCTATGCACTATATGGGTTGTGCTAAATGCAAATTGACCAATTTCTGAGGTCAAGTAGAGGAACGTGGAATGACCTAACGATGTGTAATGACATTTTCCTGTCGTCTTTGAGACGACAGGATATACTTGCGTATGTTTTCATATGCTATATGCAGCGAATATTACGTGACATAAAGAAGACTATATCTATTTTATATAACCTCATTGTTGACAAATTCTTTTACATCGTAATCACATGTATCTGTATACCAAGAGTTTTTCCCCCTTAAAAGGGGGTAGCCAAGTCAGAGGCACGTACGTACTTCCACCCATTCCACTCCCCTCCATCGACTCCATCTCATCTTAGCTCCTAGTGGATGACGGGTCATCCCTGTATCCCGCCCACTGCTCAGGGTCAGAAGCAATGCAGCAAGGCACAGTACATCTACAGCAAAGCCGCTGCGCTTAATTGGCGACCCCTTCTCATCCCTGTATCCCGCCCACTGCTCAGGGTCAGACGCAATGCAGCAAGGCACAGTGCATCTACAGCAAAGCCGCTTCGCTTAATTGGCGACCCCTTCTCATCCCTGTATCCCGCCCACTGCTCAGGGTCAGACGCAATGCAGCAAGGCACAGTGCATCTACAGCAAAGCCGCTTCGCTTAATTGGCGACCCCTTCGCATCCCTGTATCCCGCCCACTGCTCAGGGTCAGACGCAATGCAGCAAGGCACAGTGCATCTACAGCAAAGCCGCTTCGCTTCATTGGCGACCCCTTCTCTCCGTCCCCATATGCAGAAAAAGACTAGATGGGGAGAAAACCCTTCGGGCTGCGTCAAAATATCATTCACACATAAACACCCCCTATCCTCCCACCTTCCTTTTGCATGACAGTGCCATCTACACACTCACACTCTCCACTTATCCCTGCCCATTGCCTTTTTCCTGTCCTTTGTAACATTGTTCTTGAGGCGCACTGCTCTCGTGTTTGATATCTTGAGGTGGAAAAAATGGGAATGGTTTAATCATTTTCGTTTTTGTTTTTCTCTTGTTCAAATATTAGCTTGACTCCAATGTCACATGGGGTTATCAACATGCTCGTTATTTGAATCATATTTGATGTTTTTCAAGCATATCACATTTCTAATTGGTCACCTGATAGTTTGGCACTAATTTCCTTTTTTTTTTCTTTTTTCATTTATTGTATACCGAGTATGATGAAAAATAATTCTGCTTTGATATATGATCGTCGCTGCTTAAATAACTCTACAAAATATTGGGTGTGGCTTCTCTTCCATTGAAAAGGGCTGGCAGGAGTGGCCATGACAGAGAGCGCGTCGCGCATGTCCTCTCCCGACAAAGGCTGAAGTGGCACTGAAATCTTCGTACCCAAAACATCTCGGCAGTGCGCTGGCGGTGTTGTAAACCTCGATTTCCAACACTAATGCCGAAATGGTCATGGGGCCACAGTGTAGTTGTGGCCTAGCAATTGCATGACGTAGACAGCACCTCCTGTTTCACGCGTGAACTGTTCCACAAGCCTGAAGTCCGGGCGGTAGACAGTCCATAATTCTTTATGAATTATTAAATGAAATTATGAAAAAGGTGGTGGGGATAAGGACCCTCGAAAATCACCATCCGACTCTGAGGTCACTCCTGAAAACATTTCTATAGGACTCCTTCACTCGGACCCCTCCCCCTCCCTCCCACCTCCACCCGCGGCGCAGCCAAAACCACCACAAAGCTCGTGCGAGTGCTCACTGCTCAGTCGGCAAAAGGCCGTCGCGGGATAAGGTGATACACACTCCGTCTTTTTTTTTGGTTACACCTCGTGAGGGGGAGACCACGCCAATCGTGCCTTTATGACCAGTGTGCCTTAGCACGGTGCTTTACCTGATGCCAAAGGGTTTATTGTTAGTTAGAGTAGCCTGGGTACACAGAATTCATTTGTGAATTTACATGTTTGTTATTGCTATTTCACGAACTGTGTGATCTTGTCCTCTGTCGCGGAAATCCATCGAACCAATACATAGAAAAGAAAAATGCGGAAAATGTTATGATCTGTGTGGTGGATGGACTGTGTTATGCGAAAGTGTCAATGCTTCGAGTGAAAGTGTTCCCGGCAACCCGTCATCAACTTCGCTGAAAAGAATCGTAAGACGACCACGGTATTATCCAACACCACCATGGTCTCTGCCGTTGCAGTATCCAAGAGGATCTCGCGAGGTCTTCTAACGCAGTTGTTCCTTTATTTCCTTCAGGGTGCACTGCAGGAGCTCAAGATCTACAACGTTCCTGACTTGGTCAAGGTCCAGTGTGACGACACATTTGCGGTGAGTACTACTGTTACTATTTTCGTTTTTGACACATTTATATACTTATACAAATGTACAAACACACATTCACGCATATATATATATATATATATGTATATATATATACATATATATATATATACATATACATATATATACATATATATATATACATATACATATATATATATATATACATATATATATATACACATATATAAATATATATGTATATATATATACATATATATATATATATATATTATGGGAAAGGTGGAGGGGGAACCACGGGTCTTTATCTGAATATCGAGTTTATTCCTGACCGGTTTCGCTTACAATAGCTTCTTCATAGGAGTGTTAATCTGGGTCGAAGTTGGCGGTGTATATAGTGAGCCAGCTTCGACCCAGAGTAACACTCCTCTGCAGAAGCTATTGTGAGCGAAACCGGTCAGGAATAAACTCGATATTAAGATAAAGACCCGTGTTTCCCCCTTCACCTTTCCCATAATTTGTCCCAATGTCTCTACATATATATATATATATATATATATATATATATATATATATATATATATATATATATATATATATGCATGCACATGCAGAACAAACCACTAAACACACGTGATAACAATACTTGCAGTTAAACCACTTGGAAACTAAGAGAAATTAATACCGAACGTGTTCGTCTATTCAAGACATCATCAGGATACAAAACATGTCTTGAATAGACGAAAACGTTCGGTATTCATTTCTTTTATTTTCCAAGTGGTTCTTGCATATATATATATATACATATATATATATATATATATATATATATATATATATATATATATATACACACATTTGTATGTAGGTGTATTTTCATGCAAACAGTGTTATTGAATTTAGTGGCGAGAACAGTTGGTACCAACATGTATGTTTCATCCTAATGGAACTCGGTGACCGCCGGACGGAAGTCCATGGTAGAATTAAAAATATCTGAAATCTCTTCTAAATATTCACAATGTCAATGTGTTTTTCTGATCTGTGATTCCCCAAAAAGTCTTTGCAAATTTTCTTGAGTGCTAATTATACATTTCCCGATAGAGTTGTAATTACCTATTCGTAAGCTAAAACGTTAATTTTACCTCGCCTCTATGATTTGCAATTTTGGTACTTTCATTGTGAATTTGTATAAAAAATTGCATATGTTGATCTGCATCTGTAGCCATTGTTGGTGTTAAGAAAAAATATTAGAAATATATTTTTTTTAATCAGCGACGTAACCTACCCACATTTATTCAACGTTGCCTCATCACATTGGCAGTTTTGTAATGAAGTAAAAATAGTGACAAAAAAAAAAAACAGAGAAAAATGATATATCCCAACTTAGTCCATATCTCAAAACATTTGTCTGTCAGTTTCTGCATCATTTTCCATTTGTCATTTTGCCTCTGTCCCTCATGGCCGTGACGCGTCCTCTGTCTGTCTGACTCCCCTTCCTCTTTCTTATATTTTTCTCTGTCTGTCTGTCTATCCGTCTGCTCGTCTGTCCCTTTCTCTATCCGTATCTGTCCGTCTTCCCGTCTGTCTGTCAGTCCATCTGTCTGCCTGTACCCATATGCCATACGTCTGTCTATGTTTGTCTTCGATTATACCATCTGTCTGTGTCTGTCTTTCTGTCTATCTGTCTTTCTGTCTCTGCTTTCCCATCTGTTTGCGTCTGTCTGCCAGCCTGCCTATCCTTCTCCCTGTCTGCCTCTCTGCCTGTCGCTCGTGAAAATATTTGGTTTTATTACGAGTGTACTGTGAAATGATCGTGCTGTCACAAGAAAGCGACATTACATTGAATTAAAATCACCACTACAGCAGTTATTCTACTTGGTTTGGAATATACTTCCACTTTCGGCATTGGCACTGTTACTTTCGATTTAGCTCTCATCACAATAAATCAGTCTCATATGATAATCATATCCTTGCGCGGCCTTGCAGTACCTTGTAACAAATTCCCAAAAAGTATATCTACACAAAAAGTAATTTCTTGAAGATGTACGACAGCAAGCCAGAGTTTTTTCTTTTCTTTTCTTTCATAGAGTGGTTGTTGCTGATGCTCTTTCAGATCCTCAAAATTATCTTTTTCTTTATTTCTTTTTAGACCAGTTGTTCCCAAACTTTGTCAGCTTGTTATCCAGTTTATCACGTCACATTAAGCATGTTAACCCATTCACAAAATGTTATCAACATTTATTCATGTGGCTAAATTAAAACACAAGAGATATTTTCGTTTATCTATTGTATTTGAACATTGTGCATCTCTAATGACTATTGCCAAAGACGTCAAGAACATCAGTGAGGTAAATGGAGTTGCATGCTCGAAGAAGCTAATTGAGGAATTCTTGGCTTCTTGATCTTCAGAATTATTAACTTTTTTCTGTCCATCCTCTATTACCCCTGAATTTTTTTTTTAAATTACCCCCCCCCAGAGGGTAATTTCCCCCCAGTTTGGAAACCACTGGTCTAAACCCTTACGTTCAGTTCGCCCGGATGAGAGAGGAGGAGACGAGGACGAGGAGAATGGGAAGTATGAGAGAAAATACAAGAAAGAGTAGAAGAATAGAAAATGAAGACAATGGAGAAAAGGATAAAGAAGAAAAGGAGAATAAGGAATAATAAAAGAATACGGAGAAGGAGGAGGTATAATAGTGTTACCAACATGTCCGTAATATATGGCGACCACTGTCTTCTGGTGTGTGTGGTTCACCACTGTCTTGGATCACGTGTTTGACTTGTGATACTAGTACCCTCCCGGTGAGAATTCAGCTCCTATATGGTCCGATGCATGGGTAATGATGTAACCTTACACACACACACACACACACACACACACACACACACACACACACACACACACACACACACACACACACACACACACACACACACACACACACATTGCCCACCAGAATTGGAGTGCCGATGTGTATGTGTGTGCGTGCGCGAGGCATTTATACTTGCGGACTACCGGATCAGGCGCGAAGACGTTAGGTTAGGTTATGTTCCGCAAATTTCGCAAGTCCGCAGATTATAAATGCCCGCGTGTGGGTGCAAGGGGGAGAACGAGACAAAGATAGTATGTGTGTGTGAGCGCGCGCGCCCGACAGCGGACTGCTTGGTCCCTCAACAGGTGCAGTCCTCTTCCGATCCCAGTAGGAGAGGATGGGCGCAGATAAAGAAGCCCTGGTGATCTGCTTTTCGTAATACCAAATTCGAGTGACCTTGACAGCCGGTCGGCTGAGCGACACCTGCGTGGGGATGAGGGACGGTCGTTTGGACGTATCCTTTTTGGTGTCGATCAGTGGACATCTCGTTAGCGGACCCCTCGATATAACGGATGCCCAAAAGACAGCCTTTGTCGTTTTGTTGGGGCATTTTGATGTAACACTTGTAGGTCTGTTAGATGACCTCATACTAAGATTCATAACGGACGTCTCGTTAGCGGACCCCTCGATATAACGGATGCCCAAAAGACAGTCGTTGTCGTTTTGTTGGGGTATTTTGATTTTACACTTGTAGGTGTGTTAGATGACCTCATACTAAGATTCATAACGGACGTCTCGTTAGCGGACCCTTCGATATAACGGATGCCCAAAAGACAGCCTTTGTCGTTTTGTTGGGGCATTTTGATGTAACACTTGTAGGTCTGTTAGATGACCTCATACTAAGATTCATAACGGACGTCTCGTTAGCGGACCCTTCGATATAACGGATGCCCAAAAGACAGCCATTGTCGTTTTGTTGGGGTATTTGGATTTTACACTTGTAGGTGTGTTAGATGACCTCGCACTAGGATTCATAACGGACATCTCGTGTAGCGGACCCCTCGATATAACGGATGCCCAAAGTTAGCAGTTGTCGTTTTGTTGGGGCATTTTGATGTAACACTTGTAGGTCTGTTAGATGACCTCATACTAAGATTCATAACGGACATCTAGTTTAGCGGACCCCTCGATATAACGGATGCCCAAAGTTAGCAGTTGTCGTTTTGCTGGGGTATTTAGAATAGATGACCTCATACTAAGATTCATAACAACTCTGGGCAGTTGTCCTTTTCTAGATAGAAAGTGTAGGTATTTAGGTATTGCGCAATTTCGTGTAAGTGAAAACACTGGGACATACAGTCATTGCCATGTTTTTGTAGGTATCAAGCGACATAATTGGATAAGTGCATTGTGTCACTAGTTTTCGTTCACCTCTGTTTTCGTTCACCTCTGGAGATTTGTAACGAGTGTATCTGAAATACTTTAATATTTCGAGTTATGCGTACACACACACACACGAGCTCTGAGCTCTCTTCCAGGAGAGAAATAGCTGTCGATCACGAGTCCAACACGTGATCCAAAGACCAAGTGAATACACACACACACACTCACACACACACACACACACACACACACACACACACACACACACACACACACACACACACACACACACACACACACACACACACACACACACATATATATATATATATATAATATATATATATATATGTATATATATATATATATATATATATGTGTGTATATATATATATATATATATATATATATATATATATATATATATATATATATAAATATATATATATATATATCACTGGTGAGAAATGTAGTAACACATTTTTAGGTTTCAACTAACACCACAGTCGGACGAGAGAAAGAGTTGAGTTAGCGAAACTATATGTCGATTGCTAACTGCAATCCTTTTCAGTAGTACAAAGTGGAAGGAGGATGTTTTCTTAAATAATAGGATTGCAGTTACCAATCGAAATATATAGTTTCGCTTACTCTTTCTTTCGTCCGACTGTGGTGTTAGATGTGATATATATATATATATATATATATATATATATATATATATATATATATATATATATATATATATGACAAAATGCAAAATTTACTAAATGACTAGCATATACACTCCACTTAGAAATAACCCAACTGAATCTGTAAATAGCACTTAAAACAAAAAAGATTAAGCTCATTTTAAAGGACCAAAGTGATTTAATCAAGAAATTCCCCTCTATAAGACCTCCTTTACCATACATGTACGGTTTGATCAAAACACACAATCCAAACAATCATTTCGTCAATAGGATCAGCCGCTTATAAATTTTCTAAATGGCTTTTAACAATTCTCAACCCTTTAGTTGGCACTATTTCCACACCTCATTTTAATAATAACTAAGATCTCTTCGACAAAATCAATATTGCACAGCCAAAATATAATTTCAAATTAATCAACTATGATATAGTTTCGTTATTTACAAAAGTTCCATTACATAATCTTATGGAATTCTTCACAGTTGAACTAGACAAACACGTATTACCCCTTTCGACGCATAGCATTACTCAGGTGATCGAATTATGCATTAAAGACTGTAAGGTTCAATTTCATGACAATTACAACATCCAAACATTTGGCATGAGCATGGGAAATTCCCTCTCCCCTGTCCTCAGTAACTTGTATATGGAATTTTTTTTAGAACAAGATTTTAAGTAAGATCATTCCTCCTGGCATAACTTGGCTACGCTACGTCGATGACATTCTCTATGTCCTGATCAATTAGATGCTTCACATTTCCTTAATAGAATTAATACCTACATACATATACCAAAGGCCTTTTTCCCCTCACAAGGGAGGTAGCCAAAAAACAAAGGCATAAAAACCACTCCCACCCATTCCTTCCCTAACATACTCCATTCCCCTCTACCCTCTTCCCTCCCTCTTATCTTGGCACCTCCTGGATGACGGGTCATCCCTGCCTCTCGCCCACTGCCCCTGGGTCAGAAGTAGTGTCGCAAGGCACAGCACATCCACAGCAAGACACAGAATTAATAACCTAGTAAATTATATAAAGTTCACAGTCGAAGTGGAAAATAATGGTTTGCTACCTTTCTTAGACGTAAACATTCATCGTACAGAGGGGAACCTGAAATTTAGTGGATACAGAAAGCCGACCAATGTAGGCTCTTACATTATTATTATTCTCACCCTGACGATGTAATACACGAAAGCGCTCTGCTCCGGTTTTTTTCGATAGTGGTAACCTTGCATTTATAGAACACCCGTTACTAGTGATTTTATTGTACACACGCGCGCGCGCACACACACACACACACACACACACACACACACACACACACACACACACACACACACACACACACACACACACACACACACACACACACACACACACACACACACACACACACACACACACACACACACACACACACACACACACTTTACACGACTGGGTGGCGCAGTTGGTAGAGCGCTGAACTGCCACCATAGTGGCCCGTAATTCTTGGTTCGAATCCTGCCCAGGGCCGAAATTATTTCGGTACCGCTGCGCTTCGGGTCGTTACTCTGACTCTCGTGGGCGGGGAGTTGGGTGTGTGTGTGTGTGCAAGGTCATAGCATTACCCATAGATCGGGCCTACGAGCTCTGAGCTCTCTTCCAGGAGGGAAATAGCTGTCAATCACGAGTCCAACACGTGATCCAAAGACCAAGTGAATACACACACACACTCAGGAGATTCTTTTTTCTAATTGTTCAAGCCTCCGTTTGAGAGGAGAGTTGGTGCTTCAACTTGAGTAATGTTAGTCAACTTCGTTTTCTGCCTCTCCTGAGAATAGATATCTTGTGACCTTATTAGTTGGCCCTTCCACGCCCACCAACACCAGCAGATCTCCCAAGGGTAAATCCTCAGGAGTCTCCAGGGATGCCCTTTTTTTTCAAGAATTCGCCAAGTTGCCTCTATAGGCGACATGTCGCCTATGGTCCCGTGTGAGGCATTGACAGCATGTTTTATGTAGCCAGTATTTTAGTGACTTTAGTGGCATCCTTACGGACCACAGTAACGCAGTATTCCTTTATGAGCGGAAACTAATCTCTCTAAAAAATAGATAAGTAGATAGATAAATAAATAGATCATTGTTGTAACCATCCTGTAACCATTTCTCTCTTGCTGATTTATTTTCTTGGCTCATTCTTCTGCTGTTACTTTCGCTGTTCTTTCTACATACACATACCAATGGCTATCTCCCCCTTACAAGTGAGCTATCCGAAAAACAAAGGCATAAAAACCACTCCCACCCATTCCATCCCCACATACTCCACTCCCTTTGACTCCCCCCTCCCTCCTTCCCCCCCTCCCTCCCTCATTGACATCTTCACTTTTTTCGTTTACCAGACTTCAAACCTATTTTGACCTCTATTTTGTAGAGATGCCTTCCAACTTCTAGTCTTTCCGCGTCAAAATTATATTTCATATTGTTGCTACTATTCTTCTTGGTATTTAGTCTTCTTTTTATTTTAGATATACGAGGCGTGTTTTTAAAGTAAGTACCGTTTTGAAAAAAAAAATAGACTACTTGTTTCATTTTTATTTCAAAACGGTACTTACTTAAAAAACACGCCTCGTAAGTAGATTATAGTCCGTATGACAGTCTCCCTCCCCCGCCCTGAAATAAAAATACATCCATTAATGCTTCCTTGCGTTTACGGTGAATCCTGCCGTAAGTGATTAGGGCAAATCCTGAAATGTCTGTACAAGACAAGATAGAGACGCAAGAGAACAGACGTGGCAGAAACGGCCATCATCCCGTTCCGATGATTAAAACGATGATTCGAGAATCGAGGGACAGAAACTACGGATTCTCGTACACTGCAGTAGTGTCGTAGGTTTTCCTAGAGTGCCTCTTTCCATTCTACAGTACTCCGCTGTTTGTTTGATGTGCCGAAAGGAGACCTTTTGGTCCATAACTAGGTCGGATGCGAAAAGATTATGATAATGATAAATGAATAAAAAAAAAACATAATAATACAAATAATAATAAATAAGATAAATGCATAGGTATAGTTAGATAATAAACAAACAGGTAAATAGTAAATAATAATAAATTGACATATAACTAACAATAAATGTGAATCAAGCAAATAATAATAAACAAACAGACAAATGATAACAAAACAAATAAATAAAAAGCCCTCTCTTCTGCTGGTCCTAAAAGAAAGGTTCGGCTTCACGTCGCGAATTCCCCCTGTCAGAAGGCTACAACGGTGCCCCTTACAGAGAGCATTGTAGTGTGGAATGAATCTAATGAACCATGTCCTTGGTTCAACTCGCTGGTGGCAGGATTCGTAATGACGTCATCTCAACCTCCACCCCAAATAGCGACGCTCTAACCCGATCCGCCATCGAGATTCTTTGTTCGTGTGGTAAGAGACATGGAACTCCCTAGAGTAGGCCTTATGGTTTCTTGTGGTCTGCATTCTAATGTTCTTATGCCTTTAACGCAACCCCCTGTTATTGGTATGGGCTGTAGTTTTCCAGCGCTTCTATCCTCGTGGACTAAACCCGATGTTGTGTGTTCAAGGACTTTAGTGACACCACCCTACGGACCAGAGGCACACAGCATTAAGACCGACAACAAATTCCCACTATAAAAAAAAATTAAGATTACCTTCTACTATACCTCCGCTCTGCTACCTCCATTCATTTCCTCCTTCACCACGCGGAAACCGTATAGTCAAGGAAAAACAACGCGGTTGTGTGTGAACGCCTCCATTGACTTGCATCGTAACTGAACCGCGGCGGTTGAAACCGCTAGTGTGAACAGGGGCTAAGGCTCCACCCACGCCGCGTGATGTCCCCAAAGAGTGAGGTTTCGCTTCATGTCGCCGAAGCCGACATGGATCACAAGCTCGCTCATAATGTATTCAAGATAATTGACCTGTTGATTAATATTCTACTGCTAGAATGAGACATGATTAAAGGTGACCGGGACAACTGATTTATAGTCACTTTCGTCATGAGGAAAATATTCATGACATGGTGTTTTTTATATATTGATGTATTACACTCTCATATATCATTCCCCCCTCTAGTCCTGTTTTACGTGATGGAGAAATGCATAAGTGGATTTTTTTTTTTTTTTTTTTTTTTTTTTTTTTTTTTTTTTTTTTTTTTTTTTTTTTTTTTTTTTTCTTTTTTTTAATACTTCTGCTCCCAGGTAGGCTTTCAGCCTGTCAGTCGGGCCAGCACACTTCTCCAGATTGTCCTCTCAAAGCTTCCTTCTTCCCTCAAATCCTCTATTTTTCCTAATCCATTTGCCTGTAGGATTTCTTCAACTCCATCTTTCTATCTTTTCTTCGGTCTACCTCTAGATCTGCTACCTTCTGGTCTCCAGTTCCATCTTTTCTTTGCAATTCTCTCTTCATCCATTCTCTCCACGTGCCCAAGCCACGTTAGTTGTGCCTTTTCTATTTTGTTTCTAATTAATGTTACTCCAATCATTTCTCTTATTTCATCATTTCTAATTATATATAATTAGCAACAGCTAGACATGTGTCTAAACTTGTACCTGTACTTAGAAAAATGCCTATAGTAATATAATTATTTGTGCATGTATACGTACAGCTATGCCTATTGATATAACTGTACCTATAACTAAACCTATGTCTTTAGCTGTACCTGTATCTACACCCATACATATCCCTATACATATGCATATACAGTACATCTATGTATATAACACCCCTTCCTCCCTCTCATCTTAGCTCCTCATGGATGACGGGTCATCCCTGTATCTCGTCCACTGCCCTGGGCTCAAAAGCAATGCAGTAAGACACAGTACATCCACAGCAAGGCCGCTTCACAATCGGCGATCCCCCTCTCCGTCCCTTCATACAGCCAGCCTTTCGGGTTGCGTCAAAATACCATTCACACACAATCCCCCCCCCCAGCTTTTCCCTCTTTGCATAACAGTGTCATCTATATGCAGCCACTCCCCACTCACCCCTATCCCCTGTCTTCTTCCTTCCTTGCTCAACAGACATTCCCCTCTTGCTCAACGTTCTCTTTACCCCATCCATCCATCTCATCCTCGGTCGTCCTCTCGAATTCACTCCCTCTACCTATGCCTTATACACCTCTTTTACTAATCTTTCTTCACTCATTCTTTCCATGTGTCCAAAACATCCCAATACTCTTTCATCAGCCCTATCTGTCATCTTCTCTTCCACTCCCGCTCTCCTCCTCACCTCCTCGTTTCTCACTCTATCCAACCTAGTAACTCCTACCATAATTCTCAGACATTTCATCTCAAACACATTCAAAATTTTCCTCTCTGTCTCGCTTAAATTCTAAGTCTCTGCCCCGTACAAAGCCGTCAGCACAATCACCCCTTCATGCAATCTATGTGTACGAGAAGAGACCAAAAAAGGTTCGCGGAATACTGTCATTGCTTGAGCTCGAGCAGGTGAGAGGATAAAAAAATGTTAGTATGCATCACCTTTTTCTATGCCTTTTTCTTGTTGGCTACCCCCCGTGTAAGGGGGAAAAAGCCTATGTATGTATGTATGCATCACCGAGACCTTAACTCACTACCAGTTACTTGCAATCAGCTATTTACTGAATGATACAGAGTGAGGATTCTTCTAAAATGTTTGCTTTCGTGAGTCATGGAAATTAGCCATTCTAAGATGAGAATGAACATAGAATTCTCGAAGAAACTCGAATGTAAGGGGATGGAGGTTATTCATGCTTTGCCGAGATATTATGGCGATGATGATCCAAAGAAAGCATCCGTCTACAAGTGAATTCAGTGATTCTGAGAAGGCAGAGAAGACCTAGAAGATGATCCTTTGGACGTGAGACCAAGGACATCGAAAATGATGAAATGATTGATGTTGTTAGAAATCTTGTTGAAGAAGACAGAAAAATAACAGTTAACCATATAGCTTTGGCCCTGGAAATATCGTATGGCTCAGCAAAATAAATTTTGCATGAAGATGTAGGACTCAGCAAGCTTTCTTCGCCATGGGTCGCAAATGCGTTGCGCGCAAGCCACCTGATTCTTCGAACTGATCTTTCATTGGCGTTTCTGAGCAAAATTGAGACAGATGAAGAACTTTTTATAAGTCAGATTATTACTGGCTATGAAACCTGGATCTATCAGTATGATCCTGAAGGTAAACTGCAGCCCAAACAATGTGTTCTACGTGGATTATCTGCTGCAATCAAGTTCAAATCTGAAAGGTCAGTTTAGAAAGTAATGACCACCTTGTTCTAGGATTTAAAAGGATTGATGTTTGTGGACTTCCTTGACGGAAAAAGAACTGCTCACGGACCTCATCATGCAGGAGTTTTAAGGAAACTGAGGGAGGCGTTGGTCTAAAAACAGCAATGAAAGCTGCATGGTGGAATTCTTTTCACCATGACAAGACACCGCACATTTGTGAGAGTTGCAATCGATGTGATTCGAGAGTTCCGATGGGAACTGTTACCTCACTGGCCTTACAGTCCAGATCTCGCCCCATCAGACTTCTTTCTCTTTCCAAAGCTCAAAGAATCGCTAAATGGAGCTCACTTTGAAAACATGGATGAAGCGAAACAATGCTGTAAATAAGTAGTTTTGAAAGAGGACTGCTGAGTTCTTCAGAGGAGCCTCACATAGGTGGAAACATTGTCTTTAGGTGTGTATTGAGCAGGATGGTAACTACGTTGAAAAATATGCTCCTGATTGGCCACTTCAGTGTAATATATATATATATTTTTATTCCGCGAACCATTTTTATTTACCCTTGTATATGTATATATTGTTTGTATAAACATATAGCCTACATATGCATATACATGTAAATGTAATTACATATACACGTAAATGTAATTACATATGTACGTGAAGGAGTGGCCACTGGGAGAGAAAAACCAACGAAGCAAAGCGCTTTCGTAAATTACATCTTCAATGCCAAGTGCATGCGTATGTACTTTGAACTGAGAAAGGGAAAATGAAGCAAAGCTCTTTCGTACATCACATCTTCAGTACAAAGTATATGTACATGTACTTTGCACCGGATGTAATATACGAAAGTGCTTTACTTCGTTTATTTTTTCCAGAGGTCACTCGCATAACCGAACTTAATTTACCTGTGTTTCTTATTAGCATACATGCATATTCATATCATATAAAATATATATACTCAGTGTATCACTGTGTCCCTATTAACTTAATAAACTAATTGAATTATCAGTTTTTATTATGATATATATATATATTTATATATATATATATATATATATATGTATATATATGTATACATATGTACACCTATACATATGATTATACATATGCACTCTGAACTGAACATGTATTTTTACAGTTGTTAAATGTCTTCTTAATATTCCCAATTTTCCTGACGGTAATATACAGTATGCTTCAGGAGAGTGTTCAAATACCAGTTCTCTGTTTTTTCCATTTGAATCAATGATTATTCATTTGTAAAGAGGCGTTTTCAGGAAAGTAAGACCTTTCACTAACATAAAAGTAAAAAGTTTCTTACTAACAGAATTCATAGAACAGACAGCGATATATCAGCTCAAAGGAATAAAGGGAGATCCAGACACTTTGTCTTGACCCAAGAAAATATTCTCAATTTCGTTTGTGTTTGTTTTATTGTTGTTGTTTTTTTCGTCTTTTCTTTCTTTTCACTTGCTTGTCTATATATTCATTTCTTCACTTCTTTTTCTCCTTTGTTTTCTTTTCTTCTTCTCCTTCTTCTTCTTCTTCTTCTTCTTCTTCTTCTTCTTCTTCTTCTTCTTCTTCTTCTTCTTCTTCTTCGTCTTTTCCTTCTAGTGTTTTTATTGCATGTATATGCATATGAATATGTATATGTATACTTGTATATTCGCTCTTGCGGGTCGGAGGAAGTGAGGTGGTAACCAAGAGAGGATATTACAAAGTTGATATACAATGACATGGAAAGAAATTAGAACAGATAAAAAGTCTTGTACATCTGGGAACGGATGCTCAACAAGTAAAGAAAGTATCGGTCCACGGGATTCCTGAAACACTGTGACAGCAGTCCGAAGAGAATTGCAAAACTATTGTCCGATATGAGCAGATGAGCGAATATTAACGGAAGACATCGAGCTACCTGTGTATGATACAATTTCTACTTTGTGTACATGAAAGTGAAAGACTGGAAGAATGAATTGGCACAAGAGCAGCGTTTCCAACATTTTCCGAGCCTAGCGCCCTCTGTAGTCAGGGCTAAGTAGTCCAGCACCCAGTAACTAATATTTTATTACTAGAAGGAAGGGTAGAGGGTAGGAAGTACCTCGAGAGAAGTAAGTAGAATTAACGTCTGCCATTGAATGTAAGGAAAGGAATGTATGAAGCAATAATTGTTTCGAGTGTTATCTACGGGAGTGAGACTTTGACGAGGAATGCAAGAAAGAAAACTCGTGTGGAGGCAGCAGAAAGATGATGACTGAAGTCTTTATACAGAACTACAAAATGTGACAAAATAAATGAACAGGCACAAATAGGATTGGAAGAAAGACCAGAACATGAAGTGTTTTAGATGTTATGAATTGTTCCCTAAAAAGATTAAACACAGGGGTGACTTGATACAGATCTTTAAGATTAAAGTTATTGGCAATATCAAAAGTGATGAAATTTTTCACGTTGAATATGAATTAGGTGAGAAATAACACGAATTCTGTGAGCGTTCTTTCGTTGCCAACATCAGGGAACCGTGCCACATGCCCATATAACCTCCTCTGACCTAAATGAAAATATCTGGCGTGAAAGAGACTATAGTTCCCTCTGTGGCAACACACCACTACTGCAGTGTCCCCTTAACGCATATAGCATTGTTGTATAATAAAATTACTAATCGTGGTCAAACAATAGTATTTGCCCATAATAATCAAATCATATATTGTAAATAATGTTGCCACATACAAGGATAGCCCTTATGATATGAAAAGCATCTAAATGTAACATTGTACTATAAATTGTACAAAGTAACAAAATATTGATTGTATATAATTTATGTAATGGCGGACGGAGGTTTATCTATTTGTTCAAAGAAATTCAAAATTTAATATAATCACTCTCTTCCGGATAATACCCATATACCATGATGTAGTGACTAACCCCATCACCTACCGTTGCATCTAAGGCAAATTCCCCCGCCGCCCCCCGTCCCCCCAAACTGTTGCCTCGACTGCTCAACGCTCTAACGAACGTGGAGAAGCAGCGGCCACACCTTCAAGATGGATTATTTCAGCCGCTCTTGAATTTGGGGTGTGAGGTTCGCGCCTCTATTACAAGAACCACTTTTCCTTCTTTGGGTAAGATGACCATTTTCCTTGCGTGCCCAGGCATGCGAGCGAGACCTGGATCCTCCGCATATATATGCATGCAGGACTAGAATGAAGTTCTGATGTATATGAACTCCTCTTAGCACAGTACACGCACGACACACACACACACACACACACACACACACACACACACACACACACACACACACACACACACACACACACACACACACGCACACACAATATATATGTATGTATGTCTCTCTTGATGGTGCAATCGGTTAAGTTACTATTACATGTCACGTGCTAGCGGAGATTCGAGTCCTTGGCTGTACCACGTTTCAGTTTCTGCATGTATGCCTCCTCGAGTTTCTCGATGTTGATGGCTTAGAATTAAAGTGAATTGTGGTTGATAAATGTGTGTGTGTGTGTGTGTGTATATATATATTATATATATATATATATATATATATATATATATATATATATATATATATATATATATATATATATATTAAACTATTTGCATAAACGGAAGAGGTTTAAGCGTTGGTGGGAATGAACGGTGTCGCGTCCGCCCTAACCCAAAGCGGAGTCACGACGCACCTTTAATTAACGCACAAGGTCGCAGTACGCTGACTCCTCGACCAAAGACGAGCTCCTTCCTCATGTGCTCCTCCTCGAGCGCCTTACAGTTGGCCCTTGCGGCACGTTGGGTATTTACCTCCTCTCTCAGCGCCTCCTCCGTTCCTGACAAAGATTAGCGGAGTTATGTCCCCTGTTTATGGAACTCTGTTGAAGCTCTCACCTGACAAAGATTAGCGGAGTTATGTCCCCTGTTTATGGAACTCTATTGAGGCTCTCACCTGACAAAGATTAGCGGAGTTATGTCCCCTGTTTATGAACTCTGTTGAAGCTCTCACCTGACAAAGATTAGCGAAGTTATGTCCCTTGTTTATGGAACTCTGTTGAAGCTCCCACCGCCACCGCGTGGGTTCTTAGTGTTGAGCATCGACATACCAGGGTCGTGAAATCCTAAGTGGAGGG
>NC_134801.1:24208342-24215842 GCF_046742065.1 Oratosquilla oratoria
ACCTTTATTAGATCTCCCCCCTCACCAGGTGGTTCAAGGAGTACAAAGAAAACCCAAAGAAAGACCAATCGAAAACGAATCACTGAAGAGTGAAGAGATTAGATTCGTTAAGTTCGGGGAAACATCGAGGAGGACCTTCATTTGCTTGTGCAAACCGATCACACTTCCGAGCACTTGCGTCATTCATGGAGACCAAACAAAGAGCCACAGACAACGAAAGGACATCAAAACTGGCACTGATAAGGAAAAAAATGCCTCCCCGACGCGTCAGTCTATATTGTTTATGCACATACTATGTGTCCCTTCAAAGAGCCACAGACAACGAAAGAACACTGATAAGAAAAAAGTGCCTCCCCGACGTGTCAGTCTATATTGTTTATGCACATACTATGTGTCCCTTCAAAGAGCCACAGACAACGGTCAGTCTATATTGTTTATGCACATACTATGTGTCCCTTCAAAGAGCCACAGACAACGAAAGAACACTGATAAGAAAAAAGTGCCTCCCCGACGTGTCAGTCTATATTGATTATGCACATACTATGTGTCCCTTCAAAGAGCCACAGACAACGAAAGAACACTGATAAGAAAAAAATGCCTCCCCGACGTGTCAGTCTATATTGATTATGTACATATTATGTGTCCCTTCAAAGAGCCACAGACAACGAAAGAACACTGATAAGAAAAAAATGCTTCCCCGATGTGTCAGTCTATATTGATTATGCACATACTATGTGCCCCTTCAAAGAGCCACAGACAGCGAAAGAACACTGATAAGAAAAAATGCCTCCCCCGATGTGTCAGTCTATATTGATTATGCACATACTATGTGTCCCTTCAAAGAGCCACAGACAACGAAAGAACATTGATAAGGAAAAATGCCTTCCCGATGTGTCAGTCTATATTGATTATGTACATGCTATGTGCCTCTTCAAAGAGCCACAGACAACGAAAGAACATTGATAAGGAAAAATGCCTCCCGACGTGTCAGTCTATATTGATTATGTACATATTATGTGTCCCTTCAAAGAGCCACAGACAACGAAAGAACACTGATAAGGAAAAATGCCTCCCGACGTGTCAGTCTATATTGATTATGTACATACTATGTGGCCCTTCAAAGAGCCACAGACAGCGAAAGAACACTGATAAGAAAAAAATGCTTCCCCGATGTGTCAGTCTATATTGATTATGTACATACTGTGTATAACCCTTTGAGCCCAGTGGCGAAATTTGAAGATCTTCGGCCTCATCAATACGGGGCTAGTTTCGTTGTTGCTAGTGCTAGCTGCTTCAAGTTAACTTACCCGGCTTGTATGTGTTGATACTAGGATAGCTTGGGAGCAAGTTAGCTAACTTTTGTTGACGTTAGGGCTAATTTACAAGTCGCTTTTAGCACAAGCGGATACTCAACTAGCCCTTCTATCAACGAGGCTTTAGGTACATAGACCGCTTGATAAACTTCCCGGGGCAAATACCTCCTATAGAGTATGGACTTCATGTTTTATACATTCAGTATTTTAGACCTTAGTTACATCGCTACGGACCAAGTTGCTCAGTATCTTTTTGTTATATGAAACTGATCCCCACTCAAAATAGAATACACCAAAAATTTAACTCCCAATACCCCTCCGTTCTGTTGTCCTCCTTAAATCTCTCCTCTACCACTTTTATGACTCCAACTTTTTGGTGCGAATTGTCCACAGGGGCCGAAACACTGAGTGTTAGTGACAAAATACCAAGATACATGAACTGTCACAGACAACTTGATAAATCTACCAGGGCAAGAGCAAAACTAGACCACGAAATAGATAATTATGGAATATCGTTTGATGGAGACGCCTTACGGAGAAACGTAGACCACGAAATGAATAGTTATGGAAGATTGTTTAATGGAGACGCCTTGCTGAAGAAACGTTGACCACGAAATAAATAATTATGGAAGATCGTTTAATGGAGACGCCTTACGGAAGAAACGAGATGTTAAATCAAAATTCAAAGTCGGTCCCATACCCGATGACTAAAGGCGTTATCACACTGGGCTATTTTTCCTTCGACTGTCGGAGCAAAATTGCAGCCAAAAGTTTTCTGGAAGGAATCTGATATGCTGAAGGAAAATCATTTACCTCCAGCATAATATCGAATGACATTCTATGTATTTTTTATGAGAAAACAAAATAGTTTGCCACAGTGGTTTGACGGCGGAATAAGAGCTAGAGGTGTGTGGTATCACCAGTTAAGCCGATGTTGTATAGATAAAAAAAAAATCCCAGTGTGATAGAGAGGTTTACAAAGTACGGTCTCATATGGACCTCTCGGTGGGCCACAAAACTTCACGAATGGATGCAGTACGAATATTCTTTGTTTTAAAGTCGTTTGTGGGAGGACTAAGAACGGCTGTGTTTGAATATGTGAGAAAATTGCTTGAGAACCCTTGGCGTGGGGTTATGTCTTGAAGAAATACGTGTATACCAGACCCCGGAAAAATGCGGTAAAGGTAACGTGGGTGAAAATTTCCCTCCCGTCCCGCCTTAAGCTCTCAGTACTTATTCACAGTTAGTCGACTGGTAGGGACAGGATGAGATACATACATACATACATACATACATACATACATATACCAAAGGCTTTTCCCTCCTTACACGGGGGATAGCCAAAAAGAAAAAGGCATAGAAACCACTCCCACCCATTCCATTTCCTATATATTCCACTCCCCTCCACCCTCCTCCCTCCCTCTTGGCACCTCCTGGATGACGGGTCATCCCTGCATCCTGTCCACTGCCCTGGGTCAGAAGCAGTGGACAGGATGAGATAAAGAAAGAAAAAGGAGGAAGACAAAGAGAAAAGGCAAGGAAAGGAAGAAGATGGAAAGTAAGAACATGGAGAAGAAGAAAAAGAAGATGGAGAAGGAGGAAGAGATGGAGAAGAAGGGGGAGGAGGAAGAGGAGAAGAAGGAGGAGGAAGAGGAGAAGGAGGAGAAAATGGAGAAGAGGGAGGAGGATAAGTAGAAGAAGAAAACATATCCGATGTAATTTTTTTTTCTTTCACTCTTGTGGACTTCGATGCACGTTTGAAGGTAAGAATATTGGGGGTCGGGGTAGGGTCCAAGTCTTTCTGTGTTGAATAAAATCGTCTGAAGTCAGAACAAAATACTTTAAATATGACACATTTGGAAGAATTACCCATGAATTATTAACGAAGACCATCTTGTCGCTTTGTATGAACTTTCCATGACTTTAACCAAATCATCTGTCGGCAACTAAGACAAGAAAATGCTCAAGTCATCAAGGTCAACGGGAGGGTTAAAAAAAGCAACTTAAGAAGTAGATTAAGCAACTCCATCGGTGGTTAGAAAAAAAGAAAAAAAAAAAGGGGTTCCTTTGACTGAATAAAGACATCTGGCAGCAACCAGGTCGTATGTACAGATAAACAACAGCAATGCAAGAGCTAATCGACTTAGTTTTGACCGCGCTAACGACGATGAGACTCCTTTAAGCTAGATGAAATTGTCTCGAGTTAGACAAAATATATTCCTTCCAATGTAACAAATTCGCCACAATTTCCCATACAGAGTGAATAACGTCAGTTATATGACGTCATTTCTTTCGTGGAAAAGTGGACCATCATGTGTGACGTCATCTTTATAGTGAAAGAGAGACATCATAGAGAAACTATACAACGTTCTTTTCTACCTCGCCGGAACACGGAAGGTCCAAAGAACTTGAGACGCCAAAAGAGTCTTCAAGAACGTAAGACTGACAGAGAAACACGACTGAAGAACATAGAGAGAGAGAGAGAGAGAGAGAGAGAGAGAGAGAGAGAGAGAGAGACTCGAGCTGGATCTTGTGACGAAGTCGCACGCTATACCAACATCCTAGAGAGAGAGAGAGAGAGAGAAAGAGAGGACCCGCATGAGAGAGGAAGATGCTCCATCGACTTTGGATGTGGCACTTAATGGACAAGGCAACGAGATAATCGCCAAAGAGTACAGTGCTTCACTGGACAAAAGAAACCGTTATTATGACATTTACCACTTTTCGACCAGAGGTTCCTCCAGTGACACCCTTACGGACCAGAGTAACGTATTATTCTCTTATGACTGGAAAGTAATCCCTATTAAGAAATTAATTAGGTTTACTTTTAACTTGTTCGTTCTTCTTCCTTCCTTAAATCTCTTCTTTGCCACTTCTTTGTCTCAACTTCGTCGCAGAAGAGGTGACAAAATAATCAAATAATTTGACTTCAGTCAAGACAACATATTCAAATGTGCCAAAAATGACTCAGTGAAACTGTTGATGAAGACACAGTAGAAAACGTGCTTAAAACAATTTCGCTGCTATGCTGAACAAAATCGCCCGGTGGCAACTAGAATTAAAATTTGGTCAAAGAAGTTGCCTCGCTCTGGATGTACTGTGTCTTGCTACATTGCTTCTGACCCAGGACAGTGGGCGGGATACAGGGATGACCCGTCGTCCATGAGGAGCTAAGATGAGGAGGAGGAAAGGGGTGGTGGATGGGAGTGGAATACTGGGAGTAGGTACTTCCCTCTTGACTTGGCTACCTCCCATATAAGGGGGAAAAATCTCTTGGTAAATATATAGACATAGAAGCCTGAGGAGGGGTTAAACTAGAAGTGTATTCAAGATACTGTTGAAATCTAACAGCAAAAGTGAGTCACATACACACCATAGGACAGGGGCGGGCAACCTGTGGCACGCGAGCCAAATATGGCACGTGGCAGGGTTAACCCTAGATCGATAGATGCATTTTGAAACCTTGATACAGTATCGAAAAAAATAACATCACTGCTTCAGATAAACAAATTGTGGCGATAAGAGATCAAAGTAAAACTAAATCGTCCAGGAATTAACATTGAGACCCCTACTGTAGTAAAACAGTGGATAGGCCTATGAATTGAAATTAGCTTGTGTATTAAAAAACATGAACTCCTCTAGACATCAAAGAGTCCTAATAGCCATATACAGAAGGTAATATACTGTACTTTCATATTCATTATACTTATCCACTCAAGGAAATACATCCCTCTTTACTTGATAGAAATATATATATAACTGGCCAGTCTTATTCCGGAAATAAAAAACATAATCGAGATGCTGAGAAAGTACCACTCAGAAAAATACTGTTATGCGCCCAACAGTACCTGCACCTTACCATCTACAAGTACCAACTTTCTAGATCTGCCCTTAATACCACGATAACAAGAATCACAAGCCGGGGAGATCTCTGACCTTACCCGCAAGGTACTCTCGCGATGGTGATTTACAAAGGATTACAAAGGCGGAGCATACCGACAAGAGACCCTTTGGTCCATAACTAGGTCGGATGCGAAAAATATATATATGATAATGATAGATAAAAAATAAGATGAATAAATAAATAAGATAATTAAAAATTATAATAATATAAATAATAATAAATTAAATGCTTAGCTATAGTTAGATAATAAACAGGTAAATAATAAATAATAATGAATTGACAGGTAACTAATAGTAAATGAAAATCAAGCAAATAATAATAAACAAACAGACAAATAATAACAAACAAATAAATAGATAATATAAAATAAATGGCAGGCATTACAGCATCTTGCTTAGGTGTTCATCTCTAAACGAATCTTAAAGCTTCGAACTGAACTACATTGCACTGCCTCTGCAGGAAATTTATTCCGTTCATTTACTACACAGTTGGCGAAGTTGTTTCTACCCAATTCCAAATTTAATCTATTCCTTCCTTTGCAGCGCCTCCGACCTTCCCAGAAAGCAAATGTTATACAAACGGTTGTTTAAAGTTTGTCACAGGATATGCATACTTTCTAGTATGTGATGAAACAGTGTTTTCTTTAGGATATTTCAAATATATATTCACATAGATCATACATAAAACGCTGTCTATATAGTTTTAGACATGTATACTCGAGACAAAATAGTACTTTTTCTTTCAAAGTTTGTCAAAAGTTTGTTTAAAGTTCGTATTGCATAGTTTACTTAGCATCGCATAGCAAGAGAAATTCTTAATCAAATGAATTTATTTTGTTACTTATTGATAAGTTTCCAATACCGCAGTTATTAAACAAACATACTTTTCACACACCTTCAACAAACGTTTGTTAAAAGTATACGACCGTTGATTTTTTTTTTTTGGGGGGGGGGAGGAGAAGGGGGGGAGGAGAAGGGGGGAGGAGAAGGGGGGGAGGAGAAGGGGGAGGGGGAGGGGGGGGTAAGGATGCGGGACCCAGGAAGTGAGCTTACCACTATCGGGAAGCGGTTCAAAGGAACTCGGAGCTAAGTGGTCCAATGTAATGAGGTTTTACGCTGGAAAACCGATTTCCTGCCACGTTTCACTACACAGACTCATCGTAAATATCTTCCGAGAAAGAAATATCTTGCGCTTAACAAGCTTCTGAATTTTTATGACGGTAGAGATTTTATCACTGCGGACAAAAATGGCTACCATCTGTTTGGAAATTGATAAGATAAAATTATATTTTTCCATAATAGCGAGTGTGTACTATGACATGAACGCGTATATGCAGCACACACACACACACACACAAACACACACACACACACACACACACACACACACACACACACAGACACACACAGACACACACACACACACACACACACACACACAGACACACACACACACACACACACACACACACACACACACACACACACACACACACACACACAGACACACAGACACACACACACACACAGACACACACACACACACACAGACACACACACACACACACACACACACACACACACACACACACACACACACACACACAGACACACACACACACGCACACACACACACACACACACACACACACACACACACACACACACACACACACACACACACACACACACACACACACACACACACACACACACACACACACACACACACACACACACACACACACACACACACACACACACACACACACACACACACACACACACACACACACACACACATACATACATATATATATATATTCTGTTGAAAACGACAGCAAATTCATTAGAAATTAATTTCTTTCTTAAGCTTAAGAAAGAAATTAATTTCTAATGAATTTGCTGTCGTTTTCAACAGAATATGCTTAAAAGAGAATCTCCTGCCACGCTTCACGAATATATATATATATATATATATATATATATATATATAAATATATATATATATATATATATATATATATATATATATATATATATATCAATGTATATATATATTTATATATATATATATATATATATATATATATATATGCATGTATGTATGTATATGCGTGCGCGTGTGTGTGTATGTATATGTACTTACATTTGTAAACAGTTGTATTTCGTTTCCGATAACTATCGTTTCTATCTTTGAGGACAACGTTGTGTTAAAGATGCGTTAAAAGTGCTTAAGAGGAGGGCAGAAGAAAGGAGGTCAGACATGAAGACACGTAGAGGC
>NC_134801.1:24218342-24225842 GCF_046742065.1 Oratosquilla oratoria
CTTCGCCGCAAGTAACGACGCCCTAACCCACTCAGCCAGCTAGTTGAGGAATTCTTGGCTTTTTTTATTTTCATAATTCTTATTTATCTTTTGTCTGTCGCTCCTCCATTACCCCCGAATTTTTTAAATTACCCCCCCCCTTTTGGGAACCACCACAATAAAAGATACATACATACACAACACGGTGGCGCGGTTGATAGAGCATTGGACTGCCAGCGCAGTGGTGCCCGCAGTATCTGGTTCGAATCCTGCCCAGGGCCGGAATTACTTCGGTATCGCTGCGCTTCGGGTCGTTACTCTGACTCTCGTGGGCGGGGAGTTGGGTGTGTGTGTGTGTGTGTGTGTGCAATTACCCATAGATCGATCATACGAGCTCTGAGCTCTCTTCTGGGAGGGAAATAGCTATCGATCACGGGTCCAACACGTGATCCAAAGACCAAGGTGAACATACATATACTAAAGGTTTTCTTCCCCCTTACACGGAAGGTAGCCAAAAAACAAATGCACAGAAACCACTCCCACCCATTCCATCCCCTACCTACTCCACTCCCCTCTACCCTCTTCCCTTCCTCTTATCTTGGCACCTCCTGGATGACGGGTCATCCCTGCATCTTGTCCACAGCAGCGTCGTGACTGTCCCTCCGTTATGCTGCCCCCCCGACACACCCCTTGTTACTGTCGTGTACCATTGCTTTGAATACTCATATCCTTTTTTCGCCTAACCCTGTGGTGGGGAAAAAGAATGCTGCCACCAAGTCTTCCCACTTGAGTCTTACGAGGCGACAAAAAACGGGACGGGGAAAGGACTAGGAATCCTGCTACCTGTAGCCCCAGAGGGTACGTTCCTAAAAAAAAAAAAAAAAAAAAGGATGAAATGTGTATTTTCGGTCAGCGGGAGAGGCGCTGGCGCAAATGAGGGAGGAAGGGTGGAGGAGGACTCGCCAAAATAAACAAGAGTTTGGACTCGAGTCGACAATATTTTGTTGTATTTGTTCCTCCGAGTGGGTTAAAGCGTCGCTATTTGCGGCGGAGTTCCAGGTGACGACATTTCGAACCATGCCGCCAGCGAGTTGGACCAAGGGCATGGTTCCTTAAATTCCACGCCACAAAGTCCTTTGCCAAGGGCACCGGCCTAGTCTCCTGGTAGAGGGGAGTTTGCGACGTTATATCGCATCAAATCAGCCAACCATATTTTATTTGCATTCAGAGGTCAATATAGCCCAAAGACTGTACACAACTTCTAACGTTTCGCAAAAATTTCCCAAAAGTTTTAATGATAAAACGAACGTCCGTTCCTGTCTCAGATATGGACGCCCTTGACTGCATTCTCTCGAAGTTGTTTGGTTAATTGACGACATAATGAGTTTAGTGACAATTGCATAACCTCATGAATTGATTGATTGATTAATATGGCAGATCTGTCAACTGCTGCAACCCGATCACACTCGGGTGACGTCAGCAAGGCAACGGTTGGAGACAAAGAAAGATTTTATTTGTTTAGAGTCGATCGTCTTCAGAGAGTAGACATCGGCTCGTTGCTGTTCAGAATCTGGTGTGGTTGGTTTCCTTTATCCTTTCTCCATGTTCAACAAAGACCCACTGTGTCGGATAAGAAGAAATGAAGTAGACGATATCCATATATTTCGATCACAGACTGTGATCCTCTTCAGTGGAATACGATCAAAGTCTGTGATCGAAATATATGGATATTGTCTACTTCATTTCTTCTTATCCAACACAGTGGGTCTGTGTTGAATTTTACGAATGTGTTACGACATTACTTTGTAACTTTCTTTATGTGTTTATTCTGGCTGTCGCCAGGCGATTTTATTCAATTGGAGAAAATCTCTTACACACTCCGAGTTAAACAAATATCGAATAATCATTTTTTTTTGGTTTAACAATGTTATTCTGGATAATGGATTGCGATGTACTTTAGTGAATGGGAAGTAGTATTTAGTAGGTTGGTGAGTTGAATATTTTTTGAGATTTGACCAGGCATCCCGGTCGATGTGTAACGCTGTCAGAGCCTTTTGCTAAGAGGATTTTTAAACCAAATTCCGGCTCTTTAATGGAGGTCTACGGGTCTCTCACCACATACACTTGGGTTTTGCTCTTGCTTCAATTCTTCTTCTCCTCCTCCTCCTCGTCTTCCTTCTTCTTCCACTGTTTTTTTTCTGCATATTATATATATATATATATATATATATATATATATATATATATATATATATATATATATATATATATATTATATAATATATATATATATATATATATATATATATATATAAAATATATATATATATATATATATAATATTTCTTTTTATGGAGCCTTCCATAGCAAAGGCAGTGGTTTCGTGTGAAGGGCTCTATTGAAAACTATAGTAAATAACTACTTTCTATATGTTGCCTCGGTTGCAAGCAGTCTTTGTCCTTTTACACTATCTTTTCTGTGTCCTTTGCTCTCACGTGTAGTGTAACCACAAGATCTTCCTTGGTTCCTTCCCTTTCAGTCCTTGAAGGTCCTCTTGAAGGTCCTGTGCTCCATTCCCCTTCCGGTCCTACCAGATCATGAAGACCCTTCACCTTCTGCAAGGTCCACACAACAGTTTATTACTTGTCTTTGGTGTGTATTCAGAGTAGCTTCATACATTACCAAGGCTCATTCTTTGACACTTTTCCACGGAGAAGACAAACTGAAGCAAAACAGAAATGTCTTATGATGCCATATCCAGTGATTTTTTTTTTTTTTTTTTTTTTTTTTTTTTTTTTTTTTTTTTTTACGAAGAAAGCAAACAGAAGCAAGAAAATAATGTCTCATGACGCCATTGTCTCCCAACCCAAGAACCCATTCTGTGACGTTTATTTGTGAAGAAAAACTGAAGCAAGAAAATAATGTCTTATGACATGGGGCAGGTAATGTCCTCATTTGGAATCCTCCTCAACCTTTTCTCGATAATTACGTCACCAGTTCAAGCCTTAATGTTCATAAGGAGACAGAAAATAAAGATTTATTTTAATCTCGTATAAATAATGTGAATACATACACTCAGACACATAGCATAAACACAACACGCACACACACACACACACACACACACACACACACACACACACACACACACACACACACACACACACACACACACACACACACACATACACACACACACACACTTTCCCAGGCATACAGACATAAAATTTGTGCACGCTTCTCTTGTGTACATACATACACGTAAACTACATACGTCTTCTTTTGCAGCAATCAGACACATTTCATTGCTCTTAAATACTTCAAATGACGACTTCAGTATTTTCATAGATTATTCATATAATCTTGGTAAATATTCTAACACGTGAATGATGTATCACCTTTCTCAAATTGCCACCTCATTCGTTTCTAAACAAATGATTGTAAAGTCATCTAAGACACGGAAAAAACATGTTCTTCCAGTTTGGTAATTTACCATCAAGTGCGACGTGACGTCATCGAACCGTGGCAAAACGGGAAGTGGTGGGAAGTGGTTTGAGCTCAACAAATTGCCCGTCGTTCCCAAGTCTGTTGGAGAAATAAATCAGATACCAAATTCGAATAATTGCGTGACTACCTGTCCAATATTCGGAGGACAGTTGCCGGGCCTCTGTCAACAAGAATGTAAAACTTCAACTAACTTCTCTGCACCTTTTGTCTATTTGTTTTTAAACGATATTTTCACTTGATAATATTGCTCGGACTCTGTGGGTTAAAAGTCATATCGAGTGAGCCTCTGGCTGTTTTGTTTAAATATATTTCCATGTTTACTGCCGCCAGGTGACTCTATCTATGAGTCTACTCACGCATGATCGACATCACGCCCTTTCCAGACAAAGATGTTACTTGTCGGCCATCTTCGCATTGTCACCTAGCGTAATCTTATGTTAGATTATGCATTCAGAGTAAATATCCGCTAAGCCTATGTATGCAGTTGACAACATAAGCGTAGGTGGAAACAATAACGCGTTTAAACATGGAATTTTCGTTGTGCATACGCTTGTGTACACGCGTACACACACATGCGCACCTACAGTACACTCACACACACACACACACACACACACACACACACACACACACACACACACACACACACACACACACACACACACACACACACACACACACACACACACACACACACACACACACACACACACACACACACACACACACACACACACACACACACACACACACACACACACACACACACACAGGGCTGAAATAATTTCAGTATCGCTGCGCTGTGAGCCGTTACCTCAATTCTCGTGGGCGGGGAGTTGGGTGTGTGTGTGTGTGTGTGCATAACATTACCCATAGATCGGTCATATATAAGCTCTGAGCCCTCATCCGGGAGGGTAATAATAGCTCTCGATCACGAGTCCAACACGTGATCCAAGACCATGGTGAATCACACACACACATGAAAGCGACACGAACTCAGGCACCAATTTTGGCTATAACCATCAGACTCGATGACAAGTGATGTGTTCTCTGTCAGTACCGATGACTCTAATCCTGTAGTGCCGGGGGGAGAGGAGGATCCTTGTGGGTTTCTTCGGTTCTCACGCATTATAAGTCCCTCCCCCTCTCCTTACCAAAGGTTTCTCCTGAGCAGCAAGGTGGGACCCCGGCGCGGCGTCCCACAGGACCCACACTTGAGACCCGGATTGTTTCTTCGGTACTTCACTCGAAACCGATGCATTCCGTTCCCACGCCCGGGGGCAAACGTTCCCCAAACGCGAGACAGAATCGAACCACATCCCCGGACCTCCGTGGCGTTAATGGAGTTTGTGCAAGTGAAACAACAATAACCATTTACAGGTGAGTCTCGTTACAACTGCCCGGTTATTGATTCATCTGGGCAGTTGACCTCGAACGAAAGAAGTCTTGATCGTTCGACATATCCAGTTAATCTCTATGCTGCGCAGATTTCCCTTGCCTGAATAAAATCGTCTGGCAGTAGCCTTGAATAGATATGTAGGTTTCAAATATCATCAGAAAAGTTGTGTATATTTAAGACAGATTGAACATTTTAGAACCTCTGCCAAGGGATTCGAACCCTGACCTGCGCGTGGATAATCACAAAGTCAAGACGCTAGCAACTGAGCTACGTGCGATGGTATAAAAGGACTGTTCAATCTGTCTTAAACATACAAAACTTGTCGGAGGGGTCGCCTAATATGGGGATTGGATGAAAATGAGACTACGTCTTCTGTAGCATCGCACGTAGCTCAGTTGCTAGCGCCTTGGCTTCGTGATTATGCACGCACAGATCAGGGTTCGAATCCCTTGGCAGAGCTTCTAAAACATCATCAGAAAAGTTAAACGACGCTGGTTTTTCCCTCTTCATGAAAAGGAACATTGCCTTCGGCAAATAGAATCACGTAAATGCACCCGGAGGACCAAAAGAATGTGTAGGACTTGAAGAACCGCGAAAAGATAAAAGCAGACTCTCCGTTCAGTTGAATGACGTCACCTGGATATAGTCTCCAACGAGTGTCTTCATGTTGAGGACGTTCAAGAACATAAGAATGAAGGAGACTGCAAGAGACCATAAGGCCTACACTAGGCAGTTCCATGCCCCTTACTACCTGTCATCCCCATCCATAAAGTTATCTAACCGTTTCTTGTTACGCAGATCATTGTACATACGTCAGTTTGTATCACTACACGTAAGACCCTTGTTACGTTATCTGACCTTTCTTCTACTCGCATTTGAAGGTCCTGACTTCTCTTGTACTTCGATATCACAGCGTACAGATGTAACGCAATCTAATTTCTTCCGATTGGTGATATGATGATATGGTTTGACGCAGGGGTTGTCAACCTATATTCTCATGCTCCACACTCTTATGTTTTGCTGTTTCCAAGTCTGTTTTAGATCACTTCAACACTGAATATAATCACTAAGCATCCACTAAGTGCCACTAGATTTCGTTTTTTTTTTTCCTCACTTGTGAAACTGTATGGTTTCCTATTGGTTCATGGCCCATAGGTTGAGAACCACTGGTTTAACGTCACAAACTCCTACCTATCGGAAGGCTAGGACGGTGCCCCTCACAGAGGGATTTGTAGCGATTAGTAGAATCAGAAAATACTCGCAATGTGTTCGGGGAACTCCTGATCATCAAGGTGAGGAAACGCTGATTAGTTGCGGCCGAAGCCGCTACCTTTGCCCTATTATGCGCTTAGACAGCTGGAGTAGATAACAGTCATTGCTGGGAATCGGAGAGGGGTATTGCGGGAATCGAACCCGCGACATGAGAGATGCGAGTGCCGCACGCTTCCGACTGTGCCACCAACACAGACGAAACAAAAACACATTAGTCAAAAAGACGTCTACAGTAGACGTCAACTTAATTTTGCTCTTATTTGAAGAAGGCGTGAAGCCCACACCAGGAGGCGCTGAGTAACTGCTGCTTTGCCCTATTATGTGCTTTGGACTCTTGGGGCAGATAACCGTCACTGCTGGGAATCGGAGAGGAGTGCGGGATTTGAACCCACGGCTCGTCATTTCATTGATTAAAAAATTCTTTTCAAATTGTTTTTACAATACCATAATGTAACCTACCGATACTGGCAGACATAACCAGAATGTTATAATGTTAATACCATTGACAAGTGGAGCTAGAAATTAATAATTGGAATTTTCATATCAAACCCTAATGAAGAGAAGGCAACGGATCAAGGGTCGCTCAGCCACCGAGTATACTCGTCAGCTCCCGAGTATACTCGTCAGGCAACATCACGGGTGCGACACGAAGCATATGTATTATTCCGGTTCCAAAGAATTTAGGGAAGTGAGGCTGTGTCAGACAAATACCAAAAGATTTTCCTCCATCAGTTAAGATAGACAAGGACAAAAATCAAAACAAACTGTTTACGAGGGATTTTTTCGTCTGAGAGAGAGAGAGAGAGATAGAGAGAGGGGGGGGGGGTGATGTAGACTGAAAAGTCGAGGGAGAGAGAGAGAGAGAGTGAAGAAGAAGAAGAAGAAGAAGAAGAAGAAGAAGAAGAAGATGAGGAAGAAGAAGAAGAAGAAGAAGAAGAAGAAGAAGAAGAAGAAGAAGAAGAAGAAGATGAGGAAGAAGAAATGTGTAGGAGAGAGGCCAACCGCAGAGTATGGGATCCAATGTATTTAACGTTTCGCCCAGCAGGGCTTCTTCAGAAAAGCACAGTGGACAAACATCTGACTCCTTATATAGTCCGAGTTTGAGGGGAGAAACGAACATGAAAATAGTGTAACAAAACTTGCACAACTTGCTTGTTACCTCGTTACCAGAATTGCTAGAGGTTTATTTGATAGATTCAATACCTGACTAGATTAGTTCTAAGGTGATGAAATATGAAAATCATACAATGAAATATGGATGCTTTGACTCTGCTTTTATATCTACTATTGATATCAACCAAAATAATAGATTTTTTACATTAGATAAACCTCTAGTAATTCTA
>NC_134801.1:24230842-24248342 GCF_046742065.1 Oratosquilla oratoria
GGAAGTCGACGTTTGTATCCTCATGACGCCTACGTGGGCATCATCGTATCCAAGGGGTTAATTAAGTGGTTCTTAACCTCTTCCACTCCATTCCTCCTCTTTCATAAATCCTCAACATTGGTATGGCTCCCAATCATTTTTCTCTCAAATCCCACCCCGCCATAAACTGAAAAAAAAAAACATAATGATATAATGTTTAAGAAGAGAAACCTTGTGCTTTATTACAAAATTTACTATCATAATTATCTTATATTCTATAGGTTCTTGTGCTACGCTTACCCTACAGACAAACTTCTCACACTGTATAGAAATGTATAGTTTGTAACAGCAGGTCATAGGCCGCCACCCTCATCCCGTAAATTCTTGTCATGGATCCTTTGCGGACTCCAATGGCCCCTGAAGTAGAGAACCGCTGCCTTAAGACCAAGAAAGGACCGGACACTGAAATACACCTCAACAGCGTCGCGGACTTTCTAAGTTTCATTTCGATAAAAAAAAGTTTTTTATCGTTTTAATGTAACTGTGATGGCGAAACTACCCACAGTTGGTCTGCCAAGCGAGACTCCTATCAGACAGGGGTCCTTTGCTTGTCCTGTTCAATGGAATCGTTTGATCCTTGCCAAAATGGGAATTGCGCAGCGCGCTGTCATTGAAGAAGTGAAGAAAGTTAATTGACATGATTTTATAGTTTTGATGTGCGAGACCATGACGCATTCAGACTCTCTTTCGTTTTGTTTGTAAACATGACGAGGTGGTTCTGTATCCTGGACTACCCTTGTGTCAGGCAACAAAGACGTCTCGTGGGCGCCATAGAACGAGAGTGGTCGCGGAGTGAGATGTCATCTCTCTTGCACCGCTTCAGAAACGACTCGCTTCTCAGATCGAAGGTGATGGCAGCCGGACTGTCGCCGCCGTCACCACCAACGTCGCAGCCGCCGAACGCCGCCGTCACCAACAACGCCGCAGGTACCGCAACCGCACTTGAAACTCCCCGAAGGCCCTCAAAATATCGGCACAGTACTGCCCTGTATACATTCTCTTGTGGGAAACCCCAGAACAATTTTATTCACCTGATGAACGATGGAGCAAGTGTGTTACTGAATGGACGCCCCGAGATGGGAAGCGTGCAAGAGCGAGACCAGACAGAAGGTGGAGAGACGAGATAAATTCGTAGGAGTGACGTGGCAGAGGTTGGCACGGTCGTATGAGTCGTGGAATGGTATGAAAGAGGCCTTTGTTCAGCAGTGGACTCGGGATGGCTGATTGGTGAATGACCCCCAGGCTGAACAGGGCCGTGATGGATCGAGACCCCTGTCAGACAAAGGGGTGTCCGCCTTTCAACCAAATAAAATCGCTTCGGGTCCTCCCCAACGTTGAGGAGGCTTGATGCGCTGAAGAAGGTCTACAATTCTTCTGACGTCAGTGCTCCCCCTCCCCCCCCTCTCTCTCTCCCTCCCTCTCCAGCCCACCATATCTCAACAACGTCCACTTGTATAGATACGGGAACTTCACATTTGGTCTATCTGCACAGTGAAATCAAGCTTAGTATGAGTTTCACGGCGATTTGCAAACGGCATCCATTCCTTCGCTCCCACATTCTTTACTACTCTTCTCGACTTGCACGTTTGTTTTCTGGCTGCCGCCAGCAGATTTTATTCTGCCGAGTAAAACACCCTGGTCAGTAATAGGATTAAAGAAAGGAAAGATGACCACACACACACACACACACACACACACACACACACACACACACACACACACACACACACACACACACACACACACACACACACACACACACACACACACACATTTTTCCTCTGAATGAATATCCTGCCTTGGCTGTTTTTATTACTCTCTCCATCCTTTAACTGAACAAGACCCGTAATGAAGGTCGCCGTATTGAGAGGTGGTTAACCCCCAGGGCTGCTAAACAAAGATCTCTCTTGATGGCGCAATCGGTTAAGTCATTATCACTTGTCACGTGCTAGTGGAGGTTCGAGTCCTTGGCTGTACCACGTTTCAATTTCTGCATGTATGCCTCCTCGAGATTCTCGATTTTTATGGCTTAAAATTAAAGTGAATTGTGGTAGATAAATGTAAAGATCTAGAAGAAGAGTAGATTCCGTCAGTGGCGCTACTTTAGCGGAGGTTCGAGTCCTTGGTTGTACCACGTTTTAATTTCTGCATGTATGTCTCCTCGAGATTTTCGATGTTGATGGCTTAGAATTAAAGTGAATTGTGGTTGAAGAAGAGTAGATTCCGTCAGTGGCTCCACCGAAGCCAAGGGATCGAGGAGTGAATTGCCATCGTCTGATTTGGCGCTGCAATAGGGCGTGACTCAGAGGTAAGCTTCGACAACTGATTTCGAGAGCATTCAAGAGCCGTGCTATGCTCGCCAAGAACGCGCCCGGCCACCAGGTCGTCCATTCGCGGTGCCTTACCTTCTGTCATTCATCCGTTCAATGATATGACGCGATTTCTTTTTATCTTTCATTGCCTTGCCAGGGGCAGACGACTTTACTCAGCCAAGGGGCTTATAAGAGTTAAACCATGTTCATACTGTCGGTTTTAACCGCGGAAACTGCGGCGGTACCGCGTAGTCAAGGAAAATAGCGCGGTTGTGTGTGAACACCTCTACTGGCTTACAACGTAACTGAACTGCTGCCGTTGCGACCGCTAGTGTGAACAGGGCCTTAGACGAATGTTGAGGGTATCTAGAAGGGGGTAACCACGCAGGTAGAGAGCGGGGCCGGGGGTGGGAGAGGGTGGGAGGGGAGAACAAGAGAGGGTGAAGAGAAACAACAAAGGGGCTCTCAGATTATTGAGGGAGCGAGCCTTCTTCACCTCAATGGGGAATTATTTTTAGCATTTATGAGGAAAGACAAAGCTGGAGCAACTATCGGTTCCTCTCCCCGACCTCCGCCCTGAGAGAAATATATGAAAAAGGTCACCATCCTGATGCTGTAATGACTGCCATTTATTTTATATCATTTGTTTATTTGTTTGTTATTGTTTGTCTGTTTGTTTATTATTTGCTTGATTTTCATTTATTATTGTAATTTATCTGTCAATTTATTATTATTTACTATTTACCTGTTTGTTTATTATTGAACTATACCTTTGCATTTATTTGTTTTGTTTATTATTATTTATATTATTATAATTTTTATTTTATTTTATTTATTATATTTTATTTTATTTTTGTCATTATTATATTTTGTTCGCATCCGACCTAGTTATGAACCAAAAGGTCTCCTGTCGGCATGCTCCGCCTTTGTAATCCTTTTGTAAAGTGGTTTAGGGCACAAGCCTTTACGAACTCTTTATTACTGTGAAGTTCCTCAAGTTTGCTCTCGTTCTTTCTCTTCTCCGGACCTTTTCTAATCCTTTCCTTCATCTTCCTTTCGCTCTGTTCGTTATTCACACTCACACACACACACACACACACACACACACACACACACACACACACACACACACACACACACACACACACACACACACACACACACACACACACACACACACACACACACACACACATACACACACACATACACACACACACACACACACACATACACACACACATACACACACACACACACACACACACACACACACACACACACACACACACACACACATACACACACACACACACATACACACACACACACACACACACACACACACACACACACACACACACACACACACACACACACACACACACACACACACACACACACACACGCATACACACTTTATACGGCGATCGTGCTAGTCAGCCAACATACCTCGTTGGTTAAGTTCGCCTGGGGGTTCTAGTACGAGGTACTAGGGATTTTAGTAACATGCCTACGGACTAGGTCACTCAGCATTCTTTTGCGACGGGAGACTAATCACTAAATAATAATAATAAAAGAAAGTGCTGGTCACTTTAATTTCTACTATCACTACGTCCTGCGATCCTCCTATGTCTCTAAGTATTCTGACCCACTTGCATGAGTCCACTTCTGGGTTGCAATGTTGTCCATTAAGGAGAGAAGTATCGTCAGTCACGAAGGACTTCCAACCTGGGCTCCCTAAGGGATAGACCACTTTTTAAGTGGGGCTACAAACCGGAAGCCAAGAGAAATTGGTGAATGTCAGGTAATCTCGTTAGCTGACGAAAGAAAAGAATAACGTAAGTGTGAGATACTCAAGGTAACAGCTTCAGCTCTTCAGTGCCACGTATTTTTGCCAATGGTAACCAGCGCTTCTGTCCTTGGGGTAAATGTCACACCCAAGAAGTGGAGTAATAGAGGTGGTAAAAAGATTTATAGGGATGGTAGCAGTTAGAAGGAATACTACAAGATTAAAGTGAACAGCATTTATTTATTTGTTTATTTAATTTTGTGACGAGACTAGGCATCAATCATAAATGAATACTGCTTCGTTAGTCTACAAGGATATTACTGAAGATAAATAAATACTGCTTCATTGGTCTACAGAGATATTACTCAAGACAAATGAATATTTCTTCTTCTTCTTCTTCTTCTTCTTCTTCTTCTTCTTCTTCTTCTTCTTCTTCTTCTTCTTCTTCTTTCTTCTTCTTCTTCTTCTTCTTCTTCTTCTTCTTCTTCTTCTTCTTCTTCTTCTTCTTCTTCTTCTTCTTCTTCTTCTTCTTCTTCTTCTTCTTCTTCTTCTTCTTCTTCTTCTTCTTCTTCTTCTTCTTCTTCTTCTATGAAGTTGCTTACGTAGATTGATTTATACAAACAGATGGGCCGCCGTACATGACAGGGGTCGCTTACAAAGATGGAGTAACTTACACAGGTGGATTTGTGTACTGCATGTACAGTTGCGAGCAAAAGTTTTGACCCCGACTATACTTCTCACAACGTCATTTTTTTCGATTACAGTTAGTCAATTTTCTTGAATAGACAGGAATAAAGTTGCTAGACAAAGAATTTTACTTTTGTATCATGAAAAAGTGGCTGAATGAAAAATTTTCCTTGTGACTGTGTATGGATTCAGGTTTGTATGCAAAATAAACAAACAAATAAAAAATAAAATAAATAAAATAATGGTAGTTCTATACATGGTATACGTGCACTATTTATTTTCCATTAAATTTTTGGTTTTATAGTATTAAGTAAGATAAAGTAGAATTGTGGCATTTTATCCAGTTTTCACATTGTGGCGTTGCCGTGCGGCATTTAGTCTTGTGGAATTTTGTCGCGGATTTAGAGTTTGGGTAAAGATTGAATTGCGCATAATGAGCACGCAGTCAGTGTAGAATGTTTTCGTACAGTTAATGGACTTGCACGAGCCAATTGGAGCTGCACACACTGACGTAGATCCTTGCGTAGGTGGACCAGTTCCTCAGGAATCCATTAAGGGCGTGTCTGTAGTCGCTCTTCCTTAGGATCTTGCCCCCTGGCTCTTTCTGGAGGTAGACGATGTCCTGCAATCAGTTTTACGTATTCGTCGTTTTCTATTGAATTTTGTCTTTCCTTTGATATTGTACGCTGTTCGTGTTTTTGGTCATTGTTTCCTCGTTTATAATAAGTTGCTGATTTGCTTATTGATATATATATATATATATATATATATATATATATATATATATAGATATATATTTATTTATATATATTGTTTACTTATATGTTTATCAATATTTTGTTCATTTCTTAGTTTATTAATTTATTTGTTTGTTTATTCATTTGCTTATTTTTATTTTGTTGTAAGCTTTTGTTCCCGATTAATAATGGAGCAGACTTAGTAAAAATGTAGTGGACGCTGAAGCAATTAATTGTTTTAAGAGATTAGATAACTTTATAGAAATGAGGTATGGTAAGGGGCATGGATCTGCCTGGTATAGGCCTTATGGTCTCTTGCAGTCTCCTCCACCCTTATGTTGTTCTTATGTTCTTATGAATTAAGGTTAAAACCGTAGCCTGCTGAACGTTGTCCAGGTTATACTGTCCTCTATGATGATATTGCTCCCCAAGTGTGATGGTAGATTCCTGATGGTGGCTGCTGTGTCTAATGATCTGTATTCACGGTGTGCTGTTATGTGGTGACGTGTAAGGGGGGGTATTACCTGTATTATGTAGTATTATGTATTTTGTAGTCATTATCCTAGCGTATCCTAGAGTACTGTATATTCAATATCCTAGCTTCCTTAGTGACATTCCTACGGACCAAGTCATTCAACTTTCATTCATGGTTAGACTTCAATTTCCACGCTATTCTTCCATTCTGCTACCTGCATTAGATCTCTCCCTTACCTACGACTCGACTTCTAAGGATGGAAACTGTTAATTAGAAACACGCGCGCGCACACACACACACACACACACACACACGCACGCACACACAACACACACACGTATGTATGTATATATATATATATATATATATATATATGTGTGTGTGTGTGTGTGTGTGTGTGTGTGTGTGTGTGTGTGTGTGTGTGTGTGTGTGTGTGTGTGTGTGTGTGTGTGTGTGTGTGTGTGTGTAACATAAATGACAGAGGGACAGTCTTTGTTCAGCACTGAACTCCGAATGGCTGATCGATCGATTGATTGTTATACATAGATAAGAAAACAGGCGATTGAATGTGACAATAAGTGAATTATTTACATAAAAACAAAAAAAAAAAGCTAGATGTATTGCAAGGTCGTAGAGGTTAATGTAGTGGAAAATGATCTATAATTTATGCACAGAGATACAGTGTGCGTATGGTGTTTCGTAAAGTATAGTATGTTTCATATATTTTAGTTTATATTACCTCTCGAATGTATCGGTATGAGCGAAAAATCGTGATACGAAGGACCGAAGAACAGTGAGACATTAGTGATCTTCTTAGCACACTTTGGTAACCTTGCTTACATCGCCAGCCAGTGAATTGTTACATTCACGTGATGGCACACTAGGCATTTCTCACTAGCATGCTATTTGCTTTTGCTACTTGCTTTGCTACTTCGTTTGAGTAGAAACGACTTCAGTTACGATCGTTTGTTTTTCAAATTCCCAAATGTCACATTTATTCTTGCGTCATATATTGAGAAGCTGAATGATGAGCTAAGAGAAGTTAAACCGAATGTTAGGCACAATGTTGAGATGTTATTTGTGTAGAATATTGCAACTGAAGTCGCCATCTTTACAGGTTTAGTGAACCGAGGCATACCAACCTTTCCAAAACTTTAGCGACTGTTTATGGTCGTATCAGAACCCCTGTGCATTTTTTTTTTTTTTTCATTTTCTCTTTTTCACTTCCTCATTTATTCATTTATTTATGTGTTCGTTTCATTTTATTTTTTGTATTAATTAATTGTCATTTGCGTGCGTGTGGCGGCTTGCCCACGGAGTTTAATCCTAATTACTGCCTTTCACAACTTAGCTTTGTCCTAACTGCCGTCAAGTGAATTTTTTTCGGGCGAGGAAGCCCCATTTCAAGCCCATCATTTCACTCTGTCACCTCTAATGATAACATGAATTTCTTCAAACAGCCGCCATATTGTGTCACCACGGCAGAGATGAAATTATTCTCAGCTTGTATCAGAGCCAAGATGATAGTAGTAGACAAATGAATAAAACGAAAGTGAAGACATATGTCTGCTTGTTCAGGACGGCATTGGTATTGCAGTCGACCTGAACTAATAAGTAAACATGCACTAAGTCTTGGCTTGGCTTGGGTTGTCCTGTCTTGTCTTGGCTTGGCTTGGCTTGGCTTGGCTTGGCTTGGCCTGACTTGGGTTGTCTCGGCTTGAGTTGTCCTGATTTGCCTTGTTTTGAGTTGCATCATTTGTCATGTCTTTTCTTGTTTTGACTTGTCTTGATATATCTGGTCTTGTCTTATCTTGTCTTGAATTATCTTGCCTTGACTTATCTTGATATGTCTGGTCTTGCCTTATCTTAATTGTCTTGAATTATCTTGTCTTGCCTTGTCTTGCTCTGCCTTGTCTTACCTTTTCTTGTCACACGAGGCCGTGGGAGGTGAATCAACAACTCAGCACGGTGATGCCTTGCAGCAGCTGCACGACAGCTGGCCTAAAGACGAAGAGGAAAAACAACAGAAGCAGAGGTCCTCACTTATATCAAAGTATACCTCGAATTCCTCATGGCGCTTCCTGAATATTATTGATCTACAATCCTCCCCCCAATAGATTCCAGTCACTCAGTCTGGATGCTAAAAGCTCAGCTCCTGGCTTAGTGAGGCCCAAGTCCCTGATGAACTCGTCCAGTTCACGTTGATTTGGAAAGCGTGTGCGGGTACTCAATCTTGGCTCAAAATTTTCATCCATTTCATTCATTGTCACAATTTTCCCACTCTCCAGATGAGATCTCCATCATATTCTCTACGTGAAAAAAGTATGCCTTTATTAACTGGAACATAATTACGAATTCTACGAGTAATTGCATTACAAGAAAACATAGCTAGATATTTGGAAGATTTCAGTATTGATTATGTTACAAAGAATAGAGTTCACAATTTGATAAGATTTACTTACATTTTCTGGTGGCCGCGGGACAAGGAAGTTATCATCATGTGAGACAGGTGCAATAGAGGGTAAAATGCTGGGATATGGAAGAGATTTTCTACCCTCAGCTTTAATGCACTTTGATATGTCAATCATGCAAAAGTAGCCATCATCGTGACGATTTTATGACTCTCGCCAAACTCTCGGCACAGCGAATGGTATTGCTTTTCCTGCACTTCTCAGCCATGCACCCAAATTTGATCGACAGCATCCACATATCCCATGAAGGGCCCATGGTTTTTCTTTGCTAGCCATACTCGTTTCAAAGTACAGTCTATAAGCAATCCAGTACTTCGGACCTTTCACAGTTTTATGTGATACATGTTTATGTCCAACACTGAAAACATACACATAACAGAATGAATCTATTGAATTCCTGCGTCCTCTTGTAGCCATGGTCAAGAACGTCAATATTTATAGTATAAACCTGAAAAAAGGAAGAATGTAAGCAACGCTTGTAGTATGTTGTCCCGCATCCCATGTATTTCTTCATGTTAGTATAATATCTATATTACTAAAACGGTCGATGGTAGACAAAAAGTATGTACATATTTGGAACCAACGCGAAATTTTGCTTTATAAAAAACACTCAAAAAATAAGAGAAACAAAACTTTTGTGAAAATCTGTTACCCAGTGTAATGAAGCTTCTGTTCTCTTGCATAGTCGCTTCTAGTGAGGTCATTGGTGTCATCTTCATCGAAAAACGGAACATATTGCCGCATGGGTTGGCACTGATGCTTGACAGCAGTCATAACGTCATGTGTTTGATTTATTTATTTGTCAACAAAGACCAATGTTCTCTGTCAAAGAAGACAACAGCGCATCGAAGAAGTCGAGCTGTAGAGGTGGAAAAGAAGAGATTTAAGGAGAGCAGAACACACACACACACACACACACACACACACACACACACACACACACACACACACACACACACACACACACACACACACACACACACACACACACACACACACACACACACACACACACCCTTGTACACGTTCGCATGCATGTAGTCTCCGGAATACATACCATATATAGACTGAGAGCGGCCTCGTTCCTTTTTGTCCGCGTTGTCTTGGCAGACAATCAATCCCACGTGTGCACAGGCGCAGGACCTTAGATGGTCTTAGACAATGTCCGCAGCGGCAGAAGTTATGAGAATTAGAGCTGGACTCTCAAGGTTGACTGCTGTAAAACCAATCAAATGTCCTTCTTCGTCTGGGAGGCATGTTGCTGGTGTAGGTCTTGAAGTCAGGCAGCTACACGCCCAACGAGCAAATTCTGTGTTCTGTTTAAGTCAGACAGGTGAATCTGTGTTGGAGGACCTATCCCAGGGCTGGGCAACCCTTGGCACGCGTGCGAAAACGTGGCACGCGAAACCCAGAGCTCATCTTAAAACATAAAACTAATCAATCTCCATCTTCTTTTGTATGAACTTTGGTAACCGGATGCCGCGCTGGGCGACGGGTTTGGGCTCTTGTAGGATGTGAAGGGAGGGCGTGAGAAAAAATTTGTATCAAATATTTGATTCAATTTGGCACCCACACCAGAAAGGGTTGCCCAGCCCGTGATCGATTAAATGGGACGAGTCGTTCCGGAATGCAAGTCTCCGACTGACGAACAAGCTCGTCTCTGTTTATCCCGACGATGCTAAACCATGATCTGGATTTCATTATCCTCTTATCCGCCAACGAGACTTAATTTCCTTTGACATTCATGCGTCTAGTACATCTGCGTCCGCTCTAGAAATTCGGCTGAGTTTTTTTTTTCTAGTTAGGGCAGGTAAAGCAAATAGAGAAATGAATAACAGACGTGTCCCTGATAGAATTTTTTTTTCATTACAGATTTACTTACACATACATGCATGTACGCACACACACACACACACACACACACACACACACACACACACACACACACACACACACACACACACACACACACACACACATATATATATATATATATATATATATATATATATATATATATATATATATATATATATACATACATATACCAAGGCTTTTTCCCCCTTACAAGGGAGGTAGCCAAAAAGGAAAAGGCATAAAATCATTCCCACCCATTCCATCCCTGAATACAGTCCACACCCCTCCACCCTCCCTCTTATCTTAGCACCTCCTGGATGACGGGTCATCCCTGCACCCTGTCCACTTCCCTGGTATATGTGTATATATATATATATATATATATATATATATATATATATATATGTATATATATATAAATATATATATATATATATATATATATTAGATTGCACTAATGTCGTAACACATTGGTAAAATTTAAACTTAGAACCCACTGTTGGTAGAAAAAGATAAAAAGTGAGATGATTGTTCCTGTATATTTCGACCACTCTCATACGAGAACTCTGCAGTGTTTCTTCACTCATCCAACAAAGACCACCGCATAGACTGGGACAACGCAGATATAATTTTTAAATCAAATTGTAGCTTCAAGAGAAAAATAATAGAATCTTCTTTCATCAAAGATGTCTCGAATTTCAACATCTCAAAAGGTCATTGGATTCCAGACTGTATTACATCATTAGCAGTTAATAAAATATGTTCAAATATTACTGGTTCCAATAACGATCACCCTACTTAGGGTATATTCACCTGTGTCTTCCCATGTCCCCCTTCATGTACCTCATTACTATGTATATATTCTTGTACTATACCTTTGCAATCATTCTGCTGAAGAGGACCACAGAGAGTGGTCGAAATATACAGAAACAATCATCTCACTTTTTATCTTTTTCTACCGACAGTGGGTTCTAAGTTTAAATATATATAGATATATATATATATATATATATATATATATATATATATATATATATATATATATATATATCCATATACTGTATGTGTGTGTGTATTTCTTCTTTTTACCACAATGTGAGCTGATATATGTAACTCGGAACCTGGAGTTTGTGTGTTTGAAGGGAAAATCCTATACTATTCGGTAGGGAAGATAGACCATAATCGTGGGAACTTTTTGTAGTGTCGGAGTTTGACAAGGAAGAACACTTTATATTGTTAGTTATGTCACGATACTATTTCAGGTCTTGAATATGAAGAACACCAAAGGTGTATGGAAGAGGAAACCTATAAAATATATGGACCTCTTTATTTGCAAAATTAAATAGATAAGTAAAAAAGAATGAGGAAACAAACAAATAAATGATTAAACAAATAAAGAAATAGATAATCGAACAAATAAATGAACAAATAAATAGATAAATGAATGAAAAAAATAAATGAATGAATGAAATCTTAGTGATATGATCTCCTTTGAAGATATGGGTTTCCTGATGAGCGTCCTTCGGGGGTTTTGGTTTTAAAGAGATTAAACCAAAAATTTCACTCAGTGTTGTGTTGTGTCCAGTGGACTGCAGAACCGCCATCTTTGAATCTTCTTATCCTCGGGTACCAGAGTCTGGCAAGTCGTGTACACAGATATCTCTGCCCACATAGTCCCTCCAGCGGCCAAACACAGATGTAGTCATCACCCCTGTTTAAATATGTCCACGCGTGAATGCCAGGTCTGGTTAACACACACAAACACTCATACACACACACATACACACACGCACATACATGCACACACATAAGAACATAAGAATGAAGGAGACTGCAAGAGACCATAAGGCCTACACTAGGGAGTTCCATATCCATCACCACCTGTCATCTCCATCCATAAAATTGTCCAACCTTTTCCTAAAACAACCGATAGTTTCAGCGCTCACTACATGGTTAACAAGTCTATTCCATTCGTTGACCACTCTATTGGTAAACTAGTTTTTGCCTATTTCCATCTTAAATCTAAATTTGTCAGATTTAAAACCATTACTTCCAGTCCTACCGTATTGTCTTAATATGATGACCTTGTTTTTGTCACCCTTGTTAAAGCCTTTGATCCACTTGAACACTTCTGTTAGATCACCCCGCACTCTGCGTCTTTCCATAGAGTGTAAATTAAGGAATCTAAGACTGTCCTGGTAAAGTAAATTTCTGAATCCATGTATCATTTCGGCCATTCTCCTCTGTACTGATTGCACACACACACACGTATATTGTATATACACACACACACACACACATATATGTATATATGTATATTATATATTATAATATATATATATATATATATATATATGTATATATATATATATATATATATATATATATATATATATATATATATATATATATATATATATATATATATATTCATAAGAGTGTTTCCCATAGGTCTTACTATGGACTTGTTCTCCTTTGTAAGGAAGTTTCTGACTTCACTGTGGTAGTCATTACAGCTAGATCGCGATTTCGGGTGCAAGACCTTGGAATATTCTCATTTTGTGGTTAGGGAAGAATGTTCCGAAGAATGGCCTTATGATATTACATTTTATATCTTTGTGCTCATACTTGATCTTCACTGGGAGTTGGTTACCGGATTACTGGGAGAAGTTGCTGGGTAACTGGGAGAGGTTGCTGGGTTACTGGGAGAGGTTGATGGGTAACTCGGGCAGTGGCGGGTTGTCGTATGCTTGGTAGAGCCTTTGGCTTCAGGTTGTGACGAAATGTCACCTACTTGGTTCTGTGGCGTTTTGTTCCATACTTTGTTTTTGTTTTTTGTTTTGTTTTTTGTATGTATGTGCACATATACTCATAGAATGAGCCACGTGTTTGTTCACTTAGGCTCGTTTCACACGTATCGACCTTTCGCCATGCGCAGTCCACGACACGACGTCGTGCTCTCAAATAACCATGGCTGTTTGTAGACGCTTGTACATGTGGTCGTCGTCGTGACGTGTGAAAGCCTCCATAGACAGCCATGGTTATTTGAGAGCACGACGTCGTGTCTTGGACGGCGCACAGCGAAAAGTCGATACGTGCGAAACGAGCCTTACTTTGTTATTTCCTGGTCACAGTCGCCAGTAATATCTCATTTAAAGTTTCACGAGTACGAGCTTGCCCAGATGTTAACACCATGCCCCGAGCGAATGAGGGGTAAAGAACAATTCATGTTATGATGACTGTAACGATAAATGCATGAAATATGATTATACACGATTTTCTTGTGTGCTTCATCCGTCCACTCAAAATATTTCTTATAGTCCATCGATTTTAACTTGAGCCTTAAGGTGCGACTCGGTGAGACCGCGCTTCTGCCACATCACTCCATCACTCTCCTCCCTGGTTGATGGTAGAACACAACACAGTTGAGGGAAGGTCTCGAGACTAAATGTTCTAATTTAGCTAAAATGTCAAGGTAACTATTGGACTAGATTTCATCTAGAGGAACCAGCATACTAGTTTTAGGTATTACTAAGCGATTCCGTTGTGATGTAGGCCACCAAACAAAGCAGAAATATGCAGTGTTAGTTTATGATTAAAGGCTTATCCTTTACCCTCTCTATGACTCTACTCTTTGGGATTATACTGTCCTGAGGAGAGAAACCCTGGTTATCGCCGACGAAAGGTTTGTCTGTGAGATAAGAACCGCTTTTGATTGCCTGAGTTTGACGTTTATGGTGCAAAGTGCTCGTTTTATCGCTCCTGATTGGATGTTTCCCTCACATCTTTGTTCCTTGACGACTCCAATTATTGTTGTGATCTCTCTTCCCATTTCCGCTTTTTTGCTTTTTCCCGAGTCTTGTGGTTTCGATGAACGTCTCCATCTGCTACCATCTCTACCACTTCCACCACAACCACTACTACCACCACCTCCACCATCACCACCACTGCCACTGAGAGTACCACCACTATCACGACCACCACTAGGGCGACGTCGACAGCCATCGCCACCACCACCACCACCACCTCCATAACCACTACCATTTACCGCAAACACTATCACCAACACTGCTACTATCATTAACACAAACACTACCGTACCACAACCAATACCATCAACAACACGAACGCCACTACCACCTTCACCTCAACCTCCACCACTTCCACCAACATCCACCTTCACTTCTACCACTAGTACCATCTCCACCACTACCATTACCCACCACCTTTACCACTACCATGACCACTATCACCCGTACTTTTACAGTCGGTAGTTCATGTCTGTAGCAGCAGTAATATGGCAAGTTTAATATGGTGGTGTCACCAGTTTTTGCATCACTGTTTGTTTATCAAGCAACTACCACCTACTCTACTCGATCTGAGGGAATTCTCCTCGGCGTTGTTTATTGTCACAGTGTATCTAACTTTACTCCCAGTAACATATTCATCAATGTAACAAAATCGAATAAGAAAAAGATGACCATGTTGTTACGCGTGGATAAGCACAGGTCCGGATAGTAACTCCGGTGGGAGTTTTTTAAAATAGCGTGCGTGTTTAGGGCCCTGAAGTGTCTTGTAATCAGGGAGGAAGGGTGGGAACAGAGGAAACCCCGGCACCAACGACACCGCAGATATTATTTACTTACCGAGGATCTCCCTCTGGTTGTGTGAAACGTCTGTGTTTGTCTTCCTTTATGGAATTCTGTTGGTTGCACGTGTGCGTGGTATTTGTATGATCTTCCTTTTTATTGTTATTGTTATGAAGGTATTTTGTAAGCCTCTGTCCTTTGGAACAAAATTACATCGAAGTCGGTAATAAAGGAGATTTAAGGGGGATAAGAAAATGGAGGGATGACAGAAGATAAAACTGGTCATCATCCTTTTCTTCTTGTGGAGAGTTGTCTCTAATCATAAAAGAAATCTGAGCTACTCTGGTGTGGAAGGATGTTACCAAAGTCCTTAAAACACTGACTGCATACAAAATATGTAGCCAATACCCTGTACGTAGATGTGGTTTTTGATGTGCGAGTTATTGCTGTGTAGATCGTTTTGCAGATGAGGAAGAGGAGGAGAAGGAGGAGGAGGAGAGGAAGGTTAATGTCTCGCAAATGTTTTTCCTGTACATGCTGAGACCCTCTGGGCCCTCTTGTGGTGTCACGCGCGCCTACGTGAGCAGTCTCTCTCTCGCTCTCTCTCTCTCTCTCTCTCTCTCTCTCTCTCTCTCTCTCTCTCTCTCTCTCTCTCTCTCTCTCTCTCTCTCTCTCTCTCTCTCTCTCTCTCTCTCTCTCTCTCTCTCTCTCTCTCTCCCTTTCTCTCTCTCTCCCTCTCTCTCTCCCTCCCTCCCTCCCTCCCTCTATCTATCTATCTTTCTGTCTCAATCACTTTTTGAAATGGAACATTAATTATATTTGACGTCCAAACAGGCCAACTTCTTGTTTTGTGCGGAGATATTTCTAATTCTACCCAGTAGGTCTCCTGAGTGTTTGAGATGTTCTCCAGTGATGGCTTCCAGGAGATGGGAAAGGGTTCTGGAAAGTGCACCTGCTAATCTGCGGAGACCACTCCCTCTCCCTGATGTTGCGGGATATGGGAGCTTGGACGTCAAACCTTTCTTCACTTATGTTCCATCTTTAGAGTTATTAAGCTCCTCAGAAATAAAACCGAGAAGGAGATCATCAGATACCCCGTCTACTTTATTTTATTTTATTTCATTTTCAACAGAAATTTGTCATGGTAATGTGTTCCCCACTAAGTGCAGTCCTGGACAACTTGTTTATGGAATTTTTGGAAGTAGAGCCGTTTGCAAACATGTTCCTGAGTATGTAACTTAGGCGCGTCTCGTGGACGATATCCTAATCATCACACCCAGAACATTCAATCTCTCTATAGCCTTTAAAATGTACTGAACAAAGAAGAGGCCAATATCCAGTTTTCCTTAGAAGAGGAAAATAATGATTCCCTTTCCTGGACGCTCTTGTTACAAAACATGACAACCGGCTGAAATTCAAAGTCTACGGGGGACCTGCTATAGTCAGCGCAAGGAGAAATGACCGATAAGGCGGGGCTAGGAGATTTCCCGGTGTTGCCACACATGGGCATCCATGGCGAGAACGTGCGTGTGGATGCAATGTTTTCTGAATGCTGTGTGAGGGGGGCGGGGCCAGAGATTAGATGTAGCGGCAACGTCGCTCTCTCTTTTCCATATGCCATGTCTACACTCGAAGAAACGAAACCTTTGTATAGAAAACATTGCTTTGATTTTTACCTCAGTGGTGGTGTGTGACAAAAATTATAATATAATCATATGTGGCAACATTATAAAATAATAAAATAGAATTATAAAACAAAATAAAATTATGAAATAATTAGATGTGGCACCACAGGGGAACTCCCAGTGCTCCGCCCTAACGGCCAGTTCTCAGTGCAACGGGTACAATAGAAAATATTTAATTAGTTTCTACTCCCGTCATGAATTCATGGTTAAGAAAGGGGTAGTGAGAGTTTTCTTCCTTAAAGCACTTATCATGTTCAGTAAGGAGTATTTATAGGAAGAATGGTGGTACATCGTGGAGACCTTTTTACAAAGGATTACAAAGGAGGAGCATGCCGACATGAGACCTTTTGGCCCATAACTAGGTCGGATTCGAAAAATTGTAATATGATAAATAAATAAATAAATAAACAAATAAAGATAATAATAATATAAATAATAAATAGAATGAATAAATAGGTAAAGTTGAATAATAAATAGGTAAATAGTAAATCATAATAAATGGACACATAAATAATAATAGATAATAATCAAATAAATAATAATAGACAAACAAATTAAAACAACAAATAATACAAAATAAATGGCAGGCATTACAGCATCTTGCTTAGGTGTTTATCAAAACGAAACTTAAAACTTCGAACTGAACTACATTGCACTGCCACTGCAGGAAGTTTATTCCATTCATTAACTACACGGTTGGCGAAAGTAGAATTACCGGTTTCCCTCGCCGAGCAATGCAAGAAAAGGCAAATATGATCATGGAAGGCAGTAAACGAAGCAGAACATCCGCGCGAGTCATTTGACCAACCACTACGTCGCCGCCAAACTTCCTCGAACGCTAAACTCCAACAAGACA
>NC_134801.1:24255842-24265842 GCF_046742065.1 Oratosquilla oratoria
ACAGTGGTAATGCATATGTTTACGTCGGGCTTCGCTGAGATACATGAAAAGGGTTGAAAACCATTAGCATAGTATTCACTGGTGCCTCAAATCTGGCACTGAACATTATGCCACTGTGAACTATGAGGATATTTTATTTCGAGACACCAAAGAAGCTTTACCAAAGACCTTCCTCAATTGAATTTTGTTCTTGGGAGTCACTAGATGATACTTGTCCCAATTCCTTTTTCTGAGTTTCAAGTTTTGAAAGTTCTTTGATTCTTTCTGCGCCTTGAAGCTGTATAAAGGATTGCCATTTCTATGGACAAACAACTTCTCTAAGTTTACAGTCGTCCGCAAGATTCAGTAGTCAGCTTTCAGTAACACAGCCTTAACCACCCTCATTAAACTCTCTTTGTTTTTTCCTTTTGACAATCGGTGTTCTTGTATGTCGGGTTCCAGTCTGTCATCAGGACTCGGCAACATTGCACCACTAATGAATAACCATATGGGGAGCCGTGGTCACTTCTTGATGATGATATGATGATGATGATGATGATAGGGTTTAGCGTCACAAACTCCCCCCCACCTATCAGAAGGGTAGGACGGTGCCCCTCACAGAGGACTTTGTAGTCACTTCTTAATCTCCAAAAACATCCTTCAAGATGAGACCGCGGCGTCTCTTTCGAAGGAGCTTGGCAGAGGCTACCGCCCATGGTTCATTATTTATTATCATGAATAGTAATAGCTACCCCCCGTGTAAGGGGGAAAAGAGCCTTTGGTATATGTATGAATAGTAATATTTTTATGATCACACACGCACACACGCACGCACACACACACACACACACACACACACACACACACACACACACACACACACACACACACACACACACACACACACACACACACACACACACACACACACGCGCGCGCGTGTGTGTATGTATGTGTATATGTATGTACGTACGTATGTATGTATGTATGTATGTATGTATGTATGTATGTATGTATGTATGTATGTATGTATGTATGTATGTATGTGTGTGTGTATGTATATATGTATGTACGTACGTATGTATGTATGTATGTATGTATGTATGTATGTATGTATGTATGTATGTATGTATGTATGTACGCATGTATGTATGTATGTAGATATGTATGTGTATGTATGTATGTATGTATGTCTGTATGTATGTATGTATGTATGTATGTAGGTAGGTAGGTATGTACGGTATGTATGTATGTATGTATGTATGTAGGTAGGTAGGTATGTACGGTATATATGTATGTATGTATGTATGTATGTATGTATGTATGTATGTAGGTAGGTATGTATGTATGTATGTATGTATGTATGTATGTATGTATGTACGGTATATATGTATGTATTGTATGTATGTATGTGTGTAGTTATTAGAGGAACACAGAGGTGTACACGTATGGACCTATGGATGTTATGGTTTAGGTACGAGTACGGAAGGTTAAGAAGAGCGGAGTGTGGGCGGCAAGTGCAGGAGCGTGCGATGTGGAGGGGCGCGAAGGGAGGGAGAGGAGGGTCGGGCAAAGAGGCCGAAAGGAGAGTGACCTGGCTGAGGTGAAGGGAGGGGGGGAGGGGGGCAGTGGGGGCCAGAGCAGGCAGAGTTCTTGTGTTCCTCATCCCGTCAGGACAAGTAAATAAGAACGAGCTTGTTGGCGACTGCAAGGCGCTTTGGGATTAGACATAAAAAACAAAATGTGTCCGGTTGTGTGTGTGTGTGTGTGTGTGTGTGTGTGTGTGTGTGTGTGTGTGTGTGTGTGTGTGTGTGTGTGTGTGTGTGTGTGTGTGTGTGTGTGTGTGTGTGTGTGTGTGTGTGTGTGTGTGTGTCACCTTGGTCTTTGGTCTTTGGATCACTTGTTGGACTCGTGATCGACAGCTATTTCCCTCCCGGAAGAGAGCTCAGAGCTCGTATGACCGATCTATGGGTAATGCTATGACCTTACACGCACACACACCCAACGAGAGTTGGAGTAACGACTCGAAGCGCAGCGATACTGAAATAATTTCAGCCCTGGGCAGGATACGTGTGTATGTGTGTGTGTGTGTGTGTGTGTGTGTGTGTGTGTGTGTGTGTGTGTGTGTGTGTGTGTGTGTGTGTGTGTGTGTACCTAATTATACATATATTTACCTGATTGCGACATAAAGAATTAGAGTTTCAATCAAGGGTTTCCCTTTCCTGTGCTTCCATCGGCGAAACTTAACTGTGAATGTTTTTGTGTTATTTGATTTTACTTTTTCTTTTCCCATATCGTTCGCCGTGCCCGTCCATCTGTATGAAAAACTTAAAATCTTAAATCCTCAAGACACACCACTTGTCTCTTATTTTGTATGTTATTTCTTCCAAGCCACACCAAGAAGACTTCTTTGTTAAACATGGTTACTCCTCGAGTTCTAAACGCTACTATCATATCACATATTTTTGTTCTCTCTTCTAGTGTTGGTTGTTTCAGTATATTTCGTAATTTTTCGTATGTTTTGCTAGCTAGGCTATCTTAGTTGTCGGTCATTGAATGCTATCTATTTTTCATATACTTATATGGAGTGACCACATTAATGCAGCATATTGTAGTCTAGGACGTATGAGATTTTCTGTTACTATTTTTTCTTATCATATCCTCACCCATGTGGTGGAATGTCATTTTCATTTTTCTTCTTCTTATTATTTTTCTTTTTTAACATTTCATAACTTTCCTTCGTTACCATCTTTATATGTTCTTGATGTCAAATTCACTATTATCAACAATCCCCGATCTTTTTCCTTGTTTGCTTTTGAAATTGTTTCATTTATCATTTTGTGATTGCTATATTTTGCTTCCGTCAATTTCTCATGCTCTGCATTACATTTGACGGAATTAATATGTATAACAAGTATCTTCCTGCAACCCTTTATAGTTATTTTTGTCCTTGACACTCTTCATGGTTTTGGCAAATAAACAATTATAACTGCTTGTTCCATCCACCATATCATTGATGAACATCGCTGGTGTTAACGCCGAGCCCTGTGGAACACCACTAGTTACTTCCTACCAGTCTGACGTCCTATACTCCAGAAAGTCCTTCATCCATTCTAGAAAACTTCGTTGTGTTCTGATTTCTATATTAGTCTTTTGGGAGATAGTTTATCAGAAACTCTCTCTAAATCTAGATAGATACACTCCATCCCCACATCTGTTCCAGTAGAACATAGGTCATTTTTGAAAAAAATACAAGCCCTTTTTTCTGAAGGTTATCTCTTCCAGATCTTTGCCCATAAATTTTTCACAAATTTCTCACACATTTTCACTTTTATGCTAGTCAAGGACTCTGGTCTGTGATCCAGGTTTTTCTCCCAACTTCCTCCTTTGTAAATTGGGACCACATTATCCTTTTTCCGATCTCGCGGCACTTTCCCTTCTCTAAATTGATCATGAATTTTATCCACAGGTTGTTCTTTACATCCTTTGAGTATCCAATTTGAGATCACATCAGGTCCCGGGGTTTCTCTCACATCTAATGTTTCTAGCAATCTTTGTTCTTCTCGTATTTCTATTCCCATGCCACGTTTCTAGTTGTTCCTGCTTTATTACCTGCTTGCGTTCCCAACACGTCCTACAAGACCAGAAGTGTTCCCAACACGTCCTACAAGCCCAGAAGTGTTCTCAACACGTCTTACAAGGCCAGAAGTGTTCCCACCACGTCCTACAAGGCCAAAAGTGTTCCCAACACGTCCTACAAGCCCAGAAGTGTTCTCAACACGTCTTACAAGGCCAGAAGTGTTCCCACCACGTCCTACAAGGCCAAAAGTGTTCCCAACACGTTCTACAAGCCCAGAAGTGTTCTCAACACGTCCTACAATGCCTGAAGTGTTTCCACCACGTCCTACAAGAGCTGAAGTGTTTCCAACACGTCCTGCAAAGCCTGAAGTGTTCCCACCACGTCCTACAAGGCCAGATGTGTTCCTCTGACCCCCAGACTCGCACCTGGACACCACCGCTTTCCCAGAGGGAGTTACTGTAACCGCCGAAGAAACGGCTGCTGCCTCAACGATGCTAATTGGCAATTCACACCTTTAAAGCGTCCGCCGTCCTTCCCGGAATGCGCGCTCCCGGAGTCTTGCAGTCTCGATCGTTCGGCCGGCGAGTCCGCGCGAAGAAGGCTTCCGACCCGTTACAGCTGAAGAACCGAGATCATAATCAAGGGGTGGGCAACCCTCGGCACGCGTGCCAATACTGGCACACTAACGACTTTTTCTCCTGGCACGCGAAACCCAGAGCTCACCTTAAAACAAATAACTAATAAATCTCCAACTCTTTTTATGCTTAAAGTTGAGGCTAGTCTCCAGTCATCAAAGAATGCTGAGGGACTCTGGTCCGTAGGGGTGCCACTAAAATGACTAAAATACCGAGTCCATAAAAGCCCATACGGGTGATGTTCTCACATGAAGATGAACAGTGATCGCAGTAAGTGCCCCAGGCGCAGAACCTTCCGTCTCGTGGCATGTTCCCTCCCCTAGTGGTCATTCGCACATTCCAGGCGGCACAAAGGTGAAGCCTTAATATATACAGCCAACTTTGTATTACACAGGGAACCTCAAGGGCAACGTTGAATTGGTTTTAGAAACACCTGTTTGCGAAAGAAAAGCGCGTACCTGCGAGAGGGAAGTAACGAAATAGGAGAATCTGTTTAGTCCACAATAACCAGCGCTTCTGTACTTGAGGATAACATTGCGCCCAAGAGGCGGTAAAGAAGAAATTCGAGGAGGACGAGAGCAGAGCGCACGGATAGCGAAGGTTAAAAGCAGAGCTGGGCGCGTTCCTCGGTGCGTTCTTCGGTGCGTTCCGCTTTATTTTGGCCGCGGTTAGCGCTCCCAAACTATTAAAGCTTAAGAGACAGGAGGTTCATACCGAAATAAAAGTCCGGTAGGCCACATACTATACCAAAGGAAATTTTCGAGGAACGCATTTATGAACGCACCTAGGAACGCGCCCAGCTTTGGTTAAAAGTGATTAGGATTCTCCTTTGTGTGGAAATTACTCTGCAATCATAAAACAACGCTGCGTGACCCCGGTCCATAGAGATGTCATTCAATTAGATTATCCACCCCGAGTCCACTGCTGAACAAAGGCCTCCTTCATAGCATTCCATGATTCAAACGACTGCGCAAACCTCTGCTACGTCACTCCTGCAAACTTCTCGATCTCATCTCTCCACCCTCTGTCCGCTCTCCCTCTTCCACGCTTCCCATCTCGCGGCGTCCACTCAGTAACACACTTGCTCCATCGCTCATCAGTCGTTCGCACCAACTTACCAGCCCAATTCCACTTCCTCTCTTTTACCGCCTCCACAATATCTTTCACTCTAGTCTGCTCTCTCACCCAGTTTCTTGCTCTTTTTCGGTCTCTCAGCGTTATTCCCATCATTGATATCTCCATTCTCATTAAAGTCCCTAGAAAATCGACTGCATAAAATTTAAGCAGTCAACACCCTTACGGCCTGGGAGAGGGAAGAAAGGTCAACGAACAAAGAGGCTATGGAATATGAGATATGGGGAGATTTGGGAGGGGAGAAACGAGGGGGAGAGGTCATAGGAGAGGAGGGGGAAGAGGTCGTGGGGGAGGGGATGGAGAGGGCGAAAGAAAAGGTGGAGATAGTCGAGATGAGGATATATGAGACAGGTGATGTGTGGAGGGAATGGAGAAAGGTCCGGACTCAAAGAGGAAGAGGAGGAGGAGGAGGAGGAATCGCGCCCGTAAAGTCGTCGACTTCGGATGGGGAAAGATGTGGTTCGGTTCTATCGTTTATTCATGCAGTCTCTCTTAGTGTGGCGATCGTTTCACAGCAGCCGTTCATGTGAAAGGTGTATTTGCTTTATGTGTATAAAATTTTCATGGTTCGTCTGTACCGTGTAGGTTTGTCCGGACATATTTTGCCTGGTGAATACTGTGTCGAATTCATGTAAAGGTGGTTGACGGTTCGATTCCCGGGACACGCTGCGTGCTTCTTGCTTTGGTTCCCGACAGACTTGGTCAGGCGGGGAGGCGACCCAGACATCGGCCTAAAAAAAAAAAAAAAAAAAAAAAAAAATGGCGGCTGACCGCCTAACAGGGATTTCTCACCTACTTTTTGGCATTGGGACGGTGATTTTTTTTTTTTTTTCAGCCTCGGCGGGGTATCTAAAGTAAACATGCAGAAAAGGATTATGGAAATCTCAAGGGGAATCAGCAGTCTGGAAACAGACGAACCTTCGGAGAGGTGATGGCAGAGTTACTATGGAAGAAGGTAAAAGGGAGTGAAGTATGTAGGGGAAGGAATGGGTGGGAGTGGTTTCTATACCCATGTTTTTTTTTGTTTTTTTTTGGCTACCACCCTTGTAAGGGGGAAAAAAGCCTTTGGTATATGTATGTATGTGATGTCAAAGCTGCTCGTCAACATCAGCTGTTGCTTTGGTGGCCCACCTGAACCTTCAGAAGAAGCTTCAGAAGAAGCGTTGCCCTTAATTCCTTCCTTCAGCACTCCGGTGACGTCATCTGGGCTGATTGAAAATCGCCACCAGGTAATCAGGATAAGACCTCGTACATGCTTCATTCGAATACCTCCCACCACCACAAAAATAGATAATAAATAAATAATAATGATAATGGTGATGATAATAAAAATGATGATAATAGTAGTAGTAGCAGTAATGATAATAATAATAATAATAATAATAATAATGATAATGATAATAATAATAATAATAATAATAATAATAGTAGTAGTAATAATAGTAATAATGATAATAATAATAATGTAGCAGTAATGATAATAATAATAACAATAATAATAATAATAATAATAATAATAATAATGATAATAATAATAATAATAATAATAATAATAATAATAATGATAATAATGATAACAATAATGAAAATGATAACAAATGAAAATAAATAATGATGGAGACAAAACGGACGAGGAAAATGGGAATCTCGAGAATAAAAAAAGGCGAATAAATCACTTTAAGAAATTAAATCACACCTGGGATGCATACCGACGGTTCGTTAGATTTCAGTGATCAATGCGTGTGTGTGAGAGAGATTCACCATGGTCTTCGATCACGTGTTTGACTAGTGATCGACAGCTGTTTCCCTTCCGGAAGAGAGCTGAGAGATCATATATGACCGATCTATGGGTAATGCTGTGACCTTACACCCATACACACACCCAACTCCGCACCCACGAGAGTTGGAGTAACAACCTGCAGCGCAGCGATATTGAAATTACTCCATCCCTGGGTGGAATTCGATCCCGGACCACCGTACTAGCAGCCGAGAATTCTACCAACTGCGCCACGAGTTGTGTGTGTGTGTGTGTGTGTGTGTGTGTGTGTGTGTGTGTGTGTGTGTGTGTGTGTGTGTGTGTGTGTGTGTGTGTGTGTGTGTGTGTGTGTGTGTGTGTGTGTGTGTTTATATGTGATACACATGCACCCACACGCACATAGGCTCTCACATGCACACACAAACTCACACACAATGCATACATACAGGAGGAGGCGACCAAGGATGAGATGGATGGATGGGGTAAAAGGGGCGATGAGAAAGAGGGGAATGTCTGTTGAGGAAGGAAGTGAGAAGACAGAAGATAGGGGTGAGTGGGAAATTGTTGTGTATGGATGATGCTGTGATGTATGGAAGGGGGTGGGTGGGAGATGGAGTGGGTTAGGTAGTGGTTATGTGTGAATTATATTATGACGTAGCCCGAAGGGATTTGTCCCTGTCTTCTCTTTTTCTGCATGAGGGGATGGAGAGGGGGCGGGTCGCCGATTAGATAAAGCGGTCTTGCTGTGGATGTGCTGTATCTTACTGAATTGCCGCTGACCCAGGGCAATGGGTGAGATGCAGGAATGACCCTTCATCCAGGAGGAGCCAAGATAAGAGGGAGGGAGAGGTGGTGGAGGGGAGTGGGGTGGATGGGCATGAAATGGGTGTGTGGGAGTGGATTTATGCCTTTGACTTTGGCTACCTCCCTTGTAAAGTGGAAAGACCCTTGGTATATATACGCGCACACACACACACACACACACACACACACACACACACACACACACACACACACACACACACACACACACACACACACACACACACACACACACACACACACACACACACACACACACACACACACACACACACACACACACATCAAGGTCCTCTTACCCCTTATAAGCGAAGTAGCCAGCCAAGGCACGCACCCACTCATTGTGTTTGCATCTGTGCTCATGTTGTCAACTGCATACGTAGGCTATGCGGATGTTTACTCTGAATATATAACCTTCAGCCTTCAACTTGTTTCAATTCTTAATTAATTTTATAACAGATTGCAATAGTTGACAATGCGAAGTAGGGAGACAGGAGACACCTCTGTCTGTTTGGAAATGGGCGGGAGGCAATAAACGTAAAACAAAAAAATAAACACACATGGGCATATATATATATATATATATATATATATATATATATATATGTATATATATATATGTATATATATATTCATATATATATATATACATATATGCATATATATATATATATTCATATATATATATATATATATATATATATACATATATATATATATGTATATATATATATATATATATATATATATATATATATATATACATATCATGACATCATGTATCGTGACATCATGACAGGTGTATGAATGGTAAGAATGGAAAGACACGATTAGGAACAAGAGACTTGGTATATGTGTGTATATATATATATATATTATATATACACATATATATATATATATACATATATATACACATAGATATATATATAAATATATATATATATATTCATATATATTATATATATATATATATATATATATATATTCATATATACATCTATATATACATATATATATATAATATATATTATTATATTCATATATATATACATATATATATACATATATACATATATGTATATATATATATAGTATAATATATATGTATATATATATATTCATATATATATACATATATATATATATGTATATATATAAATATATATATCCATATATATATTATTATATTCATATATATATATATATGTATATATACATATATATATATATATATATATATATATAGATATATATATATATATATATGTATGTATATATTAGATATGCACAAGAGAAAATTGGGAATAACTGAAGCGACTGGTTTTATGAACCCACAACTACTTTGCATTGATTAGGAAGAGGAAGAAGGTTGGGAACGTGAGGCGGGTCTTTCGCAATCTGCGACGATGACGACGACGACGGCGGCGGCGGCGGCGGCTGGGTCGTGACCGTCGTTGTGAAAGGTGAAGGTACGCTTTACTCGGCGCGATGATCGCTCAACGATGATCGTTCATGGCCCAACGCTGATCGTCAAACAATTGTCTAGAGCACTAACTCCTTGTTTTTGAATGATGAGGCTGTATTGTTTCGAGTTGTAAAGTACGAGGCTGATGAATCTTAACCGATCCTACGGTGCGATAATTAATCGCACCTAGCAAAACGGACCTTTATTGCTCTCGTCACGGATCCCTTGAGAGCTGCCCCCCCCTCCCCCGTGAGCTGAATAGAATCGTCAGGCGTCAGCCAGAGAACAATGTTTAAAGTGTGGACACACGTTGTCAACATGCTAACTTCCTACCCATGTTTGCACTTGGATACGGGTCAGTCCGTCTGTTGACCCAGGTCTCTTGTAGAAGACGCACGGATCCCAAGCACCGGCCACAACAACCTGATTGGTCCACAAATCATTCAAGGAAAAAATACCGTGTTGTCATCTGGGTAAGACTGGAGTAGGGCAGTGTAGAATGAGGGTGTCATCTGTGTGGCGACTGCATCTGGGGCAGTTTGCTTTCGTACCCAGGCCTAACGCAGTCGTGCTAGTGTGGATCTTGCTAGGATACGGGTCAAAGACGTCAGTTGACCAACATAGCT
>NC_134801.1:24275842-24283342 GCF_046742065.1 Oratosquilla oratoria
AATACCGCGGGTGATAAGTTATCCTAGCGTTGTGTGGAAAGTCATAAACCATTCGATCGGTCGGCCAACCCTGACCCTCTCACCCTCACCCTCTGGATCACCACATGTGTTACGGGACCAGTGTGGGTAAAAGTAAACATCACCCCCACCCCTTAGGCGGACAAAATCCTCATCTAGGCCTCATGTGGCGGTATGATAAAACTAGGCCCCGACAAATCGGTAAAATTTGAAAAGATATGTCAGTGTTATAGCGGTGGAAGTGTTTGTGATGCCGACAGTGCAGTGACCCATCATCACCCCTTCATCATCCCCCACACCCATATGGTGGGCAACTCTCAACCGTACTCGCCCGACCAGCCACTTAACCACCCACACACAAAACTCTCATCCTATCTCCTTCCCTCTCCTTCCCCCTTCAGTAGGCCCTCAACCACTCTAAACTTACCCCCTGACCCATCTATACAAATCTTGAGCTGCACAAATTCCTCTTCATTCTGTCTATAATCCTATAAAGCCCAAAGGTTCAGGTCGTTATAATTTGATATCATTAACTCTCAGTAGGATTAAATCTCGTTGTCACTCCTGGAAGGAAATCGGTGGAACTTGTAAATTACGATGTTCAGCTGGGAATGGTATCACGTTTGGGGACGTTCAACTCCAGAGAAATAGGAGGATGTGGCGTGTACAAAATTGTACAAAATCAATTCGGTCTTTTCTTGTCTTTTAAGTAACTGATCAAGTGAATAGTACTTTCGCTTAAGGATCGACAGTACTCAAATACTTTAATTTCGAATTAGAATTAGTTGAAACAGAGCCGCTCATTGATAACAGCTTAAAATGGCCCCATCGACGAGAGCATGTTTCAAGTGCCGGGGAAGGTTTGCCAAGTCTTTCTATTCGTTCTCGGAAATATGTCGTCTGTGCATAGCTGAAAATGTCGCGGAGAATCTTCAGGCAGAAAATGACCTGGATAAAAATATAAAGTATAAATTATCAAAAATTTTGGATGATATCAAAATTGCAAATACAGTAGGATGATATCCATAACACAACAACAAGAATTAAATTTTTTTTTTAGCACTTTATGTGAATGGGCCGACAATTCCTAGATGTTTTCCAATATAGATAAATGCAAAGTACTTCATATTGGTAATAGTAATGTCCAGGCCAAGTACACGATGAATGGTGTACAACTAGCAACTATAAAACAAAAGAAAGCCCATGGAGTTGTAATACTAAATTATCTCAAACCAAGCAGTGCTTGGAGGTAATTAAAACTGCAAATAAATCAATTGGACTTATAGGTAGAGTTTTTGAATTTATAACTGAAGAAATTATTCTTTACAATGCTCTAGTCAGACCTAACCTAGAATACTGTGTACAGTGCCGGTCTCCATATTACAAGAGGGATATATAATTGTTAGAAAGAATGCAGCGCAGAGTAACAAAGGTCATTCCTAGGTTGCGGAACAAGCCATACGAAGAGCGCTTAAGAGAAGTAAATTTGTTTAGTCTCTCGAAACAGAGAATGAAGGGGGATCTAATTGGGGTCTTCAAAATTGCCAAAGGAATTGAAAACATGGATGTAGAAAAATATTTGAAAATAGACACCTCCAATGCAAGTAGGACTAATGGATGCAAGATTGTAGGAAAACGATTTCAAATAGATGTAGCGAAATACTCTTAAGGGTCCGTCAGGGGCAATTATTCGAAAAAATCTGGTACATGAACGAATTTTAGGAAAAAAATTAAAAAGAATCTCTATGATGTTGGCAACACTCCTACAAAGTTATAGAGCTGTATTTCGTTTCTATCTTTTTATACAGAATAAAATAGATAAATTATTGGCAACCTCTGGCAACCCCATTGCGTATCAAATATTCTGTATATTGGAATAGCATTAATTTTTTCTATAGCTATTTTGTTTTTTGCTACGGAATTGTGTTTATGGAGGTATTTAGCAACTCCTCCCACAAGCGTAGATCCAGAAATAGCACACATCAGGGCATCAATACCCATCCAAATGTCAAAGTGAGGTCACGTTCTTTTGAAGCTCTCACCGTGCTTCATATTTTTGATTCCTCACTGTAATTTCTTGCGGTAATCATGGCAAGATTGACGAAAAGCCAGCGAGCAAGGAGGAAGAATGCAGTGAAGGCCCTTGCGTGCCAGATGAAGAAACGAGAAGGAAAAAAACAAACAAACGAAGAGGACAGCATCCAACAATGTTGGTTATAAAGAAGGATTTGTTGTTCCTCTTCTTGAAGAACCCTACACCCATATTCATAAGTCTGCCCTCGAAAGAAGAGACAAGAAACGAGAGGAGAAAAAAAGTGAAAAGTAAAAGTGGTAAAGTGACCAAAAGCGGGGACTATGGGGCTGGGGCCTTTTAAAAATGTCGCGCAAAATTTAAATGCCTTCTCATGTACATTTAATGTTTTTGTTCTTTTTGTTGTTATTTCTTCGGTTGTTCTTGATGGATTTTTGTCATTTTTGTTTCATTTGAAAGATAAAATTATGCTCTTTATTTCCTATATTAAAAAATAAAAGAAATTTTTTTATTTATTCTTTTTTCTATTTATGAAACCTGAATTTTGCAGCATCTTTGAAATGTTCAGAAAAGAAAATTCACAAAAAATCAGAGGTATAAGTTTGGTCAAATGTACAATATAACAAATATTCCCCAGAATCTAAGCTTGCAATATATACCAAGCTTAATTATGTGGAAGGATTTCCACATGATTAATTACAGCTTCATTAAACTTCATTATAACTTCATTATATCTTCACTACACTTTATATATACATGTGAGGAATACAATACCCAGGGGAATTATAGACAAATGTAAATGGTAATTATACCCAAGTTCATCAAAGAGATTCAAAAAGTTATAGGACATGCTCCCTTATAAAGCAACCTGACGGTCCCTTAAATCGCGTTGTTAACACAGTATATGGAATGGTCTATCATCCAACGTCATTGGTTGTTCCACTGTAGAGGTATTAAAAAAAAAGTCTTGATATTTACTAAGCCACAAATCCCCGACTAGAATTACTTACTTCAAGATAGGTTAAAAAAAAAAGTATTAATGATAGGTTAAGTACCAGAACAACCTTCTAAGGACCAATAGGTCTGTTGCCGTCCGTTTGTCCATGTAACTTCATGCAACACTCTTTCCTCTCTCTCTCTAAGTTAGTAAGAAAAACGTAACTAACCATTAAGGAGCTTTTTGTGATCGTCCATCATTATATTTCATAAGCTCTTGTCATGTGCACTGTGCTGATTACTTTGCCATTGTGACTTAGCTATGCAGAGTTTCTTGTAGCCACCGTTCCCTCAAAACAAATGGACGTGAATTTGATATATTATTATCTACCTGTTTATTTAGTTGCCTGTCTGTATATCTGTCTGCACCACTTATGCACATGCATGTATATGTATGTATGCATATATATATATATATATATATATATATATATATATATATATATATATATATATATATTGGAAACTGGTATGTTATAGTGAACATATATATATATATATATATATATATATATATATATATATATATATATATATATTGGAAACTGGTATGTTATAGTGAACATATATATATATATACATATATATATATATATATATATGTATATATATGTATATATATTTATATATATATATATATATTGACGGGATGAAATCAGTTTATAAGTTCTACCGTCTTTTATTTATATACTCTACGCCGGTTTTTTTTTTTTTTTTTTTTTTTAAAACGAAGGAAAATATTTCACCCCTCAAATGGTCTTAGTTTAGTTAAATTGGTATCATAATTTGATGCTAACAGATGTAGTGTTAATAAGCTTTTCGGTCGCCTTTCAGTCATATGCTTAATAGACTTGACCTTTTCGACACTGTGGCATACTTCATGGCGGGAGTTCTCAGCCTGCATTCCTCACTCCCGCATTTATGTACTGCTGTTCGTTAGTCTCCCGGAGACTCCTTCGACTCTGAACTGAATCGTCGGACATCCACTAGTCAACGCTAGCTTTTGGTCAATAATCCCACTTAGCAAGGGCTGTAGCCCCCAAGGGGTCTATAGGTCGCAGGTTGTGAACCATTGCTATGTGGGTATCGTTCTGGACGAAGTCCATTTGCCTGTTTGCTGAAAAAAAATCACATGAAGGCATTGAACCAGAACAAAGCCCTTGAATTATGTCACAATGCTGGGTGAGTTTAGACAACGGAGAGAGAGATGGGGGGTGGGGGGTGGAAGGGTCACATGAAGAATTGTCACCCCAGAACGCCCACATGAAGGATCGTCACCCAATGAGATCCCACCTGAAGAACTGTCACCCCAGTACGCCCAATATCAACAGTGGAATAAAGATTAGGTTAGGGTTAGATTAGGATGAATGAGGATTCTTATTGCCATCAACATATACAACCGAAGACTCGTAAACCCAGGATGGCCCATATGAAGAATTGTCACCCTAGGATAGCCCACATGAAGAATTGTCACCCTAGGATAGCCCACATGAAGAATTGTCACCCTAGGATAGCCCACATGAAGAATTGTCACCCTAGAATAACCCACATGATGCTTCATAAACCCAGGATGGCCCACATGAAGAATTGTCACCCTAGAATAGCCCACATGAAGAATTGTCACCCTGGGATAGCCCACTTGAAGAATTGTCACCCTAGGAGGATAGCCCACAAGAAGAATTGTCACCCTAGAATAGCTCACATAAAGAATTGTCACCCTAGGATAGCTCACATGAAGAATTGTCACCCTAGAATAGCCCACATGAAGAATTGTCACCCTAGGAGGATAGCCCACAAGAAGAATTGTTACCCTTTAGAAGTCCGGGGTGACGATTCTTCACGTGATAGGTGAATAAAATCGTTTGACGGCGGCTAGAATAGACACCAAATACGTGAATTGCAGTGAAAAGGTTATTACCTTACAACGACGTGACACAGCTCCACAATATCATCTCTTCTGTCGTTGTGTAGGGCAGCTCGAACACCGACGCAATTAATTGCATTGAAACAGATTGCACACATTTCATTTTATCTCGTTATCAATGCTGGCATTTTTTTTTTTTTTTTTTTTTACTTTCTAGTATATGGATCATCTTCTTAGTGTCATATTCGGCACGATATTGTCTTCAAGGATAGAAGCAATGCAACTGGTTGCGACGTCGTCAGCAATTGGTTGCGACGTCTTAAGCAACTGGTTGCGGCGTCGTCTGCAACTGGTTGCGGCGTCGTCTGCAACTGGTTGCGGCGTCGTCAGCAACTGGTTGCATCGGTGTGCAGCGAACTGCCTAAGTTCTATGGTGTGATGAAGCAATGGGGGGAGGGGATGCACTCATTCCGTATGCAAAGCAGAACGTTGCACCTTTGATATAAAATCTTTACAGTGACACTTAACACCCAAATCCCACGGCACAAGACGAGTGTGCAGACCGCCAAAGCTTTTCAAGAGGACCTCTTCGTCAAAGCCACGATTTTAGTGGTCTAATCGCACTTCCAGTCCCACAGGCTCGATGGCGCATTGGCACCGTTCGCGACTGTTAATCCAGCTATTCGAGTTCAATTCCCAGCCTAGGGCTGAATTGATTTCAGCATTGATGCACTGCAAGCCGTCATTCAGACTCTCGTGGGCAAGGAGATCAGTGTGTGTGCGTGTGTGTGTGTGTGTGTGTGTGTGTGTGTGTGTGTGTGTGTGTGTGTGTGTGTGTGTGTGTGTGTGTGTGTGTGTGTGTGTGTGTGTGATTCACCTTGGTCTTGGATCACGTCTTGGACTCCTGATCGACAGCTATTTCCCTCCCGGAAGAGAGCTCAGAGCTCATATATGACCGATCTATTGGTAATGCTGTGACCTTACACACACACACACACACACACACACACACACACACACACACACACACACACACACACACACACACACACACACACACACACACACACACACACACACACAACTCCCCGCCCACGAGAGTTGGAGTAACGACTCACAGTGCGGTGATGCTGAAATTATTTCAACCCTGGGCGGGACTCAAACCCGGACCGCCGTAGTGGCAGCCGGGAACTCTACCAACTGCCCCACGAGTCGTGTGTGTGTGTGTGTGTGTGTGTGTGTGTGTGTGTGTGTGTGTGTGTGTGTGTGTGTGTGTGTGTGTGTGTGTGTGTGTGTGTGTGTGTGTGTGTGTGTGTGTGTGTGTGTGTGTGTGTGTGTGTGTGTGTGTGTGTGTGTGTGTGTGTGTGTGTGTCTGTGTGTGTGTGTGTATATGTATGTGTGTGCGTGTGTGTGTGTGTGTGTATGTGTGTGTGTGTGTGTGTGTGTGTGTGTGTGTGTGTGTGTGTGTGTGTGTGTGTGTGTGTGTGTGTGTGTGTGTGTGTGTGTGTGTGTGTCAGGTTACAGCATTACCCATAGGTCGGGCATATATGAGCTCCGAGATCTCATGCGGGAGAGTAACAACTGTCGATCACGAACCCAGCACGTGATCCAAAACCATAGTGAATCACACAGGAATGACAGATTCTAAATCCTTCCTGTGATTGTCACTTAGGCACAGGTATAAAGAATACTGCATGTCCACCTGAAAAATCGGCATTCCGGGATATCTAACCAGAAGTATCGTTTGGATGACTAGAAATCATGAATATATCCCTTTGTGTTTTGCATTTTCATGGTGAAAAGTTTGAAAAATAAGTATATATATATATATGTATGTATATATATATGTATATATATGTATATATATATATATATATATATAATACATACATATGTATATGTATATATATACGTGTGTGTGTGTGCGTGTGTGTGTGTGTGTGTGTGTGTGTGTGTGTGTGTGTGTGTGTGTGTGTGTGTGTGTGTGTGTGTGTGTGTGTGTGTGTGTGTGTGTGTGTGTGTGTGTGTGTGTCGCGATCCCCCCTATGCATTACGTTGGCGATTTGGTAGCTGGCCAGAGGGGATTCACAAACAAGTGTGTCTTTTTAGTTGATATCAAGAATTGGTGGTGTTGAATGAGACTATCTCTCCTTTTATATGATTTTTATTCATGTTTCTGCTTTGATTGGTACTTTATGAATTAGAGTAGTGTTAGTGCACGGAGTGTGGGAGGCTGCACTTAGATTTTTAAATACAGACTTTACGTACGGTTATCCCGGGACGCAGTCTTAGACTGATAGGCACAACTTGCCCACTGGACTCAGACTGACTTTAAACTTAGACTTGGACAAACTCTAAACTTAGAATTAGACTGAGTCCTCTTTGATTGTTAGCTTAAAACGAAACCTCTGAAAGGAGTTAAGCTCCATTAGGGTGGACTGAGTCGTCCTTATCATCTATGATTGGCTAAGTTCATTTTCTGCCTATAATATGTTGACCAATGGCATAAGGACCTGAAAGTCCTACGACACGCCCCCTCGGGACACCTGGTCCTGACCGAATAGAGCCTTGTTCATTTGAGGGTCAGCGG
>NC_134801.1:24293342-24330842 GCF_046742065.1 Oratosquilla oratoria
TTCCCCTCAGGTTCACTCCATCCACCAATGGCTTCCACGCTCCTTCCCTCATTCATTTTTCCACGTGCCCAAACCATCCCATTATTTTTTCAACAGTTCTGTTTGTCAGCTCCCTTTCTACACCTGCCCTCCTCCTCACCTCCTCATTTCTCACCCTATCGATCCTCGTAACACCCATCATAGTTCTCAAACACTTCATCTCAAACACATTTAGATTTCTCTTTTCTGCCTCGATTGAATTCCAAGTCTCTGCCCCATATAGTGGTGTACGTACAGTCATCCCCTTCATGTAATCTTCTCTTCGCTTCCATCCCCAGATATCCATTTCTCATGACAATTTCCAGTCCCCTAGACATATCTTGCTTCCTTCATTCTACACCTAACCTCCATTACCTGCCACATGTGACCCTCACCTCATGTATATTTAGTTACTTTACATTTACCCACATATGATTTCAACTTCTTCATATCGCATGCCTTCCCATATTCCGTCACTAACTGCCTTTAACCCTTCTCTAACCCTGGCACATGCGCAGTTATCAGCAAATAACAACTGGGCCATCTCACATTTCGCTCTCTAATCATCTCTAATGTTCAGCCCACCACCCTCGCGTCTAGCTCCCGTACCACCCATCCATCTACACATAGAACAACACTGGTGACAGGCCCCAACTTTACCTCAGACCACTCATGCTTTCAATTCCTAACCCTAACACAAGATCTACTACTTATGTAAAATCACACTTCTAGTGATTCTTTGCGTAGATAGAGGGTGCCATACCCAGGCGTATATTGTATCTAGATTTTTTAATATAAATTTGAGTCATAACAAAACTCCCACTAGACAGGATTTAGCATAGGGAGCACAAGAAACTGTACATTCACCAGACAATCACAATAATCTACGCGCTTTTGAGACAGCTTGTATTTCACAATGCACTCCAGTCCTTTACATACAGAATAACACACCATCTGCTTCATCAGGAACCTACAGTGCACCGACAACCTCCAAACCTCACTTAGCAGTTTCAGGGGCACACCCAACTTAACTCCAGCAAAAACCAACCTCCTCCAACTCCACGACTACAGTGATATTTTCTATACCAAGTCTCGAACTCCAAGTCTCCTGTCCTTGCCTCTAGAGCTACGACACAAGTCCTAATAGACGTCCCTAAAAAGTGCTCAGTAGCAATATCCCCCTTAATTTTTTTTTTTTTTTTTTTTTTTTTTTTTTTTTTTTTTTTTTTTTTTTTTTTTTTTTTTTTTTTTTTTTTTTTTTTTTTTTTTTACACAGCTATCATTTAATTTCCCGAAAAAACTTCTCCTCCTCTCTCACAAAATTCGATCCTGTACGAGCGTGTAGTCTTTTCTAGGTAGTCCATAGACCCTTTTGTCCTTCGTGGAACTCTGGGAAGCAAACTTCTAGGTAGAGGCCTCCTTTATGCACAATCTATCCTTCCATTTTCCTACAGACTTCCACAGCCATTCCCGTGAACGCGGATGGTCATATACAAATGATTCCATAATTTACAACATGTAGGTATGATATGAAAAATACGCTAGTGAACAGCGACATCAATCATTTAGACTCCTCTGTTCCTATGTTCTTGTATTCTTATGAACTCCAGATCCCAGTATTGAGATGGTAGCCGGTGTAATCTGCCGCCCGTCTCGATTCGATGCCCGGAGAGAGACATTATGTTTATTGACTTTCCCTTTCGCCGGAGAAATTAGTGTATAGGATCATTTACACGGTCAAACGGTTTGTCAAACCCGGTTTGTCAAACAAGTGTTTGAAGTTATATTTGACCGTGTGAATGGAGCATTTGGTTGTCAAACATGTTTGTCAAACAAGTGTTTGAAGTGATATTTGACCGTGTGAATGGAGCATTTGGTTGTCAAACATGTTTGTCAAACAAGCGTTTGAAGTGATGTGTGACCGTGTGAATGGGGTATTTGGTTGTCAAACACGTTTGTCAAATATGTGTTTGAAGTGTTGTTTGGCCGTGTGAATGGGGTATATAAGATGTCCGTGGCAGCGGCGCATTTCGGTCTGGTTATTTAATTTGTTATTAGACAGAGGAGTTTCTCTAAGTTGAATAAAATCGTCTGGCGTCAGCCAGAATGCGATCTCAAAAGACTCACTTGGAGTTTGTGTTTAAGCTCGATTTTAACATCAACATGTAGTCAATAAGCGCTTGGAACTCCAAACTTATGCCGTCTCCGGTCAAACAGGATTCAGAACTTCACCTTCTCACTACTGACATAGTTTCCTTTTAGCTGAATAAAATCACCTGGCGGCAGGTGAAGGGTTACAATGAGAAAGTACAGGACCGATAAGAGACCTTGTCGTCCATGTCCACGCCGGACATAGAAGAAAACAAGAAACATAAACCAATCACTCAGGTAGCCAAATAAGGCAAACATAATAAGATAAACGATTGGTATGCTTTACGGCATTTTGCTTTAGTGCTGATCCAAACGTATTAAATGAGATTGGAGGACAATAAGGAAAGTTTGTTCTATATATGGGCTAAATAATGACCCATATAATTGGTTGGTGATAAACCAATTGAATAGGTCATTAATCATCCCGGTTATGGTATCTCCAGGCTTACTTAGCTCTCAGCGACCCAGCACGATAGATTGGCAACACTAAAGTCGCCTACGACGCCAGTCAGGTTATCGGACACCACAAGATGCTGGAACAAGATGTTTTTATTTTGCCACCAGACACTACTCACACCATTCCATCCAAGCACGTAAGAAACTTCACCGCCATTCATTGTCTGTCCAGCTCCCACTGCAAACACCAAAAGAGAAATGATTGGGTGTCCATTGTGCATAAACCGTGACAAGTTGTATATAGAAGCCGGACCAGCATGACATCGACTCATATTGATTTACTAATAGGGTGGTCGATGAATGTAGTGAGCGCTGAAAGTATCAGTTGTTTTGAAAAATTATTAGACAACTTTATGGATGGGGACGACAGGTGGTGATGGATACGGAGCTGCCTAGTGTAGGCCTTGTGGTCTCTTGCAGTCTCCTTTATTCTTATGTTCTTATGTTCGTATGTTCCTATGTTATGTTCATGTAGACACACCCGCGTCAAGCCAGCTTTTCCGTTGACCTCTGCTGATATTGTGTAGAGCAGAGATACCTAGACCACTTGTTGGAAGTCATGACGGGCTTCATTATATACTGTAAGGACATACAAGGAATATTTTTGGATACTACATCTTGTTTAATTGAATTTTGTGCGCATTTGTAAGCAGTGATGCGTTGACTCGTATGGTCGTCACATCCCCGGGGAGATGTCATCATGAGATGGCGCTTACAGTGCAACAACCTTGCGTTCATGTAGGAACTCTTCCGGGCCATCTGCAAGGTTAAGATATGGGCGGGTACATCCAGCCCCTCAAAAAAAAAAAAAAAAAAAAAAAAAAAAAAAGCTGACCCTCTTGCGTTTTGCGCGTTCCTTCACGTACACGTTACTCACAGAACAGTGCACATGCGTGCTTCATCGACCCTGTGTCAATGTAGCGTCTATAGACAATTAGACATACATATACACGTTTGAGGAAGGTGGAAGAGTAAGACACGAGTCTAGGGCCGAGTTTATTCCTGACCGGTTTCGCTTAGAGGTTCTTCAGAGGAATGTGACTCCCAGATGACGCTGACGGTATACACGTTTGTCATTCAGACATGTGCTACTCTTCCATGTAAATCATATTCAACCTTTTTATAGGGCGGGAGGTTCCCCATGGCAGAATAAAATCGCCTGGCAACAGCAAGAAGTAATGCATAAGTCAACTGTAGTCAAAAGTATAAAGGGCCATTTACACGGTCGAACAGTTTGACAAACCCGGTTTGCCAGGTGTTTGAAGTGATGTTTGACCGTGTGAATGGGGTATTTGGTCGTCAAACACGATTGTCGAACGTGTTTGACAACCAAATACCCTATTCACACGGCCAAACATCACTTCAAACACTTGTTTGACAAAACGGGTTTGTCAAACCGTTTGACCGTTTAAATGCCCCATAAGGTAGACAGGGTAGAATTGGGTTATCTGTAGGCATGACCTCACTCAAACGTTTTATGCTAACATCTATGAACTTTTCCTACATCGATTGTTTGTCATAATTCTTTGCTGATACTGTTTAAGGGCCGGTGATTGGACGGTAATTAAGTGAGCAACTTATGTGCGTTGGAATTCACGAGAATATATGATTATCTCTTTACTCTGGCTATGGCTAATTCATTTCGTCGGTCATCGTGTCTAGATGGTGGAAAACACCTCTAAGGTGCGAGGGTTTTCATTGCACAAAGTCGGGCGATTTTATTCAGTCGGAGGCTGACTTGGGCCAAGACGGAGAGTGGGAGGGAGCGGGGTGGGGTAGGGGGGTGTTCTTGGCCTATCAAAACAAATTCCATTTCATCTCGGGCCCGACCCTTAGCTGATTAGAACCACTCAATGCACTAAAGCCCAACGGTACTCTTTTTTTGAGACTTTGTACTAACGAAAGTCAGGCGGCTTTATTCAGGTAAGAAAAGCCCATCTGAGCACTAACGGGTTAAAGCTAGACAAAGCAAAACCCTATGAGTCTCCAGGTTGAAGGCGCTGAAAATTAGCTGACCCAGAACATCGCCTGCGGTACGCCGCTGGTCCGATGTGCCACCCTGAGTCGCTTCAGATCGTCTCGATAGGAACGAGTCAAGGCCACCCATGCAAATAAATCATTCTTTACGATGTTATCTTGATGATGCCGACCGATACTGTGGACAAAATGATCGAAAGGTTTAGAGAAACTGATGCTTAGCATAGCAGAGCCTCCTCAACTGATATCACTGATTTCATTTTTTTTTTCTTATTAGAGAACACGCCTGATACCATCAGATTACTTCTATTCTGGCTACAAAATTTATGGAGGAAAAGAATTGAAATGTTTTTGTGTGGATGTGTGCCAACTTTAAAGCGATATGTAAAACAAAGAAGAAACATTATATTTCATTACTTTTTTGTCCAGTGCTCCCTCATCCTACTATAATTGCTTGGAGTTAGAAAAAGGGGGCTGGGGTTAAGAGAATTCTCACACCATCGCACCAGAAGCTTCTGTACAATTAATAAATTAATTTTGTGCAAGACTGAAGAGAATCACCATGTATTTGAAAATGTCATAATCTTCATAAAGAATCTACAAATTTATTGTCCTCTTTAGCAGTGCAAGGAAAGTTATACATATCAATATAGAATGTACTCCCTTATATCTCATGTACCAATGTTATACTTCTTTTGAGTTTTTTTTTTCTTCTTTTTTTTATACTGAAAACTCTGGGTGGCTCTTAACAAGGGAAACACCTGTTATTGAATAGGAAGATGTGATTCCCTGATATCTGAAAAGCGTTCGCCCCAACAATGGTATTTTCCATTCTGCGTGCAATATCCATCATTCTTTTTCTTTTTGCTTGCTCTTGGCCGCAAGGAAGTTTGAATTGGTACCTGCCAGTACCACGAGGTCAATGATGATAAGTATCTAGATGTAGCGTTCACTAAAAGAAAACCACCGCTAAGCTGCGTGCTGGAGCAAAGTAAGAAAAATGGTAATGTGATGAGAGCTTAAGACCTAAATGAAATGATACCGTCTGAAGGCGTTATCACACTGGGCTAATTTTCCTCCGACTGTTGGAGAGATTTCCACAGCCGCAGCTTTCGGAGAGTAATCTGACATGCTGGAGAAAAAATAATCCCCCAGCATGTCAAACGATATTCTATGTATTTTTTATTTTATTTATTTATTTATTCTATTTTTATATCTATTTATTTTTATTTTTATTTTTATTATATATATATATATATATGTATATATATATATATATATTTTTTTTTTTACTTTTTTTTTTTTTTGTGAAGACAAAATAATTTGCCATAGTGATTTTACTGCCGAAAATGTTCTAGGGGTGGGCGGTACCGTTGATTATTTAGATTGTTGGAGGAAAAATAGCTTAGTGTGATAACCTCTTTGCAATGTTCCCCCCTTATAAGGGGGAGTTCGAGTCAATACCCACCCTTCACCACACCCATCCAATTACCAATTTATTCTCTCGTCCCTCTAAGCTTCTTGTGGATGATGGATCATCCCTGTTCTCCGCCTACTGATCGGGTCAGAGGTAATGCAGGAAGACAGATATGGTGACAACAAGACAAATGTGACGACAGAGGGGAAATGGAAATACGTCATAAGGAAAAAGAGTTATATTCAACCTGTCTAGGCTAGTGGCACCACCCTCTTCCAGTCCGCGACCGGCGCTAGGAGAGTCTATTGTATTGCATTGTAGTATATTGTATGAAAAATAGATTAGCCACGCACTCAGAATTACGGGTCCCAGAGTTAGTAAATGTGAGAAAGAACAAGTCATATCGCACGTGATGACAGGTTAAGCCTATCACTCAACGTATGGAAGGGAAGATACACAAACAAGGAAGACTCGGAACTCAGAATGCCAAAATCAGAAGTTAGGATGGAATTAAGTTTAAAAGAAAACAAAGGTCAGAAATGCTAATCAGAAATAAACTATCACGATTCATATTACGATAAATACATTGGTGACAAAATAGAATGTACAAAGTCAGTTAGGAAGTAGAAAGAATAGAACATATAGAAATGGGAAACTCAAGAAATCTACTTAACCATACCTCAGACAAAGTGTCAGTCAGTCAGAAATGTTGACCTAGGGCGTACGAACTAATTATGTTGGTGTTCTGGTGTGGTTACATTTGTGTATGAACATATATGTGATTACTACAAAGAGTTTGAAAAACTTATTATATTGGAAATGTTAAGAAAAACTAAACCAAACGTTTCATTTGCCACGCTAGCCATCCAACAAGTCCACGTGATGAACTCACCTTGGCTATTATAGCTTGATTTGTTTTCGTTGATATCTGCAGCTTCTAAAGTTTTCCTTATTCTCCTGTCAAGTCTTTCATATAGAAATTAGTTGATATAGTATGTAAGTATAGCTGGCCTCTTGCCTCATATCATCTATGTGTAGGTCACGACCGTATTGCGCCTGTATCAGAGGCATTTGCACTGGGGGTAGAAGCACAACTCTGTGAGATTCATGAGCGACCTTCCCCAAAGCTACGTTTCGGTACACAGGGGTGAGCAGCTTCAGGCTTGCTCGCTCAGACAAACGGTAACTATCCTCGTTTGCACCGCGTCCCTAGGTCAGGCCTGCGGTCTGCGACAACTCGCATGACCCTACTAGACCGACTTATCCCCATGATAAAGGCATGAAATTCAGCTGAGCTTCATTCACTCACTACGTCGCCTAGTCAACTTACCGAATGGTTACAGGGACTTGTTCCGCCGTGTGAGTGAAGCAACGCGCCCCCTGGTCTATGCCCCAATTGATAGCAAAGACAACAGCAGTCTTACGTCAGAGCAAAAGCTTAGTATACCAATAAAAAGAAACCATCACAAAGTTGTTTGCTGGTGGATGAAACAGTTATAAAAGCGAAGGAAGAAAAGGACTCACGAGATCAGGTTATGGATTTTTTTTTCTTTTTTTTTTACGAAGACGATAGGAGACATATACTAGTTGTTGGAAAACATAATTGACATTTCCTTACATGGATGAGATGACGTCCCCCATCCCCCAAAATAAGAAGAAATCGGGAATTTTAATCGCCCCAAATTTAGATATGTAACAGTGGCTTGGTCCCTATACAAAGGGAGGTGTATGGAAACAGAGAAAAAGAGAACAGCTTTTTAGAATGTCTGAGAAGCTAAGACCAGAAAAGCTAGAATTGTCCACAATGGAAGAAAGAGAGAGGGAGAGAGAGAGAGAGAGAGAGAGAGAGAGAGAGAGAGAGAGAGAGAGAGAGAGAGAGAGAGAGAGAGAGAGAGAGAGAGAGAGAGAGAGAGAGATGACATGACTTGTCTCCAGAACAATAGAAAAAGTGACCGTGATAGACAAAATTATCTCTTAATGCGGGTTATGGAAGAACAATTAGAGGACACAGGAAGAAACTGATAAAGCCAAGAAGGATGAAGGACATCAAGAAATACAATCTTCTGTGCAGATATACTGATGGATGGAATAACTTTGGACAAAGAGTCTAGTTAGATAAAAGTAGATAAAAAAGGTAATGCCAAGATTGAACGATGGAGACACAAGGATGGAATTCCACGAGCGTGTCTCCGGCTCTCTATGTTACACACACACACACACACACACACACACACACACACACACACACACACACACACGCACGCACGCACGCACACACACACACACACACACACACACACACACACACACACACACACACACACACACACACTTGTGGCGCAGTGGTGGAGTTTCCGGCTGCCACTACGGCGCTCCGGGTTCGAATCCAGCCCAGGGCTGAAATAATTTCAGTATTGCTGCGCTGCGGATCGTTACTCCAACCCTCGTGTGGGGGGTGCGTGTAGGGTCACAACATTTACCCATAGATCGGTCATACGAGCTCTGAGCTCTCTTCCGGGAGGGAAACAGCTGTCGATCACGAGTCCAGCACGTGATCCAAAGACCAAGGTGAGGTGAACACACACACACACACACACACACACACACACACACACACACACACACACACACACACACACACATAGACACACACACACACACACACACACACACACGACTCGGTGGCGCAGTTGGTAGAGCACTGAACTGTCACCATAGTGGCCCGTAGTTCTTGGTTCGAATCCTGCCCAGGGCCGAAATTATTTCGGTACCGCTGCGCTTCGGGTCGTTACTCTGACTCTCGTGGGCGGGGAATTGTGTGTGTGTGTGTGTGTGTGTGTGTGTGTAAGGTCATAGCATTACCCATAGATCGGACCTACGAGCTCTGAGCTCTCTTCCAGGAGGGAAATAGCTGTCGATCACGAGTCTAACACGTGATCCAAAGACCAAGTGAATACACACATACACACACACACACTTGTGGCGCAATGGTAGAGTTTCCGGCTGCCACTATGGCAGTCCAGGTTCGAATCCAGCCCAGGGCTGAAATAATTTCAGTATTGATGCGCTGCGGGTCGTTACTCCAACCCTCGTGTGGGGGGGAGTTGGGGGGGGTGCGTGTAAGATCACAGCATTACCCATAGACCGGTCATATATGAGCTCCGAGCTCTTTTCCGAGAGGGACATAGCTGTCAGTCACGACTCCAACACGTGATCCAAGACTGTGGTGAATCACACACACACACACACACACACACACACACACACACACACACACACACACACACACACACACACACACACACACACACACACACACACACACACACACACATAGACACACACACACACACACACACACACACACACACACACACACACACAAATACGCATGCACATATTATGTTAAGAATCGCATGCATTGTAATGTAGGACAGTTCCTGTCCTTGCATTGCATTCACTTTACTCCTCTACTTACCACGAGGAAGGCCAAGGGGTCGGGGGGGGGGGGGGGGCTTTCAAGGCCTGATGGTGTCATGGCTGTGAATACGTGGGGCTGTCCCTGTCATGCCTTGAGATGCTCTGCCTGCCTGCCTGCCTGCCTGCCTTGGCCAGACCTGCCTGCCTGGTTGAGCAGGCTAGCCCTACTCGCCTGCCGGACTGCCTTTCCCATCGTTGCGGCCAGCGTCAGCTGACAGGCCCAGCAGCAGCAGCAGACGTTCCGCTCATTGGGTATTCTGCACGGGCGACTTCCACCCCGTCGAGAAGCTGGGCATACCTTGTCGATCTCAGGTCTGATCGCCAGGATGATGGCGAAGGTCATCCAGAAATGTCTCCTGACTCTTTCTTTATGTCTTCTCCAGCTTGGTCCTGTGGGTCTTGGGTCGCCGACGTTTCTTCGTGCATTGACTTTAATGATGTTTATGCCTGTCTTCGTTCTTGGTTTGTTAAGTCCATATTCATAACTTGTACGAACCAGACACCTCCGAGGGCTTCTCCCCTACTCTTGTCGTTTAACTTTACGGTGCCAATAAAAAAGGATTAAGCCTCTTAACTACGGTTACGTATTCAACAGGTGTTGTGGGTAATACCAGACGGATGGATGACAAACAGCCTGCGCGCAAAACAAGATCCCGAGGTCCCCCGTTTTTTGAATCGTAGTCTGCTCCAAGAAATATAGTCCGCATTTACCCAGAACAAAACGTTTTTCGTACGTCAGCATGTTTACAGGAGTGACTTATTATGACTCTAGAGGTGGCGACTTTTTATTTTGTTGCCTTTGACAACGGAACTGTCGGGGTTGTCAGGGTGTTGGCGGGGAGAGGACGCTGGGGGGGTACAGCGTAGTAGTGGCGTCAGGTTGCGATGACGCGTGAAGTTGCGGCCATCGGGTCCCGCGGGGGAGAGCGAAGGACCGTTGTCCCATGGGTTCGGTTTGCAAGCAAGCAATCAACCTCCAACTCTCCTCTTCTGTTTCATCTCAGCTGCCGCCCTCTAAGGTTTGGTGTCTGCGAGTCTGTAGACTTTTTCGTCGTTTTGTATTTTTTCGTTTTCCTTTTTAACGATGTAGAACTCGAGATGTGAATGAGTTTCGGTTGATTTTTTTCTTCTTCTTCGTCCCTCATACGACGTGGGGTCTTGGCTGCCACATCCTTTGGTTCCCACTCGTCAACAGATGTTGTCTTTTCCCCGTGTGCGAGTCCCGTTTCATTCATGGAGGACATTAAGTAAAAAATCAAGAGGGACGTAGATGAAAGAGAGGAGGAACGATAATGATGGTTATAAAGAGTAAAGGGAAAAGGGCATCGAGGGATAGAATGAAAAAGAAGAAGAAGAAGAAGAAGAGGAGGAGGAGGAGGAGGAGCAGGAGGAGGAGAAGGGGCTGGGAGATCGGTAGGTGGATGAAAAAAGAATCAGGATGAGGAGGAGAGAGAGAGAGAGAGAGAGAGAGAGAGAGAGAGAGAGAGAGAGAGAGAGAGAGAGAGAGAGAGAGAGAGAAAGAGAGAGAGAGATTGGAAAGAGGCCAGTAATAAAAAGTACAAGAAAGGAGTTTGGTGGAAGTAGATAATGATCCGTCGCGGACATCTTCCTCACCACCTAGTGCAGATTTAAATCAATGGACGTGGACGGAGGTAGATAGATAGGTGAATGAATACACACATACATACACACATTCATACACACATTTATACACACATGCACCTATACATACACACATGCATACATACATACATACACACATACACGCATACATACATACATACATACATACATTTATACACATATTCACACATACATACATAATACATGTATACATACATACACACATTTATACACATACACACATACATATATACATACATACGTACATACATACACACATTTATGCACATACACACATACATATATACATACATACGTACATACATATGTACACACATTCACATACACATTTATGCATATATACACACACATTTACAATCACACATACATACATGTATAGTGCACAATCACTTCAGCATCATGTGTACAGGTAATAATTTATTATGTACCATCTATGTTAATCCCTCTTATCTTAATATGTGTATTTTCAGCCTTCGGCTGCCATGTTTTCAAAAAACCGTTTTTATTATTATTGTTATTATTGTTATTATTATTATTATTATTATTATTATTATTATTATTATTATTATTGTTGTTGTTGTTGTTGTTGTTGTTGTTGTTGTTGTTGTTGTTATTGTCATTATTGTTGTTGTTATCATTATTGTTATTGTCATTATTGTTGTTGTTATTATTATTATTATTATTATTATTATTATTATTATTATTATTATTATTATTATTATTATTATTATTATTATTATTATTATTATTATTACATTATTATTGTTATTGTCATTGTTAATATTATCATCATCATCATCATCATCATCATCATCATCATCATCATCATCATCATCATCATCATCATCATCATCATCATCATTGTTGTTGTTGTTGTTGTTGTTGTTGTTAACATACATCTGTACATAGAATACATGACAGACCACGCCTAAGCAATAGATGATAGCTATGTCCACATTACAAAATTATGGTTAAACAAAGAATGTCCATACGATTACCAGTCACCATGATGTGCCTAACTACATCACCCTACAAGTCTTGGTACAGTCAGTGACGAACACGGTGAAAGGTTTCACCAGGACATTTTGAACTTGGAAACTCGGTACCAAGAAACATGGATTCCTTCTGTACTATCTGATTACTGTTGGACCCATAGAAGAGACCAAATATTACAGAAAATTCAATATTACGTTATAAAAGGTCAATACATTAGTAATATAATATTGACATGTTAAATAAAGAAGTACAGTTGTTGTTAAAAAGAGACAATATCACAGGAAAGCCATGCCTGAAAACATATTCTAATTTTTCATTAAAATGCCATTAACTACACCTACTTTATTTTTAGAACAAAAAACAAGTTTCATTTTTAGAACCAAGAACATGTTTCATTTTTAGAACAAAAAACAAGTTTCATTTTAAGAACAAAAAACAAGTTTGATTTTTAGAAGAAGAAAAAAACAAGTTTCATTTTTAGAACAAAAAACAAGTTTCATTTTTAGAACAAAAAACAAGTTTCATTTTTAGAACAAAAAACAAGTTTCATTTTTAGAACAAAAAACAAGTTTCATTTTTAGAACAAAAAACAAGTTTCATTTTGTTGACCAGCGCAATCATCATCTTCGTCATCATTGGGTAGGATGCGCTTCCGGGTTGAGGCAGCGTGAAGGAACACAGTTGGCGACTGGGACGAGGCAGTGGGCAGTGGCTTTAATGTCACAGATTGGTCAACGAGCCTAGCATATGTGCTTTGGTATGTAAGGAAAGAGGCAATATGTTTGGTGCACATGTGTACAGTCACCAATATGTATAAGTGCATGGCATTGTAACGAGTGTGGGGTGTTTATGTTCGTTTGAGTGAGTGTGATGAGAGTTTTTGTGGACATTTGATCTAATCTCTCCCTCCACCCAACTTTTTTATGCGAAAATGATTGCATGTACATATACACATGTATACAGTATATAAGGACGTACATATATGCATATGTATACATGCATATATACTTACATGCATTCATAATACATACATAAGTACATGCATGTATACATCTGTCTATGTCTATCTACAGTATCTATCTATCTGTCTAACTATTTATCTACCAATCAGTCAATCTATCTATCTATCTATCTGTCTATCTATTTATCTATCTATCTATCTAGCTAACTAGATAGATAGATAGATAGGTATATGTTCATTTATCTATCTACCTATCTATCTATCTATATACAGAGGGCTTTCCCTCCCTTACCAGGAAGGTAGCCAAAGTCAAAAGACATATTACCCACCCCATTTCGTCCCCATCCATTCCACTCCCATCCACCACCCTTCCCTTCCTCTCATCTTAGCTCGTCATGGATGACGGGTCATCCCTGTATCCCGCCCACTGCCTTGGGCCAGAAACAATGCAGCTTGAAACAGCACATCCACAGCAAGGCCGCTTCACTTAATCGGCGACCATCCCTTTCCATACCATCATCCAGAAAAATAGCAGACGGTGAGAAATCCCTTCAAGCTGCATCAAAATGTTATTCACACATAACCCCTCCCTAACCCCAATCCCTTACCTACACCTTTCCGTGCATCACAGTATCATCTATACACAGCCATTCTCCATTCACCCCGTCTCCCGCCTTCTCCCTTCCCTGCTCAACAGCCATTCCCCTTCTGTTCAACGCCTCTTTCATCCCATCCGTCCCTCTCATCCTCGGTCGCCCCCTCATGTTCATTTCATCCACCTCTGCCCTCCATACCTCTTTTACTAATCTTTCATAATTCATTCTTTCCATGTGTCCAAACCATCTCAATACTCTTCCATCAACCCTATCTCCCATCTGCTTTTCCATCCCCACTCTCCTCCTCACCTCCTCGTTTCTCATTCTATCCAATTCTGTAACTCCCACCATACTTCTCAGACATTTCATCTCAAAAACATTAAAAAATTTCCTCCCTGCCTCTCTTAAATTCTATGTCTCTACCCCATACAGTACTGTCGGCACAATCACTCCTTCATATAACACTAGTCAACAAAATGAAACTTTTTATAATCATCAGAGTTGCAAACTAACTTTTTTATGTTAATTTTTTATGCTGATTAAGAATCTGAAGTCCATTTTTCCCTATCAGGTCACATTTAAATGTTACAGATACCTGTTATTTTAAAGTACAGGGAATGTAAAGCATATCTATAAGGTATATTGAATACAAGATATGACACTTCCATGGCATTTTATTGTACAAAATCAAAACTGTTTTGCACAAAACAAAGTTAGAATGTACTCTAAAGGATTACCACTTAAAATTTTTGAGATTTGGAATTTCTTTGGTGTTTTTTCTGAGGGTCATCCCTGTATAACATCCAGCAGTAGTCAGCTAACATTCCTGCATTCCAAAATCCTTGATACCGTTGTTCCATTGATGCAATATCTTGATGGAAGCGTTCCCCTTGCTCATCAGATACTGCCCCAAGGTTTTCTGGAAAAAAGTCCAGGTGTGAATCAAGAAAATGTACTTTCAGTGACATCCGACAGCCCATTGCAGCATAGGAGTCTAGAAGACATTTCACGCCATTTCTAAACTCTGGAGATTTCTTGTTGCCTAGGAAGTTTTCACAGAGCCATTTGAAAGATTCCCAGGCTTTAAGCTCAGTCTCATCCAGTGTTGTGAGGAAGTTGTTGTCCTTCAGGAGTTCCTTTATCTGCGGACCTACAAATACGCCTTCCTTCAGTTTTACCTCAGTGATTTTTGTAAACTTAGCCTTCACGTATTCAAAACTTTCAGAGTTTTTCCTGGCAAGTGTCTTCACGAATTGTTTCATGAGGCCAAGCTTTATGTGAAGAGGGGGAAGGAGAACATTTTCTGGGTTTACAAGTGGCTTACTCTGGACACTAGAAACCCCCGGTTCATATGATTTTCGCAGGGGCCACTCAACTCAGCTATCTAAAATCATAACGATGAACATGAAATTACATAATGTACACAATTGGTTATGAAATGCCAATCAGAACTTGCCTGTATAAGACGATTACATGTAGCGATGATCCTGATCGGCGTTATATGCCTCTCTTATCTCATCAGAAAAATTGTGCCTGATAGAAGGAAACCGATTACATTTTCGAAATCAGCGGACAAAACTACATATTAAACACCACATAAAATCCCTGATGAAAAATTGCTGTTGACCAGTGTAATCTACTCTTTGCAACCGTTCCCAAAATGTCTATTTCTCATTACACTTTTTAATCCCCCTAGGCACTTACTTGCTTCTCTCAGTCTACAATTTACCTCCACCTCTACTCCTCTCCAGCCACGTGCGACCCCAAGTACCTAAAGTTATCCACTTCCTCCAGCCTTGCTCCTTTAAGACTTACTTCCAAATTTCTGCCAACCTCTCCACTTGTACATCTCATCACCATGTTTTTACCCACATTTACTTTCAACTTTCTCCTACCGCATGTCTTTCTAAACGACATCACTAACTTCCTTAATCCTCCCCTGACCCTGCCACAAACGCAGTGTCGTCAGCAAACAACAACTGGCTCACCTCCCACTTCTCTCCATTTTCTTTAAACATCTCTAATCCCCTGCCCATTGCCCTGTCATTTACCTCCCACACCACCCCATCCATGTACACATTGAACAGCCATGGCTACATGACACATCCCAGACGTACCCCCACCTTTACCTCAAACCACTCGCTCCCTTTATTTACCATTCTACCACAGGCTTTACTGCTCTCGTAAAAAAAAAAAAAAAAAAAAACAACTGCTTCAACAGCTTTTCCCCAAACCCATATATCTGCAAAACCTCCCACAGTGCCTTCCTGTCTAACCTATCATAAGGCTTTTCCAAGTCCATAAAAGCCCAAAACCATCCTTACCTTCTGCCTTACCGCAAAAATCTAATCCACGCAACCCCTACCTTTCCTAAACCCACACTGTTCCTTACAAATTACTTTTCTGTTCCTCTCCTAATACTCTCAATTAAAACCCTCACATAAACCTTCTCAACTACACTCAACAAATTGATCCCTCTGTAACTACTACACAAACATTTGTCCCCCTTATCCTTGTAAAGCGGAACTATACAGACACTCCTCCGGTCCTCTGGTACTTTACTCTCCATGAGACAATTATTAAACAACTTCACTAGCCAGTCCACTATTACTGTATCTCCCTTCTTCAGACGCTCCGCATGACACCCATCTAATCGAGGTGCCTTACCTGCCCTCATCGTTTTAATAACTACTTGTACCTCATCTTTTCTTATTTCTCCTCCATTTTCCTCATTCATCACTGTCACTTTTTAGCGCTTTCCACTGCTACCACCGCTCCCTCCCTATCCTCTTCCACATTTAGAAGCTCTCTAAAATAATCTGCCCTTCTTCCCCTTACTGCATCCTCTTTCGTTATCATCTCTCCATCTGCACCACTTTTTACCTTTTCTTCTCTACTTGATTCGCCTCCCCTTCCCGTCTTAACCTCCTTCCAAAACATCTTTTTATTACTTTTAAGCAATCTGCGACACTCCCCTTCTATTCTACATCTACCCTCCTTTTCGCCTACACTATTTTACATTTTGCTTCTCTTTTTTTTTTTTTTTTTTTTTTACACATCTTATATGTTTCTCTCGTCCTACTTTGCAGCCAGTCCGTGAATGCTCGCTTCACATCCATGCATACTTATCTAGGCCCCACCCGCAAGTTGAAGCAACTTAGACACAAACTAGAGAAATGCAATGACTCCATCTTATCAAGCGGACACGCTTGTTCTCACTGGGATTATTTCTAAACAATTAAGTTAAAATAAAAAAAAAATAAAAAAAGAGTATAAGGCTTGTTTCCCACGCATCGACTTTTCGCCGTGGGTTGTCCACGACACTAATGGGTGTCTATGGATGCTTTCACACGCGGTCATGACGTGTTAAAGCGTCCATAGATACCCATGGTTATTTGATAGCACGACTTCGCGCCGTGGACGGTGCACGGCGAAAAGTCGATACGTGCGAAAATAGCCTAATCCTTCCCATCTTCTGTGAAAGCGCCATCGAAGGATAACAGAAGGAAGCTTTTGGGTCAGATATCCCGTCCACCTGAAATGAGCGTATGTCTTTAGTGTGTCACTGATACGAAGAAGCTGTATATTATTTTATCATCTCTCACCCCCTTGTGTTTTTATTCAGCACAGAGGAAAAAGTGTACAGCCAAGGGATTTAATACAACAGAGCAAGAAATAATTAATCGTCTCAAAGCTTTACTTCAACATTTCCTTTTTAGTCACTCTCTCTCTCTATCTATCTATCTATCTATCTATCTATCTATCTATCTCCAGTGTTGGACACTTTTTGATTTTATGATGTCGATATTTTAGAAACATAAGTGATATTACTTCGGATGTATATATATGTGTATATATATATATATATATATATATATATATATATATATATATATATATATATATATATATATATATACGTATTAACCCATTTTTAACTTCAATTACCTATCCGTTCTGTTACCCTCTTTTAATCCCCCCTGTACCATCTGTATGACTGCACCTCTTGGTTGTAATAAACGTTGTCCCCAGGGATAGAATCGCTGGTTACTGCTGAGGAAATTCTCTCCTCACCCAACATTCCTTGTCAGTATGTGATGATCTTCAGCGATTCCTTGTAAAGAATTACGTCACTACCACGCCTGTCTGTTTATCTGTTACATCGGTTTATCCTGTTAAATTGATCAGAGCAATATGACTTCATTTCGTGTTCGTCACAGGCATAAGAAATTCCCCGAAGTAATTTATCTGTGTGCATTGCTATCAGTCCCGATTTTACGAGGCTGCTCGACCACTTACTCATTTCATTAGTTTAATTGTTTGTTTATATATTAATCTATAAATTCATTTATGTGTTTATTTGTTTATTTATGTATTATTTGTTTGAGTACTTATTTATTCCTTTATTAGTTTGTTTATGTTCATATTTATTTTCATTTAATCATTCGTTTATCTATTCATTCGTTTTTTTATTTATATTTTCATTTATTTTTTACTTATCTATTTATTCACTTATTTATTTGTCTACCTATATATATTATTCATTCATTTATTCTTATTTATATGTATATTGATTTATTCACCAGAATATTTACCCATCTATTTATTTACTTGTTTGTTCATCTTTAAATGTGATCGCGGCTTTACAACTGGTCTTGTAGCGGTTCCATTGACATGGTTATATTACGTTTTTACCATCATGAGATTCCTGATTTGGTTTCCAGTCACTACACACAGGAATGACCTCAATTGACTTACAAAGACAAAGGTCTCGGACCCACAACGTTCAGGACACAGACAAACACGCTTTCCAGAGTAGCACCCACCAGCCGCCACTCTACCTGAGATCGCTCAACCTCACCATCCCACCACCGCGTCGTGGGAAGTGAAAAACCCCTAGTGGGGCTAACCCTGTAAGTGGCGGCATGCAGCTGGGTTTTCTAGGCCGATGTTTGGGTCGCCTCCCCGCCTGGCCAGGGTTGTCGGGAATCTAAGGTCACTGTGATTGCAAACCTTAATATGAGTTCGATTCTACATTTCCCAACCGCCCTTTGCATGTGAGGCTCTTTTCACACGCATCGACTTTTCGCCGTGCGCCGTCCACGACACGACGTCGTGGACGGCGCACGGCGAAAAGTCGATGCGTGTGAAAAGAGCCTGACAGGTCCTCCTGGTCAGGTGAATCATGCTGAGGGTCGAATGAAAGATTGAAGGCGCTCATCTCTGTGAACCAGACACGGAAAAAAATGAGTTCAAGTGTCACTGATATTTCAATAGTCCGTATGAGGTGTTAACCACGTGTTTTTGGGGTCGATTTTTTTAAGGACATCACATCGGGCCAAACCACTCTGCCTCATTTCGTGACCGAATCCTTATCTCCATTACAGAAAGGATGCTGATCACTCCTAGCTTCTGCTGTCCCTCTGTCCTCCACCTTCCTTTAATCTTTCCTTTGCTGCCTCCGTCATAACGCTTCTTCGGATAGAAGCGCTCTCTGTTGCAGAAAGCAAAATTTGATCCAAATGGTTTTCGCACCAACTAAAGTGTTCCCCCACTGTAGCACGGTCGTCATTGTTCCCGCCTCGTAATTACGAGATCACGTATTCTATTCCCCAGGACCTTGTTTCATTTACCCCCTACCCGAGTAATGGTTGCTTCGGCCGCAGGAAAGCGTTTTCAGGTGTAGGCGTCTCGCCAGCAGACCACGCATTCACATTGTCGCCACTTACATTTGCTCGGTTTTATGTTTCATTCGATGGGACTTCGAAGAACATCGTGTAGACGCTGATGTCATTTGTGAGATTGTACACTCCAGGCGGTACGGTGCATGGTTTCCATGAAGGGAATATGTGTCGGCCGTTGCCTTCGACACTGTGTGCGCGCGCGCTCGCTCGAGTGTTTGTATTCGTGCACAGCATATACATATGTTGTGGATTGAGGGAACGTGGAAAATGTCCATGTTCCCTCACTCCACCCCTTTCCTCTGTATAAAAGTTATGTGTTGTCTCTTGACTTTGTATTCCGCTGAAGAGGATCACAGCCAGTGATCGAAATATACGGAAATCGTCATTTCCTTTCTTTTCTTTAAATCAAACCAACAGTGGGTCTTCAGTGTATTTATACAAATGTGTTACGACATTACTTGGTAGTGATATATACATATGCCAAAAGTTTTGTGCCACTGTAAATACACTTTTTTTTCCTTTACGTTATCTTACACGGAGGGTGAGGAAGGCGAAGGGAGGCGGTGTGTGCAATGGTACAACCGCCTCGCCGCGCCGCTGCGCTGTTCAGGAAGTTAGGCTCTGAAGGGCGCCTTTATACCATTATCACGAATTAATGGCTGGCTCTTTACAGCCTGCCTTTGTGTGCGTGCAGCGGTTGTGCTTGTACTGAAGCTTTCTTTATCTCTAACATTTCGCTTTTGGGAGAGCGTAACGTAGATGAGTAGAAGCCTAAAAGACATTCTTATTTGCTTCTTTAAGTTCTACTCAGGGAGAAAGAAATTGATTTTTTTTTAATTATTAAGCAGGTTCTACTCAGGGAGAAAGAAATTAACAGCTCGTGGGTGTATATGTTTATGTACAATGTATGTACTGGAAGAAAGCACCTTACCTGAACTTTGGTCCATAACCATGCGTACCTGAAAGTAGCAATGACATGAATGGCTTACATTAGACATTTTATTGGTTTGTGTGATTTCGTCTATTGCTTGGGACTATAGTTGCTGGTGTGGGTTGTGTGTTAATGGGTGGTTTCCACCGGAGTATGTACAAGGATTTGGTCATAAAAACACCGATAACGTGGGAGATGAGAAACCCAACGTTGAATTATCTTAGAGAACATCACTACGAAACCTCAAGAACACAAAATCTTGTAATGAAGAACAACTGCCAGTGGTCTTTTCATCGCTCCATTCCAAGAAGTCTATCTCATCCACCGATTTAACTGTCGTTGAATGTCAGCATCGTACATCCTGGTACACTGGCATGAATCCCATGACTCTAAAAGATTGGCATACTATCTCCAAAATGGCGCCATATAAGAACACATAGAAAATGGGTACAAGACAATACACTTAACAAAAACACCAAGGCCATGTACAAAACTGACGACTCTCGTCGCTTCATAATTGGCTAACCCGTGAGCTTATTATACCGGTGGGAACCATCCATTAACGTACAACTCATTCCAGCAACCATTATCCCAAGCAGTAAACGAAAATACACAAGCCAGTGAAATATTCGTTGTGAGCTGTTTATACCATTGCTACATTCAGGTACGAACAGTTATGAATCATCACACCTCAGGTAAGGGATTCTTAACCACCTGTCCTAACAAATACCCCCTTTAAGTGCCCAGTGGCAATAGTTCCCTTATATGGACAACGACTATTTCATCTTTCAACAGACTTTTCTCTTCTTTCAAAAAAAAAAAAAAAAAAACGGGTGGTCTGTCCTAGGTATTCAATAAACATTATTTTACCCTGAGGAAGAATCCATAATACGAGCTCACTGGCCCTTTAATACACAACTCACTTATCATTTCCTACAAACTTTTTTCTGATCATACAAAAACTGATTTCGCGAGCGAGTGGGCTGGCCTACATGGACTCAGAAATTTGCCTTTCAAAGAGAGGCTTAGGCACCTTAACTTACACTCTCTGGAAAGACGCAGAGTGCGGGGTGATCTAATAGAGGTGTTCAAGGGCTGATGCAAACGAGGTCATCATATTAAAACAACAGGGCAGGACTCGCAGTAATGGGTTTAAACTGGACAAATTTAAATTTAAGAAGGAAATAGGCAAGAATTGGTTTACTAATAGGGTGGTCGACGAATGGAATAGACTTAGTAACCACGTAGTGAGCGCTGAAACTATCAGTTGTTTTAAGAAACGGTTAGACAACTTTATGGATGGGGATGACAGGTGGTGATGGATATGGAACTCCCTAGTGTAGGCCTTATGGTCTCTTGCAGTCTCCTTCATTCTTATGTTCTTATGATCTCATGATTCATATCCTGAGGACGACGCCAGCCGGTCGAAAGTCGTCTATGAGAAGCAAATAAGATCATTAAATCAAAATGTTTTTGATACTCCTGCACAACATCCATACGCCATCCTAAAAGCGTACTATCAGATAAAACGAAAATATTCAGTACAAACCATGTCGGTTATTTGTAGTTAAGGTATTTACATCGATCATATAAATTCTCTTGCTCCTATACCGGCTTGAATTTTATGACCGGACTATCATCGCACATTACGATCATAGAAATATTTTACATCTTTTTCATACACATCTAGATTTTTGAGAAGCTCTTGATACTGTCTCACATGAGAGTGCTAGGCCTATGATTTTTAGTGTTTTAGGAAATATGTTAACTTCGAAATGTGTGTGTGTGTGTGTGTGTGTGTGTGTGTGTGTGTGTGTGTGTGTGTGTGTGTGTGTGTGTGTGTGTGTGTGTGTGTGTGTGTGTGTGTGTGTGTGTGTGTGTTCGTTTTTCTGCATGATTATGTTGCGGAGTAAGCTTAAAGGTTTTCTCGTATATCATTGGAGAGGACGGAGAGGGGAGGGGGGGGGTCCCCGAATTAATGAAGCGGCCTTGCTGTAGATGTGCTGTGTCTTGCGATACTGCTTCTGACCCAGGGCAGTGGACAAGATGCAGGGATGACCCGTCATCCAGGAGGTGCCAAGATAAGAGGGAGGTTAGAGGGGAGTGGAGTATATAGGGGATGTAATGGGTGGGAGTGGTTTCTATGCCTTTGTCTTTGGCTACCTCCCGTGTAAGGGGGAAAAAAGCCTTTGGTATATGTATGTATGTGTGTATCATCGAAATCTATCCGGTTAATTTACCATCTCCGAGGGTCGGCCGTCATACTAAATGGACTATAGCTCTACACACAAATAACATGTGTCCAACTTCATGACTATTTTCTTTATGGTTTTGTTTCTTACTAGGACCCTTCACCATAATGCCATCCAGGGGGGCTTAGGGATGGAAAAATTATTGTATTTTATTAGCAGTAACCAGCGCTTCTTTCCTTGGGGACGCTACAGCGCCGAAGAGGCTGGCTAATAGAGATTTGAGGAAAGTGAGAGAACGGAATGATAGCGAGGTTAAAAGTGTTTGGCATTTTCATTGACTTGTTTCTGTTTTCAGTGAAAATTACTCACCAGTCATAAAAGAATATTGAGTGACTTTCCCCGTAGGGATGTCAATAGAGTCATTAAGATAAATGCTTAAAACATGTAGCCAATACGGGACGCGTGTGGTCCTGAAGGTGATCGTTTGTATAGTGGACTATGTGGACTAGCTAGGATAGACTACCCCCCCGCGCGGGATCGGTAGTTGTGGGAAGGGAAGAGATGTCTCTATGAAAGTGAAAAGATAGTTGTGTATAAAAGAGGGCTATTACCACCGGGCGATTAGGGATTTTTATTTCGTGGTGTCGTGGCTTTAGGGGTCTACAGTGAGGTTGCTTGCTTAGTTGAGCGACCTCGTCAGTGCTGATGAGACTGAGGAGATAATCGGATACAAGGTTCCCCTACTGCTGGGGTAACGAATGCGTGCATGCTTCCCATACGGCCCAGAGTCACACAGCTTGGACGTTGTAAAGATCCGCAACCACGAACACCTGAGAGTTGTTTAAGCTAACATTTGGGGTTTTGGCTCATCTTAACAAGTTTAACCTAACCTAACCTAACCTAACCAAACCTAATCTTGATTAGATTATCGTCATTGTTGAGACGATTTACATCTACAAGCTCGTTTCTGGGTTTGCTACTCTTCACACGCTAATATTATGGGGACTCTGGGGTTGTTGATCTTCGCAACATCCAACACCTTGCTAGCCAAAACAAAGTCAACTGAGGCTGCTACGTAACGTTGAACGATTATTTGATATAGCTTTTGGCTCCATGAAGGACAAGGGCGCCTCTGAACGCTGAATGAAATAATCTGGCAACCTTTCAGATAAGGATATCCCACGTCGTCGAAGGCTCATGCAATACCCGGGTTCAAACACGCAAATGTAGCGTTACATGACTTACTTCAACGTAGGAAAGCATCTTATGGATTTCTATTGACTGTTTGAGTTTGATACAGTCAGTTCTTTCGTAATTTGATGATACAAAGGCGGAGCATGCCGATAGGAGACCTTTTGGTCCATATCTAGGTCGGACCAGTGTATATTTTGTAAGATTGGGAGCTCGGTGGCTGAGCGGATTAGCTAGGCGTCATTACTTGCGGCGAAGGTCGAGGGGGTGGCGGTTCGATTCCTGCCACCGGCGAAGTTGAACCAAGGACATGATTCATCAAATTCCAGGCTACAAAGTCCTCTGTGAGGGGCACCGTTCTAGCCTTCCGATAAGGGGAGGGGGGAGTTTGTGACGTTAAACCATCATCATCAAGATTGGAGAGTAACGTCCACTCAAAGGAGAATGTCGTTGTTATCTTCCTCAATCTCTGCTGCTCCTGTAAGAGCCTCCCCCCCCCCACGAGTCTCTTCCCCTTCCATCTTGTTCGCTGGTGGCGTAATCGGAAGCGTACTGGTCTCGCATTCGCTTAGCTGTGGGTTCGAGTCCCGCATTCCTGATTCCCAATAGTGGCTTCTACCTGCCGCAACAGTCCAAGCGCGTAAAGCAAAAGTGACGGCTTCGACCGCAGCTACTCAGCGCCTCCTGGCGTAACACCCGCTTCATCTTTGGCACGGTATTGTCTTTAAAGATAGAACCGCTGGTTAATGGCGACGAAATACAAGTCCATCAGATGAGGAGAATTCTATGACAAAATGAGTAACGTAGTCGTGTTCAAAATGACGACATTTCAGTCGGTCCCGAGTGTTCACATGTCGTCGAATTTGTTCATCGCTACCCGAGAGTATCGACGCTCTTAGAGGGAGTTTACACGAACGCGGTTCGACAGACACGTGTTTAAAGTGATGTGTGAACGTGTAAACGGGGTATTTGGTTGTCGAACACGTTGGTTAAACCCCAGATACCCCGCTCACACGTTCACACATCACTTTACACACGTGTCTGTCGAACCGCGTTCGACGAGCCGTTGGACCGTGTAAAACCCCTCTTAGTCACGACGAACGTGGCACGGCGTCTTTCGGTACGGTTGTGGTCCATTTCCCCAGTACGCATGCGCAGGTCTCAAGAGGTAAAGAGCGAGCTCGAGAAGAGCTTGGGGAGGAGGGGTGGAAAGAGGAGGCGGAGTTGAGGATGGGGAGTGCGGAGATAGACACTTGACTTGGGTGGTGGGAAGGCTTCTCAAGTTGCCTTCCTCTAGTGTCTTCCTCGCAAGGTCTCACAGAGGCGAAGAAAACTTATGATTCATTCCTTCTTTAACCAGGAGGAAAAGGCTCCACCCCTAGAAAGGGAGAGTCACTGCGTACCTCAGGTCTGCAAGGGTTCCCAAAGTGAAGGCTTGCGTGGGTTTCTGTTACGTTGAATCCCTCTTGCGGACACGTGAGGGTCCGTGCTCTCCTCCAATCACCTTCGTCCACTTCTCTTGGGTTTCGGACACCGACATGACGTCATAGCCCGTCTGGATCTTGTCGACAAGGACTTTGTATAATAGCAATGGTCCTGACATTGATAAAAGTAAATAAATACTACTGTTACTACCCCTACCGCCACAAGCATAGATAATTATGATAATAACAACGATGTAGTAACGATAATAATCATAATAATAATGTTAGTACATATATATAATAAGGGATTTTCCTCTTTACAAGGGAGGTAGCTAAAGTCAAAGGTATAAATCCACTCTCACTCATTTCATCTCCATATACTCCACTCCCATTCACCACCCCTCCCATTTTTCTTGGCTCCTCCTGGATGACAGGTCGTCCCTGCACCTCGCCCACTGCCCTAGGTCAGAGGCAATGTAGCAAGACGCAGCACATCCACGGCAAGCCCGCTTCGTTTAATGAGGGGACAGAGAGGTGGGGGGGGGGGGGCCCACCTCTCTGTCCCCTCATGCAGAAAAAGAGAAGACGGGGAGAAACCGTCTCGGGCTACATTGAAATATCATTCACACATACTCCCTCACCCCACATCCCCCCCCACCCACTCCCATGCATCATAGCATCATCCATACACAACCATTCTCCATTCACCCCTATCTTCTGTCCTCTCCCGTCCCTCCTTAACAGACATTCCCCTCTTTCCCAATGCCCCTTTTACCCCATCCATTCATCTCATCCCTGGTCACCCCCTCATGTTCACTCCCTCCACCTCTGCCTTCCACACCTCTTTTACTAATCTTTCTTCACTCATTCTTTCCATGTGTCCAAACCATCCCAATACTCTTTCATCAACCTTATCTCTCAACTCCCTTTCCACCCCTGCTCTCCTCCTCACCTCCTCATTTCTCACTCTATCCAGCCTAGTAACCCCTACCATACTTCTCAGGCATTTCATCTCAAACACATTTAAACTCTCCCTATCTTCCTTTTATGCTCAATGCTTCTGCCCCATACAGTGCTGTCGGCATAACCACTCCTTCATACAATCTCCTCTTAGCATCCATTCCCAAATGTCTATTTCTCATTACACTTTTTAATCCTCCAATGCATTTACTTGCTTCTCTCAATCTACATTCTACCTCCACCTCCACTCCTCCCTTTCCCGCCACATTCACACCCAAGTATCTAAAGCTATCCACTTCCTCCAGTCTCTCTCCTTTAATACTCATTTCCAATTTGCTGCCATCCTCTCCCCTTGTACATCTCATTACTTTACTTTTGCCCATATTTATCCTCAACTTCCTTCTTTCGCACACCTTCCCAAATTCTGTCACTAACTTCCTTAATCCCTCTGATTCTGCCACAAGCGCACATGATGATGAACACTGGATTTGTTGAGGAACGCATACCCTCTGTCTTCGTGAATCACCGGCGTCAGAACGTTTTGCCCCCGACTTCCCACGCATCACACTTGACTTCACGCCAATTGGGAGCACGGGTCATAACCTGCCCGTGTATATAAAGGCTGGACGAACGCCAAAGATTCATATCAACTCATAGTATCATACATGAGTTTTGTTCGCTGCTCTTTCTTTTCTTAACCCCCCCCCCCTTCCCCGCAAGCAGACCAAGTTGGGACACGAAACTCACAGTAGTCACCTCCCTCATTGTCTCGTCTCCTCCCCTTTTTCTCGCCCTTGGAGCGAGCCCTATCATAACATTGGCGCCCAACATTCATTGCTAAATAAAACCAACTCTCCATCAGAGTTTGATTCAGCCAGCCTAATAGATAGTAATAATAATAGTAATAACAACAACAGCAGCAATAACAGCACACAAAGGATTCCAGAGATGACTAGGAAGTACCAAAAAAGTTTATCCATGTCTCCCGTGCCGCCCATGTTTCTCTGCAAATCACAATGCAGCGAGATTCCACGAGGTTATCTGGCCCCGTGGGTTGCGTGCACTGGGAAGACGAACGCACGAAATCCAAAAGGAAGTGTCTAGCGGTACCCTGAATTAATTCCTTTTAGAAGACAAAATACTACAAAGGGATTGATCAGTATTGTTTTGTGTACCTTTTACCCGCTTTCTCTGAGCTCAGAGAAATCGCGTCATGTTAGAATAAAATCATTATAGAGCACGAGATCTTCAACTGAGCTTTGCGAGAGGACCCCAGTGAATCATCGCCAAAAGTAAAGAAACAAACATTTTTGTACATAATTGACATGGGTCTAAATTTATGACAACAACCAAGTTAGAAGAGAGAAAGAGAGAGAGAGAGAGAGAGAGAGAGAGAGAACATGCGAGAAACAGCTATCAAATGCAGATAAAGTTTCCTTATGCTATGACTCTATAAGTATTTCATAACTTTATCTTAGGGTATTTTATCAGCAGTAGCTTGTACTTCTATTTTTAAGGACAATATTGCAACAAGGTGGTGAAAGAAAGCTTTAAGGAGTGTAGTAGAACTGAGGGATAGTAACATTTAAAAGTGATCAGCACTCTCATTTTGAATGGAGACTAGTCGCCGATCACAAAGGAACGCTGAGTGACTTGGTCCATAGGAATGCCACTAAAATCCTTAGAATATTGACTGTATGTTTGGATGTCATATGCAGAATTCAGTGGAAAAGAAATAAGTCGCCAAGAACTAATTATTATTGAGAACCACCAGGCCACTGACCGAGATACAGATAAGTCTCAAGAACATTAAAGTTTTGGTGCAGTCGCGAGGTGTAAACACATCTGATAACCTGTTCCAACGACACGGAACCTGTGGAGTACCACGCGGGCATTCCTTGTAGGATCTTACGTCACTGAGGTATGTGATACGTTGTTGCTATTTTAAGCTCTGCTCGGACCAATTGCTTTATTGATTCTGATTTGCCCACGACCTCGATCGATCAAGAGCCTTTTCGAGTCAAAATGTTCATCATAGTGGCAAAATGCCGCCTCATGAACGATGCTAAAACAACATTTATCTAAAAAATGTGATCTCTGCATCGTTTTCTTCGTGAAATAACTTAGATATAGGAAAGAATTAACATACGGGTTAAATCTACAGACCCAGAGGTCGTTCGTCATTGTTAGAAGAAATTTTTTAATTTAGTTCAACCAGTTATATATTGTGTGAATCTTATCTGAACTATTGGCAGAATACGGCCCAAGCGAGGATTCAATCGATTAAGACTTCTTTCAGGCTGGAACATGTATACTCGTAGAATTGTCTCTACTTGGACATAACAAAATCTACAGAGTAAAGCCGTTTTCCTGGCAGCCACAACCTGTGAACGTTTACGAATTTTTACCAACAACATTTAATATTGCCACAAATAAATAGATAAACAGGTAAATGAATAAATAAATGATAAATGTGAACGCAAATAGTCATAGCATTGTTTATTACTAATGACAAAGTACTTAAAAGTATTAAATGTTGGCGAAAACTTACAAATATTTACGGTTTTGTGACTTATGATTCTTCTAGTAAGCCGAAAACCACTCCATGAGGATCAGGTAGTCGGCATTCTGCCTAAACTGAAGAAGACTCGAACAAGCCTAACTTTTGGACTTAGTACTTGGGGTCTCTTAACTGGTTGGGGGTAATGTTTGGGAAATCACAACAAAGGGGAAGACAGTAATTGCATAGGAATAATATAACTCCTACTATTATTCTTCTCCCTATATCTTGGTAAGGGATGATAGTTCACGTACAGAAACTGGCCTCGATTACAAAAATTGAATATATATGATGATCGTTGAAAAGTCACCTTATTTACATAAAGTATATATACAGACATTTGTATCGCATAGAATATAGGGATAACTTTAATAAAACATGATGTGTAAGGTTAAGTCGCTACAACTGCCATAAAAACGCTTTAGTTTACCATCCTGAAGAGGTATACAACCTTTGGCTTCTATAGTCATTATTTCATTCCATTATTTTAATTTGTTATCACGAACATCCTGAATAGGATAGTCACCGCTATATATATATATATATATATATATGTATATATATGTATGTGTGTGTGTGTGTGTGTGTGTGTGTGTGTGTGTGTGTGTGTGTGTGTGTGTGTGTGTGTGTGTGTGTGTGTGTGTGTGTGTGTGTGTGTGTTTCTTAGATTTAATTCAAAATAAATGTGGCCCAATAAACGAAATGTTGGACTCTTCATTTAACGTCAAGAATTCTCCAGAATTATATCTAAAGCATTCCATTCCAATCAGTGAGTTCGTCTCAGATGAACGAAATCGTCTGACATTAGCCAAAACACAATCAGTTAAAACAATACCGACGACAAACGGGGTTACACGGTGAATTTCAAACAGAAAGAATGGGAAATGCATTGCTGGGGAGGCGACCACTGCATTTCTGAGAACTTCCCTTCCGCATGCTTTGCTGATAAGTTTTGTAATTTGAAGGAGGCAAAGGCGAACCTAAGGATCACTGGCCCTTCGAGGACCACACTTGATCGCGTGTGAAGGACGACACCGACAGGTGCCAAGTCGGAGTATTGGAATAAGCGACCAAAAGCTCGATGAGGCGTCATCTGGACCCACACCCACGCTCGACCTCGAAGGGGTGACCCTCTCGACAAGCGCGTCTTTCGACTTCGAAGAAAAGAAGACTGAAATAACAACGGGAAGATTGTTTAGTCTCGAACTGAACCAAGACATCTGGTCTTGCGTGGGGAAGGTTATATCGAAGAGGTTCTGCTGAAGGGTCTCTCTAGCCCGGAACGGAATGCCTTTCTGGGGCATGCAGCCAGAACAAGTGTGCATGTGCCCGACGCTTTTTTTCTTTCAAAGACGTGGCCTTAAATCTAAATGTATGGCAGGAAAATGAACCAACGTCTTGTCACTACTGTTGATGAAGAAGGCATTCTTTAACTTAAATAAATTAAATATATCTTTATCAATCCCCTAACTGCAATTGATGATATTTGTATATATTTTGGCAGCCGCTAAACTATTTCATTCAACCGACGGAACATCCAACGGAGCGTCTCCCTGTTCTAGTTTTTCTTCCGTAATGTTACTCTTCATGTTAATGTATTATTAATGAATCTGCCACCATTACAAAAGTATGCCTTTATCAGTATCACTATCCCCACAATCATCACCACTGCCGTCACCTTTACCATCACCAGCAATGTCATCATCATCCGCAATAACAGCAACATCACCAACTAGGGTGCAGACCACGAGTATTCTCTGGTTTATCGGGAACTACAATAGGCTGTTCTGTCCTGCAGAAAAGTGTACAGTACATATAGTTCTTAACCTGGGATACCTGTATCATCCCTAATCCTTTTCATATGTTTCCATTGTATTGGATGGAGGTATGAGAAAACTTTTTGAGATAATCAAGGGGTACTAAGGGCACTGATATAGTGTGTCTGTGTGTGTGTGATTCACCACGGTTTTGGATCACGTTTGTACGAGTGTGTATGCGCGCGCGTGCGCGTGTTCGTGTGTGTGTGCGTATGTGTGGTTCACCACAGTCTTAGATCACGTTTGTAAGTGCGTGCGTGCGTGCGTGCGTGCGTGTGTGTGGAGGAGGGTGTCGGTTTGTGAGTTTGGTACGTTGGTGAGCGCGTATTCAGACGCGCCAACCCGTGCTTATGACATACATATTCACGTCACGAGCTGGCTTGCGTCTGAGTGCGTATGTACACACGTGTCTTGCCTCTATGCACATATGGCCAGTCTAGCCAGTGTTTGGCAAATCCTGTCTCTAATTATCTGTCACATATCTGTCCACATTTTGATGCTAATACATGTTTGCACTAGCGAAGTAACAGGTTAATTTTGGTATACCTCTTGTGGAGGGTACAGGAATTGCATCTGCTTCTCGGTAGATTCATTGCCTTTTTTTTCTCTCCAGTAGTAAACACTGTAAAAGGTGAATCATTGGTATGTTTGGTTGTCTCATATATATATATATATATATATATATATATATATATATATATATATATATATATATATATATATATATATATATATTCTTTTTCCTGGCAGGTGTGTGTGTTTCTGTAATTTGCCTTACTTTAGAATGGAAAACAGGCGTTGATGTCTTGTCGATTGATTTATGATTGTTTTCTTCTTTCTTGCGAAGCCACCAGCCACATTTCCTTGCAAACTTGGCTTCAGCCAATTTGCTGCGGTATTTTAAGATTCGTTTAGGGTGCTGTGGCTAGAAATACTAAAAGATGTTAAATTTACCCACCGAAGGAATGCTAACTGTTTTCACCCGGAGATGCAATGTATAAGCTATCTTCGACTGTGTTGTATTCTGTTGTATACTGCTTAGTTGTAGATTTATGACAACAATGAGGTCTCGATACACTGAGCCCTCACTCTGTTTTGAGTCTTTTCCTGAAATGAATAAATTCGTTGGTAATCAGAAAGAATAAAAAAGATTCTCACACTCCGGGTGGAATACTGAATGCACGAGTTCTACGTAGGCAATATTTCAGTGACACTCATAAAGTGGTTTGTTTATAGTTGGAGACTCGTCTCTGTTTGTCTGCCTGTCTGTTTGTCTGCCTGCCTGTCTGTATGTCTGTCTGCCTGTTTGTCTGTCTGTCTGCCTGTCTGTCTGTATGTCTGTCTGCCTGTCTGTATGTCTGCCTGCCTGTCTGTATGTCTGTCTGCCTGTCTGCCTGCCTGTCTGTATGTCTGTCTGCCTGTTTGTCTGTCTGTCTGCCTGTCTGTCAAAGAAATCTAATCAATTTGAACTTCATTTATCCCTATGTCTAGCCGCCATCGTTAATGATGTTATATCTTTATAGCATTTGTATGACTCCTTCAGTACGATAATATCCTCAAGGATAGAATCGCTGGTTACCCTTCAGATCCAGGCTGGGCAAGTGGCAATCACTAGAACCCGGTGGGGGAACGGCTGGGTAGAAGATGGCCGGTTCGAAGCCCGCCTGGCGCCAGTCGCCTAAAATCACTCTCATGTTGTTCGTGAACCGCAACTCCCCTTGCGGTTTCGTGGCTGAGAAAGTGCAGTGAACCTCAGGGACCAACACTAGAGGGACGTGACAACAAACGAAGGATCCACACCCCACATCTTAAAGACAGTAACATCATCCTACTTCACTGATTCCAAGACAGCCTAATGAACGATATTAGGTCAGGGTATAATAAACAAATAAATGAATGAATAAATAGATAAATGAATAAATGCACAAATAAATACATACATAAATAAGCAAATACACAAAATAGTACACAAATGAATAGATGAATAGATAAGAAAATAAATAGATAAATGCATAGATAAATACATAGATATATTAACCCATTCACCTCCGATGACAAGATGTCTTGTCATTTGGTCAAATAAAACAAAAAATCATAAAACACCAAAATGTTTGATCAAACACCAGAAAAATATGACGTCAGTCCTCGCTTCGCTGCGAGCGAAGCGAGGATTGACGTCATATTTTTCTGGTGTTTGATCAAACATTTTGGTGTTTTATGATTTTTTGTTTTATTTGACCAACTGACAAGACATCTTGTCATCGGAGTTTAATGGGTTAATAGATATACAAATGTATGTAAATATAACAAAAGAAAATATAAAAAAATGTGTAGAAAAATTCAAAGTTAATAAAACACCTTGGGATACAAGAATCTTGAAAGAATTGAAAGACGAGATTGTTGTTCCGTTAGAAATTATTTTCAAGAAACCCATCATATCCGGAAATGTCCCAAGAGAATGGAGGTTAATTAACGTTTCCCCCATATTCAAAAAGGATGACAAAAAGAAGCCAGTGAACTGCAGGCCTATAAGTTTAACCTCAATCGTAGGAAAAGTTACGGAAAATATCATCAGAAATGTTATTGAACAGCATTTAGTAACTGTTTAATACCGTAAATGATAGCCAGCATGAATTCAGACAGAAAAGTTCCTGTGTGACTAACCTACTGTAATTCTACAACACAGTCATCACAAATTATGACAAAAGAAACAATATAGATTTGATGTAGCTGGACTTTGCAAAGGTTTTTGAAACCGTCCCGCACGAAAGACTATTTGCTAAATCAGCTTCTCACGGAGTTAGTGGTAACCTATTAAGCTGGACTAGTAAATGATCAAACGATCGTAAACAGAGAGTTGTTCTAAATAGCAAAACTTCTAGATGAAAAAAGGTTACGAGTGGAGTTCCTCAAGGCTCCGTTCTTGGGCCACTTCTCTTCATAGTATTTATAAATGATATAGACCACGGACTAAAATCTAGTGTCTCCAAATTTACCGATGATACAAAACTATGCGGAATGGCAAATGATCACTTAAATCAATTAGATATTCAAGAAGATTTAGATAAACTACAGCAATGGTCTGAAATGTGGCTGATGAAATTTAACACAAGTAAATGCAAGGTCATGCACATAGGTAGAAATAACAATAAGTACGATTACAGATTATTTTGAAAATTATTATCAAAAATGAATATTGAAAAGGATCTTGGCGTAATTATCAGTAATGATTCTAGGACCGATTGCGCGATCTTTTTATTTCAAAAGTCCACCTGTCATTAACAAGCTATATAGTTAGTTCGTCCACATTTGGAATATACTGTTTCCGTATGGTCACCGAATCCCATTAAACTCATTGACAACTTGGAAAAAGTACAATGGTGATCCACAAAATAGATTCCAAATATCAGAAACAAATCTTACGAAAATCGAATAAAACATATGAATCTATTTTCCCTTAAGAAAGCGTAGACTGGGGGTGGTTTAATACAGGTCTTTAATATTCTATGGGGAGTTGACATAAAAAATGACCAATTTTTCACACTGAATGCGAATCAGACAAGAAATAAAGGTCTCAAATTGTCAAGAAGTAGATTTAATTTGGAAGTGGGTAGAAACAACTTCGCCAACCGTGTAGTAAATGAATGGCATAAACTTCCTGCAGAGGCAGTGCAATGTAGTTTAGTACGAAGTTTATTATTCATTTAGATAAACACCTAAGCAACATGCTGAAATAACTGCCATTCATTTTATTTTATTTCATTATTATTATCATATATTTATTTGTTATATTTTGTTTCTATCGATGAATTTATTATTTAAGAGTATTGTTATTTTCTGTTTGCTTACTATTTATTATTATTTATATATTTTATATATTTATTTACTTATTATTATTATTTTTCCAACATCCGACCTAGAAATGGACCAAAAGGTCTCCTGTCGACATGCTCTACCTTTGTAATCTTTTGTAATATAATAATAATATCAATATTAGCAATGATAATGATAACGATAGATTACAAAAAAAAAAAAAATCCGAGAAGAGGGACACTCCCTCCACAGTCAAACGGTTAAAGATGCACCAAACTTTATTTTCGTAATAAACATTACCGCTGTGAACAGAATCAGCGTGTTCAAACGAGCTAAAATATCGCCAGCCATTGCCTGCGTGTTTTCTTCTTGTCGGACGACAAAAGTTAATTACTTTTTCTCTCGTGTGAAACGGTTAAAGATGCACCAAACTTTCTTTTCGTAATAAACATCACCGCTGTAAACAGAACCAGCGTGTTCAAACGAGCTCAAATATCGCCAGCCATTGCCTGTGTATCTTCTTCTTGTGAAGTGTTTGGCTCGGCAATGGGGCTTCTCTTGTCGAAGGACAAAAGTTGACGACTTTTTCTCTCGTGTGAAGGCTGGGTCACGCCCAAGGCATAGCCAGCTCATGTGTAGTACTTGAGCACTGCAATTACTTGCACGACCGTGGCGCGCCTTCCATTGACTATGATAACACTGACGCATTACCCAATTATATCATTCCTGGAGGATGATAGTTACTTTTTTATTTACGATTTGAATTTATAGTTTCTGACACCAGAGAAGTGGCGATTTATCTAAAATTTAGGTATGTATTTTTGGCACATATATATAGTATAAGTAACAACAAAGCAAGATAAATTTGCCATGTCGTTTTTCAAAACATACAACTACTTTAGGGATTTCTTTTCATTTTATAAAGATATATCTGGCCTCTCGAGCAATAAAGCTGAATTGAAGAATATGAACGTGGCATTGTGGGAAGGGTATACTGTTTATGCAGGTATGCTATTTTATTACAAGTTGTAATGGTTAAAAATGAAAACCTGCGTAAGCAGACATGATCCTAAACAAAAGATGATCATATATTAAACAATAACGTATTGATTATAAGACATATTGACAATGACCTAAGATAGTGCACAATGCTTGACATGTATAAGAAAGGGACTAGCCCAAACACTGAAGTGGATTGGTTGAGAGTGGATTGGTGATAGTTACTAATAAAAAGGACATTGTCATACCCTGAGCTCGTTACGTATGCTAGAGTGGGGGTTCGAATCGGGCTCTAGGAACCACTTACAAACGAATCACAAACGATCACATTGTTACGCAGAAATATAAATACTAACACAATATACAAAAACTAATATACAAAATATGAACACACATAAAAATATTAGACATTCATCACAATACTAATGAATGACACTGCAAAAGTGACGGCAGCTTCGGCCACAGCTAAGAGTCTCCTGGTGTGAGCTCACCTTTTGTTTGCCAACACTGTCATTTATTTATCTATCTAATTTACAGTCTTGTGTCTACGTCGCATGCCTGATGCCCTGTGATGCAAAAGAGAGAGGGAGAGAGAGAGAGAGAGAAAGAGAGAGAGATAACCATGAATGCAGAACCGCCTCGGGTCACTGAACATTACTGATACGTTAACTGTTTAACCCGATACGACCGAGAATGGAACACGCCACGGATTTATCAATCCCGTCTTTTACCACTGTACAGTCTCGGCCATAACTACTAGAATGTTGTTTTTTTTGTCATGATATCGTTGTAAACTAGTTATTTCACACCATTAATGACATGTCTCGTTCTTTTCAGGTGAGTTAAGGAAGAGGCCGGAGCCGGGAGCCGGGGGACCCAGATCGGTGAGGAAGGGTGAGTAGGTGGGGAAGGTAGGGGTCTTCCGTTCTCAGACATTAAGCGCCGCTGCATCTGTGACGAACCGTCCTATGCGTCTCACGAAAGCTACGTTCTCATCGGCTCGGTGAGATTATTGCTCAACGATGATCGTTCATGGCTCAATGGTAATCGTCAAGCGATTGTCTCGAGCACTTATGTTTTGTTTATGAATGAGGTTGTTTTGCTTCGAGCTGCAAGTTGCGAGGCTCATCATTTTAATCGATGACAGGTAAGATGGGAGTCAACCGTCATTGGCTAATAGTACCGAGGAAAGCGTGCCTTAAGACAGGTGCCTCCTTCGTTTTGCTTCACTCAATATTATCTAATTTTGTATATGATAGCGAACGTAATTCATCATAATTAATGTTCACTTAAATCTTGGTGACCGAGAGCCTGGAGCCTGACAGCACCTGACACCAATTCTCGAACCCTCCCGCAAATCTCTCAGGAAAGAAAATCTTTTCCGAGAAGTTTTAATGTGAGACTATTTCCGTGTCACCAGATTGTTGTCAGTTCGACATATATGAAAAAGTGGATCAAATGCAACCCAAGTTCTTCGAGAGAGGTAATAGACTCGGTTCAGAGATCGAGTGTCAGCCACTCAGGGGCGCACATCCAGGCGGAGGTGAAGAGGTTGGCTGGCGGGGTTCGAGATTGAGCGACAAGGTTATGACTGCGCCAAATGCAGATACGGCTGTTGATCCCTATATTACACATACAGACATGCGCGCACACACATATACACACACGCACGCGCGCGCACACGTACACAAATTATATATATATATATATATATATATATATATATATATATATATATGTGTGTGTGTGTGTGTGTGTGTGTGTGTGTGTGTGTGTGTGTGTGTGTGTGTGTGTGTGTGTGTGTGTGTGTGTGTGTGTGTGTGTGTGTGTGTGTGTGTGTGTGTTGCACCTACCGACTGGTAAGTAATAATTCCACTGGAATGTGCCCCATGCAACTTGTCCTGTCATTCTCATACATTGTTTCAAGGCCCTCGTATAGTTAGTTGCACAGTGAGTGTATTCAATGTGTAGAATCATTTATTGTTGGGAATGACCCTGACTTTGTTTAGAATGATGTTATGGCAGTGTTGATATTGATGCGTGTGCAAATGTGTGTGTGTGTGTGTGTGTGTGTGTGTGTGTGTGTGTGTGTGTGTGTGTTTCATATTTATGAGCGCGCACGCGTGTGCGAATGTAATTATATGCAGCAGAGTTGCACTCACCACCGCAATCCTGCAAATGTTGTATGTAGTCGTTGTTTCGCCAAAGACATCACTTCTGACGGCGTCTTTTT
>NC_134801.1:24335842-24348342 GCF_046742065.1 Oratosquilla oratoria
CGCATCTTGTAAAACGGTCGACATGAGGCGATTCAGACGTACAACACCTTGCTGCATCTCCAAAACAGCTCCCCCCTCCCTCCACTTCCTCTTACTCCTCTTCTTCCTCCTCCACTCTTCTTCCCTCTACTCCCCGTTCTCCTCCTCCTCCTGCTGGTCTCTCTCCCTTTCTTTCTTTTCCATTAGATGACATTTTTACATTCATTCCCACAACCATTGGGTCCTCCCTTCCTGCGATCTGATCAGCCTTCTTCAACCTCTCCATTGTTCTCCCCCTCTCCACATTGACCTTTCTGTACAATCCCACTCGCTCTCCTTACCCTTTGGCGTCAGTCTTCGTGTTAGACAAACCGTTAGGCTCAAGTTACCTTCTAACCCTTCCTCTTCAAGTATTCTCTACGTCATCTATAAATCTTCATCTTCCTCCTCCTCTTCCTCTTCCTCTTCCTCTTCTGTCTTTTCTTTCTCTTCCTTCTCCTACACCAACTCCTCCTTCTTCTTCTCTTCCTCCTCCTCCTTCTCCTCTTCCTCCTCCTCCTCCTCTTCTTCTTCCTTCGTCTCCCTTACCTCATCTTCATCCTTTTCTTCGTCTTCGTATTTTTCCTCCTCCATCTTTTCTTTCTTATCCTCCAACACTTCCTCTTCCTCTTCCCCCTCCTCTTTGTCCTCCTCCTCCACCTCCTTTGCTTCCTCCACCTCTTCTTCTTCCTCCTCCTTCTCCTTTCCTCTTCCTTCTCTTCTTCTATTCCTACTTTTTTCTTCTTTCTCCTCTTCCTCCTCACCCGTATCCTCTTCGTTCTCCTCTTCTTCCCTCGCCTTCTAATTTTTCTTCTCCTCCCCCTTCCCATCCTCCTCCACCTCCCCATCCTCCTCCTCCTCCTCCACCTCCTCCTCCTTTTCTTTCGCCTCTGTTCTCTTCTCCTCTTTCTGTTCCTCTTTTTTCTCCTCTTTCTCTTTTTTCCTCTTTTCCCCTTTCCGCTTTTACCTTCCCACTCTTTCTGACTTTTCTCCTCTTCTTTTCTCTCTTTTCCGTTCTTCTTTCCCCTCCTATCGTCACGCAGGTGTAGGACATCAAGTAGGAGCCTCTCCCACAACCTCCCGTCCTCCGCAGTCGCCTTGAATGATGTCTCTGTGCCCGACTTTAGACTCATCCTCCTCTTCTCCATTGTCTGTTTGTCTTTGGGTTTGTGTGTACGTGTGTCCTTGTGTGTGTGTGTGTGTGTGTGTGTGTGTGTGTGTGTGTGTGTGTGTGTGTGTGTGTGTGTGTGTGTGTGTGTGTGTGTGTGTGTGTTGATGTGTCTGTCTTTGTGTAAGCTGGTCTCTATGTGGTTGTGTGAGTGGGTGGTTAGACGTGTTTATAAATGTCCGTATATGTAATGTAAATATATCAGAACTTCGTGTTTACATTCACATGATTATTTGTCCTCCATGTTGCAAGTCTTTCTGTCTATCTTTCTCTTCTTCCTCTTGCTCCTCCTTTATTCCCTCCACTTCTTTTTCCCTCTCCCCCTTTCTGAAATCCTTCTTGTCGTAATCCGGACCATCGTCTCCTGAGTAAACACGGCAACGGCGAAAGCCCCGGGTCGCCGCGGAACGGGACAGCGCGAAGCTCCCCCACGGAATACCTCCATCAACCCTCACGCAGCTGCTAGGTATCGAAGAAGGGTACAACCAAGATCTATGAGGCTCAGGTCCGACCCCCGAGGAGGGTTAGACTTCGTGGAGGGTCTGGCTTCATGGAGGGTCCGATCCTCGTGAAGGGATCTGCTTCGCGAAGAGTCCGGCTTCGTGAAGTCTCCGACGTTGTGAGTGGCCCGTCTTCGTGGAGGGTCCGATGAACGGAGAGTCCGACTTTGTGGACGGTCCGACCTTGTGAAGGGTTCGGCTTCGTGGAGGGTCCGATTTTGTGTAAGGTCGGACTTCGTTAAAGGTCTGATTTATTGGAGCATTCGACTTTGTGGAAAGCCTGATTTCGTAAAGGGTCCGATTTCCTACTGGGTCCAACTTCGTGAGGGTTACGACCTTCTCACGTCGGGTGCGTCTCTGCATAGAATTGGTTTTCTTCATTGAGATCGAAACCTAACCAAATTTTCACCTAACGTAATTCGTTCCTCTCTCGCTGCGACTCAAAGTGGCCGCTGCCGAAGTGATATTTCACCCTGGCTGACGTTAAGGATATTTTGCTCAGCCGAGAGACGATAACCTCCCCTGAGAGAAACGAGAAAGTTAAATCTCCTTTAATCATTTCACTGCCATTCACGGCTTGTATTTATAAATACACAAGACACGTGAAACATTATGACGTCAAGATACGAAGAAATTTGAAATTCTACTACCCGACATGAGTAGTTGAGTGAAAGTTAACGAGAAACATCAGTTCCTATGTGTACGATACTTTTTGTTTTTATGCACATATGTTCTGGTTACTACCAAACAGTTTTATTCAGTTAAGGTAGACCTCTCCCCTACACACACAAACGCACACACACACACACACACACACACACACACCGACTCGGTGGCACAGTTGGTAGAGCGCTGAACTGGGAAGCAGAAGTGCTCCCAGTAGCCAGTTCGAATCCTGCCCAGGGCCGAAATTATTTCGGTATCGCTGTGCCTCGGGTCGTTACTCTGACTCTCGTGGGCGGGGAGTTGGGGGTGTGTGTGTGTGCAAGGTCATAGCATTACCCATAGATCGGACCTACGAGCTCTGAGCTCTCTTCCAGGAGGGAAATAGCTGTCGATCACGAGTCCAACACGTGATCCAAAGACCAAGTGAACACACACACACACACACACACACACACACACACACACACACACACACACACACACACACACATTATAGAAGATACCTGCAAAAGAACAGCTTTCCCCACAAGATAATAGACGTTTGGAACAAGTTATATGAAAATGTGGTGTGTGCAAAAACGATACACAAATTTAAAAACAGTCTAGATAAAACGAGATATGAAGACGGGACACCACGAGCATAGCTCCCCTTCCCGTAAAATACAACTAGGTAAATACACACACACACACACACACACACACACAGAGAGAGAGAGAGAGAGAGAGAGAGAGAGAGAGAGAGAGAGAGAGAGAGAGAGAGAGAGAGAGTACCAAAAAGAGTATAAGGAAAATTGAGAGAATCCAGAGAGCAACTACAAAGATGGCCCCTACACTTTCGGAACTGTCATACGAAGAGAGATTGTCAAAACTAGAATTACCGACCCCGGAACAAAGAAGAGAAAGAGGAGACTTGTTGACCATCTATAGAATGACGAGGGGTATGGAAGTCCTTGGTAGAGAAGACTTACTAAGTTGGGATACGAGAGACACCAGAGGACATGAAAGGAAACTCTAAAAGGACAGTTATGGAAAAGACCTGAAAAGGAACAGCTTTCCCCACAGAGTGGTGGATGTATGGAACAAACTGGACGAAACAACAATAGTGTGTGCAAAAACTATACACGAATTTAAGAACAATTTAGATACTGCGAGATACAGAGACGGAACACCACGAGCGTAGTTCCCCTTCCCGTAAGATACAACTAGGTAAATACAACTAGGTAAACACACACACACACACACACACACACACACACACACACACACACACACACACACACACACACACACACACACACACACACACACATTGCGCAGCGAAATGTTTGGTTGAGAATGCTATGGAAATAATAATACTTTCACTGGAGTGATGTACCTTCTACACTTTTCTTCTGACTAAGGTTACCAAACGATTTTATTCAGCCGAGAAATGGGTCTGGGTGCAAACGAACTTCTGATCAATCAAGAGACACAATATTGGACCAAGTTTCCCCGTGAGATGAATGAAATCGTCTGCTACTAACCTGGCTGGCCAAGGATTCTTGCTACCAGAGCGGGTTAGAGCGTCGCTACTTGCGACGAAGGTCGAGATGACGGCGGTTCGAATCCTGCCACCGGCGAATTGCCCCTTACAGATTCTTTTGTAAGGGGCACTGCCCTAGCCTCCTGATAGGGGGGGGAGCTCGTGACGTTAAACCGAATTATCATCATCATCACTAACCAAAACCTAAACCGCTTGTCAGAGTAGCAAGGCGGTTAGGGTTTCTGTGAAGATTCGAAAATCGGGTGACGGCGGGGGGGGGAGGGGGAGGGGAAGTCAGAAGGGAAGGAAGGGAAAGTGTTTTGTCAGCAAGAAACATCGTTTCTGTCCCTGGGGACACTATCTCACCGAGAAGGTGGAGTCATAGAGGGAAGAGGGTAGCGCATTCATAGAATTGAAGGCGGGTTAGACTCGAGTCGAATGTAGTCACAAAGGAACACAAAAGAACAAACAACAGCAGGCTTACTGGCCCTAACGAGGCTGTTTGTGTTTACTATACTAAGCTACAGTTAAGAAAACAGGGCAACTAGGCGATAGAAGATGAACTAACACTACAGCTACCACTATCCTATCCAATTACAATTAAATGCCGGGCTGTCAGATCTTTTATTGCAAGGGATGTTCCTTGATCACAGACATAAAGGCTTTGTATAAGGTGGTAAAGGACCTCTCAGACGGATGAGTTAGTTGGTTAGGGGAAGTAAGGAGAGGAACATGGCTGGTCAGCTGAAAGCCTTAAGGCCTTTCAGGGCGAACAGAGGAATTGGTCACTGAGGAGGAGGAGGAGGAGGAGGAAGAGGAGGAGTAATTTGGTCTACATGGTTATGACTTAAATCCCTTGAATATCAGAATGAATAAACCTTGTATTCAGTAGTCTTTACGAGGTGGGATGTCACAACAGACTTGCTATAGACCAACTCGTCTTTTGGGTGTTTCCATGGTATGTACAGATTCTGCAAGATCGCAGGGCAGGCAGGGCAAGAGTGCTGTGTAATGTGATACAGATTTTCAAACATAACGATAATACTTAGTATGACGTCATACATCCCTTCAACACTGACGGATTGTATGGAGTAAGTGAAAGCGTGGATTATCATTTTGACGTAATAGTGATATGAAATGTGACGTAGTGTTTTGTCATACGTTACAGTACTATGTGTTATGTTGAGTAAATAGGCATTCTGTGGCTTGGTATTGAAGATTTTAACTGAGTGATGATGCAAAAGCGTTGTATTGGAACAGTCTTGTATGACGGAACACAATACCATGTTACATGGGAATGACGGACGGTTTAACGTAGCAGTAGACGCTGGTGTGACGTGACGCAGTATTTGGTCAGCGTGACGTTTATAAGACCAAATGATTTGGTACGTGGAAATGCTGCTATAGCACAGCATGACACCTCCGAGCATGACGTCACATGGTGTGCTGCTTCGTGTAACGCGATGTTACGCGACGAGATGTTATTGCATATCGACGTGAGGCTCCTCCCCTGTACGATGATCTCTGTAACGGCGTCACCAGGGTAGACATGTTGTGCCATATCGCCTTTCGTGGGTTTACGTTTTTTTTTTTTTTTTTTTTTTTTTTTTTTTTTTTTTTTTTTCTATCATTCGACCGTGACGATGTTATTCTCGGATGTTGTGACACTTGCTACGTGGCGTGACATGACGTCACGTGGAGAGCGATTTACTAAGACTAATATTCCCTTTCCTTCCCATCCCCCCGTATGTTCTCTGTGTGTCCATCTAACATCAATTCTGAAACTATTTTTTTCTTTCGTTCCTGACCTTATGGCATCTCTTCTGGAATCCCTCTCACCTTGTCAACCATCGATCACAAAATTCGATGAAACTCCTGGAAAAGTAGAAAGGAAGTCAATCAACACATTTGTCATAACGACGTTTCATAAACCGAAAAACAATCCATAACGTTAAGTGGAATGACATCTAAGCAGAACACCGTCATTTAAATAAAATCACATGGCAACAGCCAATATATATATATAACCGCACCAAATGTCTTTTGGACACCTCAGCTATTTGGAACCAGCACAGAAACTTGTTGCACGAGACAAATTAAAGCTTCAATATAAGCTCAACAACGCCATTGTCGCTGTAGACTTCTTGAAATCATGTATACAACATGGCCTCTTACCAAAATACACACACACACACAAGTGAATAACAGTAGAAAGGTTAAATACTTGTGTTAAGAGTAGCTGAAGTAGTTTACAATCTTAAAGAGAAAACCATTACTATCACCATCACCTATTCTAACCACCTCCATTTCACCCCATTTATTTCATACTTTAGTTCCATAGCCTATCTCTCGGATATTCCCCACGCCTTCCCCCTATCAACACTTACCCTTCTCCCAGGACATCTCCGCCACCGTTACCGTCCCTGCTTCCCTTCTGACCTTCTGTAATCCTCCCTCCTTCCCTCTCTCTCCCCTTCCATTCCCCCTTCTCCCTTTTCATTCATCCTTCACCAGGGAAGCAAATAGCCTCCGTGTTTCCTCCGTGTCTTCTCTTCCCTGATCTTTCCCCCCCCCCGTGTCCCTCTCCCCCCCACTCCCCCTCTCGGGAAAGAAATGGGGGAGTTGGGGGGAGGGGGGGCAGGACCTGCCAACGAGGTTGTATATGGGCCTGCACCCCTCCTGTGTCTAAATAGACTCCTGAAACCCAAAGCCCCACCCTCCTCCACCCACCTCCTCCTCCTCCGCCTCCTCCTTATCTTTATCCTCCTCTTTTTATCCTCCTCTTTATCCTCCTCTTTATCCTCCTCTTTATTTTCCTCCTCCTATTCCTTCTTCTTTATATTCTCCTCCTCCTCTTTATCCTCCTCTTTATCTTCCTCCTACTCCTTCTTCTTTATATTCTCCTCCTCCTCCTCTTTAGCCTCCTTATCCTCCTTCTACTCCTTCTTCTCTTTATCCTCCTCCTCCTTCACTTTATCCTCCTCCTCTTTATTCTCTTTAGCTTCCTCCTACTCTTCTTCTTTATCCCCCTCCTACTACTCCATCTTCTCCTTCCCCTTACCCCCCTCCTTCTCCTCCTCTTCTTTCTCCCTCTCCTCTTTTTCCTGTTCCTCATTCTCTTCCTCTTTGTCTTCTTCATCTCTTCCTCTTCCTTCTCTTCCTCTTCCTTCTCTTTCTCCTTCTTCTCTTTCTCCTTCTTCTCTTCCTCCTTCTTATCCTCCCCATTCGCCCGTCCACCTCTTTCCACTCTTCTTCTTTCTTCTCTTTTCCCTTCCTCTCTTTTGCATTCTCATTCTTCTTCTCATTCTCCTTTTCCTTCTCCCTTTCTTTTCCTTCCCCTTTCCCCTCTACTTCTCCTCCTCCTTCTCCTCTTCTCCCTTCTCCTGCCCATTCTCTTTCTCATGCTTCTCCTCCTCCTCCTCCTCTTTTTTTCCTCCTCCTCCCTATCTTCTTCTTCTTTCTATTTTCTTCGAATCCCCGTGCATTACTTTGTACATCTGAAAATTCTGAATGATCTCCGAGTACTGTCCCTTGTGGTGACACACGCTACACAAGAAGCTACCGAGCCGATAGTTAGGCCCTGGAATAAGTATATTAACCTTTTCGAACTGTAAACGTTTTATACAGACTTTTCTTTGAAATGAATGAATATCTATTTTTTTTTCTTTCTTCTAGACACGGAACACAATGAGGTATTGATCTGAGTGTTCGTTATCTCTATCGCCAGGGGATTTTGTCCAGCTAAGAAAAGACCCCCAAGAAACAACGGTGGTATTCTTAAAAGAAATTTCTTTCCGTTCCAAGGATTTGTATAAGGAAAGATTTATATAAGGAAAGATTTTTTTTTTAATACCACCGTAAGATTCTTACGGTGGTATTCCAAAAAATATATATTTTCCTTCCAAGGATTTATATAAGATTTATATAAGGAAAGATTTTATATAAGGAAAGAATTTTTTTTAAGAATACTACCGTAATGTTCAATGACCTATACTTTGACAATAATTTTAAACCAGCTCTAATATGAACCTCACCTTCTCTGAGCAATCCCCCATACACACCCTAATCCGCTGGTCCACCCTCTCCTGCCTTTTCCTGACGAGAGCACCCCCACCCCCCCACCCCCACCCCTCCGTCCCCTCCGACATCGACGCCGTCTGGTCCGTGACCGCATCTGCTGAGGCCATCAGGACCTGAAGAAACTCGAGCGATGGAAAGAGACTCACTGACGAACTGACTGACTGACTGACTGACTGACTGGCCTCGAGGTCGTCCGGGGTTACCTTTCACTCGAAGCTATCATGATCTTCACCTTACCTCCTTCCTTTATTTCTTCCTTTTTTTTTCCTTTATTATCTCACTAGCCAAATCACCCGCGCGTTGCTGCGAGTTCATGAATAATCTCTAACCTAACCATACCCCACCTAACTTTAACCCTTAACCCAAACCAAAATAATTATTTTTTTAATGAAATATAGTTATCCAAGTACCTGGAGTGATAGGGTATCAGAATATATATGGTTATGGGGGTCTATCTCCAAAACCCTAGGAGGAGTTCGTGAACAAACAAACAGACAGACAGAAGCTACTACTTTATTATAGTAGATTCCATTCTTTACTCTTTTCCCCTTATCCCTTCTTCCCTTTCTTCCCTTTCTTCTTCATTCTTTCCTTGATTTGCTTCTCTTTCTTCAGTTCTTTCTTATGCACTTTCTTTTCTTTCTCTTCTTTTCCATTTCTTTCTTCCTTCATTTCTGTTTTTCCCCGTTTTCCTTCATCCTCTCTTTAGTCCTTCCTTCCATCATTTCTTCCATCCTTCCTTCCGTTTTCCCTCCATTCTTCCTCTCTTCCCCCTTTCCTCCCATCTTTATCTTTCTCCTTCCTCCTTCCTCCTCAAATACCTAACTAGATAAGGTCCTCTGGTGACAACCAACGAGGAATGTAAAGTTGTCTTGGAATACATAAAGAACCTTCTTTAGCTAACGTAAGATAACTCAAGCAAGACATATTTGATAGAAACGTTCACCCTAACTTGTGCTCTGTAACGGACCACCGTAAAATAAGAAAAGGTGCAAGAAGATCGTGTCACTTTCTGGCACAGTAGCAAAAACAACAAGGAATATAGAGATCGCTCTTACATCGGGATAACAAAGATAAAAGAAAATAACTAGGCGGCTGACCTGTCATTTGGAGCCGGAGATAGGACACGCGAAAAGGCCTAGTAGACTTAAAGGACAAGACACTAACAGCTTTTCAGCTTTAGAGGCCGCAAACATCGTGACGACACAGCCAATCATAAAAAAAAAAAAAAAAAAAAAATCCAGTAGCAGTAGTCATGGTTCCAGTGGCAGCAACTAGGTATCATTATTCATCATTTTCTTATCTTCTAGTCCGGTCTAGTTTCTAATTCGACCCCCTGGAGCATTATCTACAGATACATAAGAGATATAAGACAGAACGTGCAATAACATTCAACTTCGTATGCTTTGAAGAATACATATACATATACAAATACATATACACATATACATATACATGTACATATAATATATATATATATATATATATATATATATATATATACATCTACACTGAATGGTTCCCAGCGATCAATTGATATCTTTATTCAAGTTGTTTGTGGTTAAATAAAGATATATATATATATATATATATATATATATATATATATATATGAGAGAGAATGTGGGTGGGGAAGGGCAAACGAAGATGTGTTAGGAATAGAGTTTATTGCCCTAACGTTGCGACCAACCTGGTCTTCTTCAGAGGACTACAGCATTACAAACGGATCACAATTCTTATATTCGTAGTGAGAGGGAACCCGCCAAGGTATGAGGGTCATGTTTTCCCTTTGGCTAACGATTTAATTATTAGGACACTTGCTGCTTTCGAGAGGCATTTAAATCCGTCTCTGTCGTTGTTGTCCTCTCGAAAGCAGCAAGTGTCCTAATAATTAAATCGTTAGCCAAAGGGAAAACATGACCCCCATACCTTGGCGGGTTCCCTCTCACTACGAATATAAGAATTGTGATCCGTCTGTAATGCTGTAGTCCTCTGAAGAAGACCAAGTTGGTCGCAACGTTAGGGCAATAAACTCTATTCCTAACACATCTTCGTTTGCCCTTCCCCACCCACATTCTCTCTCATTTGTCTGAAATAATCTTAAATATATATATATATATATATATACATATATATATGTATATATATTTGTGTGTGTATGTGTTTGTGTGCGTGTGTGTGTACGTGTGCTTGTTTGTGTGTGTGTGTTTATATATATATATATATATATATATATATATATATATATATATATATAAACCACAATTCACTTTAATTCCAAGCCATCAACGTCGAGGAACTCAACGGAGGCATACAGTGAATTGTGGTTGATGAGTGTAAATCTGTTCACTGGGACCCATTCAGTGTTGTACAAATATATATATTATATATATATATATATATATATATATATATATATATATATATATATACATATATATATATATATATATATATATATACATAGAGAGAGAGAAGCACATACACATACACACAAGGTCACATAGAAACACACACACACACACACAGTGTTAACTAAAGAACCAGATGATATTGAAACCCTTGACATCCCTGAGTCGTGTGGGGACAGAAATGGTCACGTGTTTCTTCTTGAATTCCACATAGCAATAGGGAGTGCAGACACGAGAGGTGAGTCTTGTTGGCGGGAAAGGTACAACTTTGGGAAGGCAACATTCGTATGCATTGGTTAGAAAGAGTGGAGGGAATTTAGAAGCAAGGGATATGTAGAAAAATAGGATTTAGTTATGAATATGTGTGTGTGTGTGTGTGTGTGTGTGTGTGTGTGTGTGTGTGTGTGTGTGTGTGTGTGTGTGTGTGTTTGTGTGTGTGTGTGTGTGTGTGTGTGTGTGTGTGTGTGTGTGTGTGTGTGTGTGTGTGTGTGTGTGTGTGATTCACCTTGGTCTTTGGATCACGTGTTGGACTCGTGATCGACAGCTATTTCCCTCCCGGAAGAGAGCTCAGAGCTCGTATGACCGATCTATGGGTAATGCTATGAACATTTACGCACACACACACCCAACTCCCCGCCCACGAAAGTTGGAGTAACGACTCGAAGCGCAGCGATACTGAAGTAATTTCAGTCCTGGGCAGGATTCGAACCAGGTACCACCGGTACCGCTATATTGACAGTCTGAGACTCTACCAACCGCGCCACCGAGTATGTGTGTGTGTGTGTGTGTGTGTGTGTGTGTGTGTGTGTGTGTGTGTGTGTGTGTGTGTGTGTGTGTGTGTGTGTGTGTGTGTGTGTGTGTGTGTGTGTGTGTGTGTGTGTGTGTGTGTGTGTGTGTCTTAGAAAAATAAGAGAGCAGATTCTCATGTATGCAAGTAGTTAAAGGTGACAGCATTCTGACAGTTAATAATTTTCTTCTTCGAATTCTCCAGTTTTCTGACAAAAATCCGCCCATTCGAAGGTGAGGAAAGACCATTTCACCAAAATCATCCATATATTATTCAACGTTTCGTCTGTAATGAGACGTCATCAGGACTGACAAAGTCCTTCATGTATATTCAAGACTTTGTCAATCCTGATGATGCCTCACTGTAGACGAAACGTCTAATAACATATTGCTCAACACCCCCCCCCCCCAAATGGCCGGATCCTCGCCGAAGTTTCCAGAAAGGAGGAAGAGGTGGAGGGGAGGGAAGAGAGGGGAAGAGTAGACTGCGGTCTGATGGCCTTCAGCTGGCCAACAGTATCTCATATTATATTCTCCTCAGCCAATCGTTAGTTTAATATCCACACGTCATGGGCAGCGTGATGCATTCACATCCCCTGAATACTTGAGATAAGAGATATCGAGGTTCATGTTATTATGCTAAAGTTAGCTTTTATTTTTAAGACGCTCCGAACTTTAGCATGGCCCATATATTCCTTTTTTTTTTTTCTACTAAGCAGATGCAGTAGAAACTTTCGCATTTATTCCTGACAAGACAGGAGCTGATATCCTTAAGACTAAAGAACTGTAAGACAAGTTGGGCCGCTTTCCCACGAGCGTTTCCGTACGCGCGATCGGATGCGCCGCGTTTTAACTTTCAATGGAGTTCAATGGGACCGCAAAACGCGTCGTGTGAAAGGCCCCATTGAACTCCATTGAAAGTTAAAACGCGGCGCACCCGAACGCGCGTACGGAAACGCTCGTGCAAAAGCGGCCTTAATCACCACTGTTCCGCAAAGAACTGTGGTGATTACAAAGGATTAAAGGCGGAGCATGCCGACAAGAGACCTTTTGATCCATATCTAGGTCGGATGCGAAAAAAATCATATTAATAATAAATAAAAACTATAATAATGTAAATAACAAATTGAAACTACTTAATTCATTGCAGTGGCTACATTTTTTTGAAGGTGAATGCAATAAGCGTTCGTTTTTCTTCACGTCGTACATTTACGTCACAAATAACTCCACAAGATCATAAATGATTCATCCATATCACAAAATTACGACCCGAGGATATATGGCTCATGTGTCTCCCTAGAAGACATTGCCACTGTAGTACTTATAAGTGAAAACTAGTGCACTTGTCA
>NC_134801.1:24353342-24370842 GCF_046742065.1 Oratosquilla oratoria
CCGCCTGTGCCCGAAGACATGCTTCGATTAACACGTTCCTCGTATAGTTACTGGAAACTAGTTTTATGTATTCAGCTTTTATAGGGACTTCAGTGATGTCCCTACGGACCAGACTCACGTATCACGTATGAGCGAAGACTACAGTAGTCTAAAAAAATACTTTCAATTTCTGATATTATTCCTTTCTAGTGGCTCCTTATTTTTTCCCTTTGTCACCTCCATGGCCTCAAGGAAAGAAGCTCCGGTCATCACCGATGGAGTACTCGATTACAACCTATGAACATACTGGTCTCCACCCAGGCGATTTCATTCACCAAAGGGAAGACACTTCGCAGTCGCCATAGTAAGGCGGGTTTATTTTCTATTTGTTTATTTATCATTCTTTTTTATTTCATTTTTGTTTATTATTTATCTATTTTTGTTATCGTTACTACATATATATATATATATATATATATATATATATATATATATATATATATATATATATATATATATATATATCTGTCAATCTATTTACTTATTCTTTTATTTGCATATTTATTTTTGCGGGTTATGCGATGACGTCCTGTAGGTCCATCTGATATGGAACCCCGTTTCACTTGAATACTTGTCACTGCAGCGGGGTGCCCACTGAGGCACCACACGGATGGTCTTGATACACGTCGTAAATTGCTGCTAGGACAAGCCCTTCGACCTCACTCCTCCTTTTTCGTGGGCACAACTGTTGTGACCTTTCTGATGTTTCTTTTGTTTCTACCGTTTCGGTTGTAACTGAACGGGATCGCCCCAAGGCGCTTCTGTGGGTTTGAGCCACACTCGACGGCTCGTTTTACAACGAGCCTCGCTTCATGTGTTGTATTTTCTTGGCAATAGCCAGCGTTTCTGTACTTGGGTACAATGTCGCACCGAAGAAACGGAGTTATATAGGTAGTAAAGGAGGAATGTAACGAGGGGAGAAGACCTCATATATTAGACTGATTGAAGCGAATCGGTAGGTCACGGAGGTTCCACTAATGCTGGTCCGTGTCACTCCGATATATGGCCCTGTTCACGCTAGCGGTTTGAACCGCGCGGAAACCGCAGCGGTATCGCATAGTCAAGGAAAAAGTGCGTGGTTGTGTGTGAACGCTTCCACTGAGCTACAGTGTAACTCAACCGCCGCGGTTGAAACTGATAGTGTGAACAGGGCCTTAGAGTGGGACACGCCTGTTTAACCGTGAAGGGACGAAATCTTGGTTATATTTTAGTCAGTTATGAGTCTGAAGAGCACACGTGTCTGTATTAAAGGTCTTTGGTGATGTTATAATCCGTTTTACACTCTCGTATACTAAGTTTGGCGATGTCATGTGTTAATGAAATGATAACTTTTCATTTATAAGGGAGGTAGTACAACCAAGGCATACACTCGCCCTTCATCCATCCCACACCCGTATAATATCCCTTTTATCTATTTGTGGATAAGGAAGCATCTTTGTCAGAAGCACTGCAGCAAGGCACAGCACCTCTGCAGGAGGACTCGACAGACGAAGCCAGTTTTGCCACCATCTCATAGCATGGCGTTAGTTGTCCCCTCGTTCACAATATACAGAGCAAATACGAAGAAATCCCTCCAGGTTGCGTCAATTTACCATCCATTCATAACCACTCTCTACTGACACCAATCTCTTCCCCCCTCTCTTCCCTGATGGACGAACATTCCCCTTGTACTCGTACCCATGCCCCCACCCCCACCCGGGTACGGACTGTTGCTCACCGGACAATTGCTCACCGAACAGTTGTTCACCTGACAGTCGCCCACCAGACAAGTGACAAATAGGACATTTGCTCACCAAAGGATTATTTTTTACTTTCCTTGAACTTAATAACAAACAATATACAGAATTTTTTTAGTTATATTGAAGTATATTACAGCAATAATACACAAATCCATCCATCTCATTCTCGGCCCTCCCTTCAGGTTCACTCCATCCACCTCTACCTTCAACACTTTTTGCTAGTCTTTCTTTACTCACTCTTCCCACATGCCCAAATCATCCCAGTATTTTTTGTGAACTCTGTCTGCCACTTCTCTTTCCACTCCCTCTTCGTCTCACTTTCTCACATCTTACTATACCTATTATCGTAACCGGGTCATCTCGATCGTGCAAATTCCAATGTAGATAACTTCACTGTTAATGGCACAAAGTACATGAAACTTACAAAGGCGACTCAATAGCAACATATCTTCATTTCTGAATTGTTTCTAGACAAGTTGATGAACATCTAAAGTGATTGGACGCCATAGGTCGATCGTAACCCCCCCCCACACACACACACCATACTTGAACACTTCATTGAGTCTTATAGTTTGTAAATATGTGGTAAACGCGTTTGTCGGTTGTATGTGTAATGGAGTCATGGTGCGTAAACCATTCATCAATGTGTCAGTGTTTGGGGGAGCCGTTGAGTCACATGTTGTTTTCCTTCCTGGCGGACGCATTTCCAAGCGGAATCATGGGAAAGGGCTCGCCTGGCGTTAGCGTAAAGGCTAGGGTGTTCACCATTAAAAACATTCCTATGTTTGTGGTGGAAGCGTGCGGTCTCGTATCTTCCTTGTTGTGGGTTCGATTCCCGTACGTCTCTCCGATTACCAGTACTGACTTGCCTGCACCTTGGGGCCGCCAAGACATCTATGTTTTTTCATCTATTTATTTTTTTATTATTATTATTATTATTTTTTTTTTTTTTGCAAAATTATATGAATTCAATACAATAACCATGATGATGTTAAATTTGTCTTTCATAACCTTACATCACTTTTCTTACACATATATTTATTATACTTGTCCCCTACTTTTTACAGTCAACAACGAGTCATATATATATTAACACATATACAAATATATTATTGGGGTCGCGGTCGTATCATGAGGATCATATTGGGGGTCGCCTGAAAAAAGAATGTTGGGAAATACTGGTCTAAGCGCATTGGGAAAACGGTGATAGATGCAGCTACGCGCCTCCTGGCGTACTTCCCTCACCTTCTGTGTTTGTGGGCTTCATGTGGACTGTGGCAGTGAAACCTGCGTTGTGGTCGGAGACGAGTCTGTCAGGGAAGGTGAGACATTCGTCTGTGACTTCTTCAAAAGCGAAATTGAATCCCGAGGCAGCGATGGAGCGCTCGTTGCCTGAGGTCCTACAAACGTTGGACGTCCTTACCGAGAACGGAAGTGTCACCGGCAGGAGTGGCGGTGTTGGGAGGACCTCCTTGTAGCCCGGACTCTTGATCTGATGTGGTCGTAAACAAAGAAACAGAAGACGAGGAAGGGGAGGAGAACTGATGTGTCTGAGACAAAACAAGTGATTTGTTTGTTCTTGGAGCGTTCGACCTTGGGCGGCGCGGCGTCTAAGAAAGGCAGGTATGCAATCCCCGCACTACCAAGGCGTCTGCATGCAGCCCATGCCCGAAGTGACTCTGAACGCAACAGAAATGAGCAGGCAGGCCTGACATCGAACTTGCACACATTCGAGAAGGAAACAAGCAAGGATTGGTTTGTGGGAATCAACACCGTGTGAGATCGAAACCTTTATTGGTACGACGTTTCGCTCGTTACAGCTTTTTCAAGCGCGAAACGTCGTGCCAATAAAGGTTTCGATCTCACACGGTGTTGATTCTCACAGTCTTGTCGGCTTTTGCCTTTGTGTTTCAAGAATTGGTTTACCGATAGAGTGGTTTATGAATGGAATAGACTTAGTAACCATGTAGTGAGCGCTGAAACTATCAGTTGTTTTAAGAGAAGGTCAAATAACTTTATGGATGGGGATGACAAGTGGTAAGGGACAGGGAACTGCATTATAGTTTCTTCCGGTCTCCTCCATTCTTACATTCTTATAAAGAAAATAACCCCCTGAAGCCAAGAGGGTCCTCTAAAGTGGATAAAATCTTCTGGAGTTTGTTAGAACAAAATCTTAATCATTACTGAACCTCAGACGGATTAACTGAAGTAGTTTTTAGTCCACACGTTCCTCTAAGCCAATATATATATATATATATATATATATATATATATATATATATATATATATATATATATATATATATATATATATATATATATTTTTTTTTTTTTTTTTTTTTTTTTTTTTTTTGTCAATCATCACCATCAGCAAGGATGTACGATGTGAGGTTCAGACTTGCCTGCAGAGTACGTGGGGCCGGGTTTCGGTTCCACGACATAAGCTCACAAGACTAAAGTTCACAAGACAAACGCTTACGCCCTTAATGGAAAAAGCGACAAAAAAAAATCACAGTTTTGTTTCTTTTGGACGCTCTACTTTTTCGGCGGTACCAAATGGACGATTCCCATTTGGACGCTTTTAAAAAAAATTGTGCTAAAGCAATTATTATTATTATTATTATTATTATTATTATTATTATTATTATTATTATTATTATTATTATTATTATTATTATTATTATTATCATTATTATTATTATTATTATCATTGTTATTATTATCATCATTATTATTGGTGTTATTATTATTATTGGTGTTATTATTATTATTATTATCATTATCATTATCATTATTATCATTATTATTATTATTATTATTATTATTATTATTATTATTAATATTATTATTATTATTATTATTATTATTATTATTATTGTTATTATTGTCATTATTATTATAATAATTATTATTCTCATTATTATTATTATTGTTATTATTAATGTCATTATTATTATCATTATTATTATTATTATTATTATTATTATTATTATTATTATTATTATTATTATTATTATTATTATTAGTATTACTATTATTATTATTATATATTATTATTGTTTATTATCATTACAGTCTTGTATCTTTACTGGTGTTGCCATGATGAGTGAATATAACCTAAAATGTCTCATTTCCATATTTACATACTATGAAAAGGTGCAAGAGAGGCCGCAGGTATATTTGTAGGGGAAGGGGGGCAAAATTAAAGATATTATACCTATATGGTTGATGGTATAGAGTTATATCAATATACTCACTTTAAATTGGCCGCATGGGCATGTATTTACATTATCTGCACGAGTTACCTTTTGACTTTCATCACTCATATACTGAAATATCATGACTTGAAATATCAACGGAATTATACATTCATTTGAGATGCTGTGGGCCACTGCTTCAGATTGGAGTGAATATTTCCAATCTCTAATTGTGTATTTGTACTGTATGATGTATGTATGATATAAAAATGAAGAAAGCAAATATTTAAAAAATATGAGTATCTTTTTCCATTAAGAGTGTATGTATGTATGATATGAAAAAGTATTTAGATAAAGAAATGATCAAAAGTGAGCCTTTGTCATTTTTCCAGGATGTGAACTTTTGTCATGTGAGGTGATGTCCGTGCATCCCGGGTCCCATCCTCAACCATTACCGGTGACTGCCACTAATTCTGGCTGTCAGAACATAAGGCTAATGTGACTTTTTTCACTAAACACCCCATTAAGTAAATTCCTTTGCTAAGGATAGAATAATTATCAAATTTATAATGCCTTTGACCCGAGTGGTGTCACGTGGTCAGAAGTGACCCTTCATCCACCAGGTGATAATATGGAAGGGGTGACAAATGATCCTTGGGATGGGCGTTGGCCCCGCATGGGGTATCGACTGCATGCTTTATGTTATCGATACCTTAGGGATTTTAGAGGGGGTTCACACGAACTAACGGTTCGTCGAACGCGGTTCGACAGACACGTGTTTAAAGTGATGTGTGAACGTGTGAACAGGGTATTTGGGGTTTAACCAACGTGTTCGACAACCAAATACCCCGTTCACACATCACTTTAAATACGTGTCTGTCGAACCGCGTTCGTATAAACCCCCTCTTAGTGACATCCCTCCGAACCAATTCATTCAATATTATCTTTATGAGTGAGGAATCATCTCCACTCGAGGAAGAACACCGACCACTTTTATACTTCTATCGGTGCCGCTTTAGTATGTGGCCTACGAATTTTTTTTATCTGGTATAGTATGTGGTCTACCGAGAAACGCGCCCAGCTCTGCAGGTTAGGTTAGGTTGGGTTAGGTTAGGCTAGGTTACGTTACGTTAGGTTAGGTTTAAATGAAAACATTTCTGAGGTATTGTTGTTTGTTTTTATTTTTCCCTGAGGTAGGACACATTCAAATAGGGTAGGCCACATATTAAACCAGTTTCAAAAAGGTAGGCCACGTACTAAACCAGTTTCAAAAAGGTAGGCCACATACTAAACCTGTTTCAAAAAGGTAGGCCACATACTAAACCAGTTTCAAAAAGGTAGGCCACATACTAAACCAGTTTCAAAAAGGTAGGCCACATACTAAACCAGTTTCAAAAAGGTAGGCCACATACTAAACCGGCATCCCTCTATCCCTCTGTTCTGCTACCTCCATTAAATTCTTCCTTTGTTACTTTTGTGATAACATGCCTTTGGTAGCAAGAGTTATTGGCTATTTTATATCGATTAACCCCTATTGTACCCGAAGACACTTTTCCCTTTATTCACTTTCTCCCGGATATTTCGTCTTTGCGGAATCCCCCTCGGTACGATGTTGTCCACAATGATAGAAACGGATGTGAATGACTGGCCACGATAACCAACGCGGCACACAGTCAGTAGCCAAAGGCGTTGCAGACTGGATTATGCTCAGGTGTTGTTCCACAGTGCTGGTCCATCCTTTTATTGTCCGTCGTATCGCAGAGTCTGAAAGATTTCTTTTGTCTCAGGGGGCCACACTCCTCGCCACTCATTTGCATATCTTTGGCGATGGCATCGATAAAAGACGGTGGAACCTCCCCTTCTGATCCCTCCTTTATTCATGGGGTATTAACTACGTGTTCTATGCAGTCAATATTTGAAGGATTTGGCATCCCCCGCGATCAAAATCACTCAGCATTCTTTTACAAATAGAAACTAATTTCCATTCTAAAGAGAAATGCTAACAAATTTAAATTTCCATTGTTCCTCCGTTCCGTTCAACTCACCTTAAATCTCTGCTGTATCACCTCTATGACTTCTTGGTGGGACATTGTCTCCCGAGGGACAGAAGCTCTCGTTATTCCTATCTAAGTGGCGAAATACCTCTTTGGGCTCAGATTTTTGCCCTCAGCTGTGTAAGATCATCATTCCTTAGCCAGAAAAAAACTGTAAAGTGTGCCACTGTTCAAGGAGCTTTAAAAGAGAGCTTCAGTATTATATACTTGATATCCATAAATCCATGAAATAGTTCACATTGTAAACAAGTAGGTATCCTATAGATTTACACATATGTGAGGAATATTTCAGTTTGAGTTGTACAACCAGTATTACGTTACCAACGGCTGCAAAGAGGACGAATGGCTAACATCTATTTTGTTGCCAGCTAGCCATGCTGAAGGTGACACCGAAGAATTAGGCGGTGGCTGTGGGCGGGGTTGTGGTCGGTGGCTTTGGGGAGGTGTCGGGTCTCCATGGCCACCCTGCAGCAGGGTCAGCCAGCCATCCGCCCCTACCATACCCTTATTGCAGCGTCATCTCGCCTCTGGCGAGTGCGATCCTCCAATCAAATCTGAAGAAGAGACTACTCTTTTTGTCATAAATGGTTGTAATCAATTTCGCCGAAAATACATGAATGATAGATGTGAGCGTGAATATTTGTATTTATGTTTATTATTTGTCACGACGTCTTTGCCTTCCAACAAGCAACATGTCGAACTTTATTCATCGTTGCAATGATTTTGTCGGGTGACTTTCGTTCGTTGAGTTGTCACCTTTCCTGCGTGGAGATTGAAGTGAATTGACTCTTGCTCAGTTACCACATCTCTGCAACCGGTTACGTAATACAGAGGACATTGATTTACACACGCTTTTTTCAGTTATATACTTTTTACTTAAGAGACCAGTCACAATAGTTTTGTAAAAGCTGACTTGATATTGTGATTTTGTAAAACCTGTTTATGTCTCCTTTCTGTACGTCAGTGAAAAAGTTTATTTCACCCGGGACACCACTCTCAAATAGTCGACAGGAGTGTTCTCAAGATATTTACCACATTCGTATGAACAAGCATGTTGCTGCAGGTGGAGCTATGTGCGTGCATATGGTTTGATGAATGGACAAGCTTAGTCTATTGTGTGGCGAGACCAGTGGCCATTGTATTGGAACTAATGGTGATTGTTCTCAGTAGGAACTCGTTTTGATTTTTTTTTTTCGTTTTTGCTCATACTTCATTATTCTCATTTCAGCTTATAAAAACATACATGGGAAGACGTTTCTTATGTTATAGACCTAGGAGCTTGTGGTTTCCTCTTGTACAATTTAGAATTATAAGTAGTGTATAGGTCTTGTTTTGATTTTTTCCGTTTTTGTTCATACTTCATTATTCTTATTTCAGCTTATAAAAACATATATGGGAAGACGTTTCTTATGTTATAGACCTAGGAGCTTGTGGTTTCCTTTTGTACAACTTAGAATGATAAGTAGTGTTTAGGCCTTTATCTATAAGGTGGCAAGTTTGGTACACAATATTCAAAGAAAGATAGAAGTCTAGCTAAACAAAATACTCTGGCAGGCCGTCTGTTGATACTATCCCTTCTACTTACCAATATCTATGGTTAGGCAAACTTTAGATATACCTACTTAAGGCTCGGGTCTGGTGTATTTCGTAGGCACCGAAGGCGGAGGCCACGGCATCCCTGGGGAATCTCACCAAAGCAACTCTGCCTATCTTCCTTCCCGTTGGTCCTTACGCCTCTTACCCTCAACACTCGGACCTATTTCCGACCCCGCGTCCCCTCTTTGGTATCTTCTTCTGCACTACTGCTATCGCCGCTCTTTCCTTTCCCCTTTTCCTTTCACTAGATTTCCCCCCTTACCCTCTTCCAGGGTCGCCACGACAACCGTCAAGTTTTCCTTTTTTTCTAACCACTTCTAGTAATAATAATAATAGTAATGGTAATAATGATAGTAATAGGAAAGGCAATGATAATACCAATAGTAATAATAATACATACATATACCAATGGCTATTTCCCCCTTACAAGCGAGGTATCCAAAAAATAAATGCATAAAATCCACTCCCACCCATTCCATCCCCACAGACTCCACTCCCATTCACCTCCCCCTCCCTCCCTCATATCTAGGCTCCTCCTGGATGACGGGTCATCCCTGCATCTCGCCCACTGCCCTGGGTCAGAAGCAGTGTAGCAAGACACAACACATTCACAGCAAGGCCGCTTCATTTAATCGGCGATCCCCTCCCCCCTTCTCCGTCTCCTCGTATAGAAAAAAAGAGAAGACGGGGAGAAATCCCTTCGGGCTGCGTCAAGATATCATTCACACATACTCCCTCACCCCATCCCCCCCCCGCTCCCTTCCATACATCAGAGCATTATCCATACACAACTATTCTCCATTCATCCCTATCTCCTGTCTTCTCCCTTCGTTCCTCAACAGTCATTCCCCTCTTTCCCAGTGCCCCTTTTACCCCATCCATCCATCTCATCCTTGGTCGCCCCCTCATGTTCACTACCTTTATCTCTGCATTCCATACCTCTTTCACTAATATTTCTTCACTCATTATTTCCATGTGTCCAAACCATCCCAATATTCTTCCATCAACCCTATCTCCCAACTCCCTTTCCAACCCCGCTCTCCTCCTCACCTTTTCATTCCATCCTAGTAACCCCTATCATACTTCTCAGGCACCTCATCTCAAACGCATTCAAACTCCTTTTCTCTTCCTCTCTTATGCTCCATGTTTCTGTCCCATACAATGTTGTCGGCACAATCATTCCTTCATACAATGCCCTCTTAGCATCCATTCCCAAATGTCTATTTCTCATTACAATTTTTAATACCCCAAGGCATTTACTAGCTTCTCTCAATCTACATTCTACCTCCACCCCACCCCTCCCTGTCCTGCCACATTCGCACCTAAGTATCTAAAACTATCCACTTCCTTCTGTCTCTATCCCTTAATACTCACTTCCAGTCTGCTGCCACTTTCTCTCCTTGTACATCTCATCACCTTACTTTTTCCTACACTTATCTTCAACTTCCTTCTTTCACACACTTTCTTAAACCCTGTAACTAACTTCCTTAATCCCTTCTCTGATCCTGCTACAAGCTTAGTGTTGTCCGCAAACAACAACTGGCTTATTTCCCACTTTTCTCCATTTTCTTTAACCATTTCCAATTTTTGGCCCATTACCCTGCGTTTACCTCTCGCACCACTCCACCCATGTATAATTGAACAGCCAAGGCGACATAACACATCCCTGGTGAAGTCCTACCTTCCTCAAACCACTCTCTCCATTTCTGATTCTAACACAGGCTCTACTACACACGTAGAAACTCTTGACTGTTGTTAACAGCTATCCTCCTATCCCATATACCTGTAATAAGTATAATAATTATAATAGTGATTATAATAACAATGATAATGCTGATGATGGTGATGATGATGACGACGATGATAATGATGATGCTAATGATGATAACAACTATAATAATGATGATTATGATTTCACCTTTTTTCATTTATTATCAAGCCTTGGCCAACAGCCTTCACCCCTTTCCGCCCATACTTATTAGTGTTGGCACGCCTCAAATTTCGCCGCCCGTTTTTTTGTTTTTGTTTTTTCTTACGTCACGTTTTCCATTTTCTTGCGTTCGTTCTCTTATCTCTTCATCTGGCGCCACTGAGGAGGACAGAGGTCAGAGGGCATACCAGAGAAAAACCTCCCCTTAGTTTTCTTTTCTTTTTACTATTTCACTGGCGATAACCAGCGCTTCTACCCTTGGAGGCAAGATCGCAAAGAAGAGCCGAAGTCATTGAGATGGTAAAAGAGAGGTTTGTGAAGGAGGGCAGAGCTAAGGGATAGTAGAAGTTAAAAGTGATCATTTTTCTTTTATTTTGAGTGGTAGTAGTCTTATTTCATACAAAAATTATGGGTGACTCTGGTCCGTAGGGGTGTACCTAAAGTCCCTGAAATGCTGATCACATAAAACTTATGCAGGGCCGTTCCCTAAATGAAGAACGCTAGAACAAATGCCAAGGGAGACTTACTCGGGAAGGGCACAGAGGAGAGCCGAGGTCGTTAACCTCATAGAGGTGGTAGTATTTATGGTGGTGGACGACATCTCGAAGGTCTAAATTCTATTCTCTATTTACTTGATCTCTGCGGGTTTATATTTGTTACTTATATTACCAGGGAGTATTTTTGAAATTTTCGATTTTATGTTTTTCTTTGTTTATTCTTCAGGATGATGTCTGCAATCTAATACTTCGACGAATAGTCTTGTCCACTAGTATGCCTTCTCCATGTTTAATTAGACATAAGTGATCAAGGGCCTCTTGGGCCCTTCATGATCACTTGGTCCTGCGAAGGACCTGTGATATCCTGCGGATGCAACTACATTTGTAATGATTGGTACAAGGAAGCATCTTTTAATGTCTTTGGTTGTTTCTTATTGAAACTCCGAACGGGTCTTTGGAAAACTAGTTAGAGGAAAGAGGTGGGATTTGATATGCAAATGCATAATGTAGCTGGATATAAACATTCTGTTGTTGTAATATTACATAACTGATATGCAAAAGCCTTCCAACGTCACAAAATAAATGGTTATTAAATTATATGTTAAACTGAATTAAGATCAAAGTTCAGAGATATCTAATGTAGCTGCATCCTGAAGTTGTTGGAGGGAATCGCAGTTTTTTCACTCAAAATATATCTTCAAAATTGAGTCAATCGACCTGGGATCAAGCAGTTTATATTCTAACATTTTAATCGGTTTTGTAAATCAGTTTGTTCGAAAACAAAAAATATTTACCATTTAAGTTGCTCGCCGCACATATATAGACACCGTCTCCTAATTCTAGCTTTCACGTAAGGTGGTCAATAAAGATATTCACTTGAACGAAATCGTGTGACGTTTGAGAGAACGAGATCTATACAGTGCGCCACTGTGAAGCGGATGTGGCGTTCGCGTCATGTCAGGCAGCAAGCATGATAGATAACTGAGCGATTCTTTACTATCGAAACACTGCCACAATGTTTCGCTTGCAAACGAGCCTCAGTGATACGAATAAAAAAAAAAAAACACAAATGGAATCCTTTGGTACGAAAAAACATTCGCCGAACACAGCATTGCCCATAGATAATTCTACGTGCGAGTTTTCAGCTCTCATCCGGGAGTATATTACATGTCGATCATGAGTTCATCATGTGATTCAAGACCATGCTGAATCGCATACCTGCACATACAGACATGCATACACACACACACACACGCACGCACACACACGCACACACACACACACACACACACACACACACACACACACACACACACACAGCACTACCCATAGATCGGTAATACGAGCTCTGAGCTCTCTTTCGGGAGGGAAATAGCTGTCAATCACGAGTCCAACACGTGATCCAAAGACCAAGGTGAATCACACACACACACACACACACACACACACACACACACACACACACATACACGTACACAAACGCACACACACAAACACTAATACGTACATAACTTTCATGCCTGAATGTATATGAATGCCTGCTAGTGTGTGTACCTTTATGCATACAAATGTCGAGTCTTTCAAGTGGGCATCCTATTGCCTCCATCTCATGCGCTCACCAGCAGCAAATCGATTCAATTTCCTTCATCAGACGACCAGAGCCCACATACCTGTTGATTAGGTCCTCTTCCTGCCACGCCAGGAAAATAGCCCCGTAGGCTCCTCACACCTTTTCTGGCCATTCATATGTCACAAGCTATATCATCAGAATGAATTAGCCACAACAAAAAATTGGTGGGTTTTAATTATAGCCTGTAATTCAATCTAGCGTGAATTGGAAGGGTCGATAAGGTGGCTTCAACCCTCGCAACTGGACTCTCTCCCCATCTCGCGGGAGACCAGACCTGAGGTATAATACATTTGCCCCCACCCTTACCACATCCACCGTGAGCCAATTAATGTAAAAACTTTGCAGAGGGGAATTAGAGGCCATAGTTCGGCTGGCAATTATCCTGCCATCACCCTTGTGTACCGGACTTTCCTTTGCACACCTGCACACGGGTGGTTAATGAGACCCTGGGACGCCCAGGTGGCTCGAGTGGTGCCTCTCGGTCGACCGGCTCGTACCCCACCCTACCCCTCTCCCGGTTCATGCTCCGAGGTCAGCTGGAGCCTCTGCTCGAACTCGAGACCCGATATGTATATTTTCTGAACCTCAGGAGGACTGTGGAACTTTTGTTCTCAGCTTTTGCGAACGCCTCTCGGTCGACCGGCTCGTACCTCACCATCCACCTTTCCCGGGTCATACCCCGGGGTGTGCTGGAGCCTCTGCTCGAACTCGAGACCCGATGTGTATATTTTCTGAACCTCAGGAGGACTGGAACTTTTGTTCTCGGCTTTTGCGAACGGCTAATGCGAGTCGGCCCTCTTCCGTCCACCATTAATGCAGCACGACGGGACCTTTGGAATCTCATTACTATTTAGCGTGCGAAACACGTTTCCCGCCCTCCTTTCATTTCATCCACCCTTTTCTCCCACGAATAAACATGCGTGTGTGTATTTACCTAACTGTAGCACACAGGAAAAGAGAAACGCTCGTCGGGTCCCGTCTTCTGCTCTCTGGTTTATCATACCCAGCCTCAAATTTGTGTGATCCACCATGGTCTTGGATCACGTGTTGGACTCGTGATCGACAGCTATTTCCCTCCCGGGTAATGATGTGATCTTACACGCACACACATACCCAACTCCCCGCCTACGAGATTTGGAGTAACAACTCGCAGTGCAGCGATACTGAAATTATTTCAGCCCTGGGCGGGATTCGAACCCGGACCGCCGTAGTGGCAGCCGGGATCTTTACCACTGCGCCACGAGTCGTGTGTGTGTGTGTGTGTGTGTGTGTGTGTGTGTGTGTGTGTGTGTGTGTGTGTGTGTGTGTGTGTGTGTGTGTGTGTGTGTGTGTGTGTGTGTGTGTGTGTGTGTGTGTGTGTGTACGCGCGCACTCACGCGTGTATGTATATGTGTATGTGCATTTACCTAATTGCACATACTTAATTGTAGTACACAGGATCGGAGCAACGTTCGTGGGTCCCCGTCTCTAACTCTCCGACTTTAGCTGTTACAACATTAGCTTTCATTTTTACTCCAATTATCGTACTTATATTCTGATTTGTGTATAATTACAAAGGATTACAAAGGCGGAGCATGCCGACAGGAGACCTTTTGGTCCATAGCTAGGTCGGATGCGAAAAAAATATATATGAATGATAAAAAAGTAGATAGAATAAAAATCATAATAATATAAATAATAATAAGTAAAATAAATAAATAATACATAGGCATAGTTAAATGATAAACAAACAGGTAAATAGTAAATGATAATAGACTGACAAATAAATGATGATAAATGGAAATCAAGCAAATAAACAAACAAATAATAACAAACAAATAATCAAATAATATAAAATAAACGACAGTCATTACAGTCTGGGCTACATCGCCTTCTAAATTATTTCAAATATTTATTCATCTGTATGTATTTACATTCTTTAATGTGTGTGATTGTGTATGTGGAGGTGCTCAGTGGAAAATAATTTCTCATGCTTTTTCATGTCCTAATACACGTTTCGTACAATGTACCCATAGACCGATTTTTTTCTTTATATTTACAGTTATTTTCAGCCGTTCAGTAATAAAAATAAACGTGGGGAATATGACAAGGAAGAAATGCCCGAAAAGGGGTTTGGTTGGCGCAAGAAGTATTCTGAGGAGTATTCTGTCTGTCTGTTTGTCTGTGTGTCCGTCTCTCTGTCTGTATGTCCTCATCTTTTTGTCTATCTGTCCATCTTTGTGTATCTCTGATTTGTACCCCTCTGTCTGTCTGCCTGTCTCTCTTTCCGTTCGTTAGTCTGTCTGCCGGCCTCTCTGTATACGTGAGGCTTCATTAAAGGCATATCGTTGTTCACCTTTCTCAAACCTGATATTCGATATCCTATTAGGATCAGAAGCTCACATTCACAGCCACACGTGCCCTCACCGCAAATTTCTCCCAACACTTGACAGCAACAATTGACACTAAGTAGATAAACAACGGGAATTGTAGTTCTTTAAGAACGAGATTTATTAACACTTGTCATTATGTGGGCAACAGTACCGCATAATACGTAGAACATATCTTCATCACTATGATGAAGGGCAAGTACTTTGTAGCCATTTTCCGATTAAAATGTTCTTTGACCGAATTTCTTCTTGAGCGACTTGAAAAATCATGACATGGTACGTTTCCAGAAGCTATCACGTTAGAATTTCAGAATTTCTTTTCTGAACCATCCTAAAACACACACACACACACACACACACACATACACACACACACACACACACACACACACACACACACACACATACATACATACATACATACATACATACATATACATATATATATATATATATATACATATATATATATATATATATTTATGTATATTGAAGTGGGAGAATCGTATACACGAGACTCAAAGTAGGAGGTTATTGCCCGATGTCTCGGTCCTGTCTTGCTGGAAAAGACTTTATCTTATCTACGAAAAAATATTGGAAAATAATGTTAATAATAGTAACAACCTCAGTGTCATTTACCGTATTCCCTGCATCGGCTGTTCCTCATCATACTTCGGCGAGTCAGGTATTTGCTTAAGGGATATACCCAGAAGAATTGCCATGTCTCTACTTCTTCTTTTTTCAGTATTTTCACATTAAGTGATGTGCGTTTTAGACGTTAGAAAACAAAAATAGTTAAATGAACTTCAGACTTGGAATATTTGTAGACGTTTTACACATGTATGTGTGTGTGTGTGTGTGTGTGCTGTGCTGTGCTTCCACACTTCGTTCCGTATTGAGTGGACTATTCCACTCTTCGTTCCGTGTTAAGTGGTCTATTCCACTTTTCGTTCCGTGTTGAGTGGACTATTCCACTCTTCGTTCCGTGTTGAGTGGACTATTCCACTCTTCGTTCCGTGTTGAGTGGACTATTCCACTCTTCGTTGCGTGTTGAATGGACTATTCCACTCTTCGTTCCGTGTTGAGTGGACTACTCCATTCTTCGTTCCGTGTTGAGTGGACTATTCCACTCTTCGTTCCGTGTTGAGTGGATTATTCCACTCTTCGTTCCGTGTTGAGTGGACTACGGACTACCTTGAAAAGACCACCAGCTCGCTCGTAAGTCGATTTCATCTTCTCCTTGGCCTTGCAGAGTTAATCTGCAAATATATTTGACCAAAGTCTGGATCAGAGAATGCCAGTGTGTGCGTACCAGAAGCGTACCTGTATCCTGTAGGATACACAAGGTCGAACATTATACCATACACTGGTGAATCTGTCCCTTATGGCCGGTCAGTTAAGCGCCCGACTTTGGTCCTGTTTAATGGGGCTATCACATTGGGCAATTTTTCCTCCGACATCCTACCTCCAACCCCCATTCGAATACCTAGAACGTGACTTCGTTTATAGACATCTAGATTTCTCTAAGAACATTTCAACAGTTTGTCTAACATTCGTATAGGTTTGCAATCTCTTAGCTTATCATTCAGCTTTGCTATATATAATGAAAAGGTAATTTGATATTTGGAAATTTGAAAATTCAAATATTGTAACCGAAGTCGTCTTTACTCAAACGAACTCTCAACTGTCGGCGCTGGTGAAGCCTGTGGAAGCCCAGTGTGATAACCCCCTTAAGTAAGACACACTGTGTACAAGCCTCTGCTTATAAACACGACATTCATTGATGTCCTCTTGGAGCTGTGGCAGACACATACTTTTGTGTCGTAGATCTACGACCCGAAAGAGTCCTTTAACGACCTCGTAGATTTACGAGTATCGTAAGTACTTGACGTAAAGAAATACAGTCGTTACCGCTTCACCCGAGACTCGAAACCAGTGTAGTACTTATAAATGAGGCCATTCCGTATCTATGGACAACGCTGAGGTAACTATTCTTGGCAGGGATGTATATCGAGTATTTGCTCCTAACTCGTGTTCGAAATTTCGATGTTAAAGTTTGAAATAAATTTCTACGTACTTTTACAAAGCACAAGAAGGAACGTAAATACAGTAGACTGGAATACTGTATTGTATTCCATCATCGATAACCAGCGCTTCTATCCTTGGGCACAACATCACACCGAGAAAGTGGAGAAATGGAAGTGGTAAAGGAGAGGTTTAAGAGGAATAGAAAGAATCAAATACGTCAACTTCGATTGCTGGATTGATTCATTTTAACAAATGGAAATAGGCTTCACCGCAAGGACTCGAACCTTTGCCGTAGCGACTGCTTATTTCCATTTGTCAAAATGACACACGACTTGTCGGATCGCTCGCCATAATAAAAACTCTGTGAAATGAGAATAGAGACCGAGCTGGCCTAGTACCGTTCTTTTTGTACGGCCTGGGT
>NC_134801.1:24375842-24385842 GCF_046742065.1 Oratosquilla oratoria
TACGTTCCTCTTTTTAACCGTTCTTAACACGCCTAAAATGCAGTACTTCTCAAGCATCTCACATCAGAGGTATTCATTTCTTTTTATCCTTTTAACATTCCAACTCTGCTATACATATGCAGCACCATGAACGTAACCGCATTTTCATTAAGCATACAACCTCTTCTTTGCGCTCGTTTGAAATACCAATTAATCATCACACCTTTCATTCCACCTCGACATTTATTCGCTTCCTTTACCCCGTAACTCACTTTTCACGCAATTTACGCAAGCTTTTGAAGTTTATAGCTGCTTTAAGTGAACCCTCACGCGTGTGTGTGCGTATGTGTGCGTGCGTGTGTGAGTGTGTGCATATATAAGTGTGCACGTGTATGAGTGTATGTGTGTGTGCACGTGTGTGTGTGTGTGTGTGTGTGTGTGTGTGTGTGTGTGTGTGTGTGTGTGTGTGTGTGTGTGTGTATGTGTGTGTGTGTGTGTGTGTGTGTACGTGTGAATGGGGGCCTGGGTATGCATGCGTGTGTGTTTGTGCGTGCGTGTGTGTGTGTGTGCGCGCGCGCGTGTGTGTGTGTGTGTGTGTGTGTGTGTGTGTGTGTGTGTGTGTGTGTGTGTGTGTGTGTGTGTGTGTGTGTGTGTGTGTGTGTGTGTGTGTGTGTGATTCACCATAGTTCACCATGGCCTTGGATCACGTGTTGGACTCGTGATCGACACCTATTTCCCTCCCAGAAGAGAGCTCATAGCTCATATATGATCAATCTATGGGTAATGTTGTGACTTTTCACGCACACACACACACACCCAACTCCCCGCCCACGAGAGTTGGAGTAACGACTTGCAGCGTAGAGATACTGAAAATATTTCAGCCTTGGGTGGGATTCGAACCCGAACCACGGTAGTGATGGCGGGAACTCTAACCACGGTGTGTGTGTGTGTGTGTGTGTGTGTGTGTGTGTGTGTGTGTGTGTGTGTGTGTGTGTGTGTGTGTGTGTGTGTGTGTGTGTGTGTGCACATGCATTTTTAAGATGTTTACACGATTTTCTTTCAGACGCTATCTCTCAAAGCGGATGACTACAGTAACTGCTTGGTCGTATTCCAAGTCCATGTCTTAGAATACGACCAAGACTGTGTCTTAGAATACGACTAAGAAGACTGTGTCTTAGAATACGACCAAGAAGACTGTGTCTTTGAATACGACCAAGAAGACTGTGTCTTAGAATACGACCAAGAAGACTGTGTCTTTGAATACGACCAAGACTGTGTCTTGGAATACGACCACGACCGTGTCTTGGAATACGACTAAGACTGTGTCTTGGAATACGACTAAGTCCATGTCTTAGAATATGACCAAGCCTGTGTCTTGGAATACGACCAAGACTGTGTCTTGGAATACGACCTGGATTGTGTCTTGGAATACGACCTAGACTGTGTCTTGGAATACGACCAAGACTGTGTCTTGGAATACGACCAAGACTGTGTCTTGGAATACGACCAAGACTGTGTCTTGGAATACGACCAAGACTGTGTCTTGGAATACGACCAAGACTGTGTCTTGGAATACGACCAAGACTGTGTCTTGGAATACGACCAAGACTGTGTCTTGGAATACGACCAAGATCTTCAGATAAGCACTAACATGTGTACGGACAGGGTAGACTGCATTTATTTGGTTACACAATGTAGCATGAGAGTGCGAAACTCGGGTAGCATGACTTTCAGCTGCTATGGCCCCACAGCACGAGCTTGGGTCAGGCCGTCTGCTAGAATGGACCTGTGCAAAAATAGAATTCTTTCCCTTAGGTCCCATTCCTCGATGTTGGATAGTTTCGTTCCCTCTGCACTTCGGGTGATGTCATGTTTCCCCCCCCCCCTTGATATTTTGCCATTGTGGTTGTCCACATTCCACATACTCTTCACTATTTTGACAGTGCGCCATAGAGTCACGCTAGGTTAGATTAGGTCAGGTCAGGTTAGGGTAGGTAAGGTGAATGAGATTAATTTGAATTAGACCTAGTTGGGTTAGTTCTATTTAGGTTATTGTAGGTTAGTTTAAGTTAATCAGGGTAGTTTAGGCTTGATTTGAATTAGTTTAGATCTATTTAGGTTACGTTAGGTAAGGTTAGATTAGGTTAGGTTAGATTAATGCTGTGGTTACGGAATCGGGAAAGGGATCCAAAGTCGGGGAAAGGACCTGAAAGGACCTGTTAAGAAAGAATTCCGATTTTAAGGCACGTTTTGCTCAATGCGATTAATCATTAGCCTACCACCACACCCCATGGCGACGCCTATCCTACTACCTGGCATCCTGTCTGGGGTAAGCGCGTTGGTTGCAGGTTCGGTCAAAATAATAATCAGCCTCGTACTTTGCAGCTCGAAGCAAAACGACCCCATTAAAAAAAAAAAAAAAAAAGAATCAAGACTCTAGACAATCGTTTGATGATCATCGTTGAGACATGAACGATCATCGATGAACGATAACCACACCGAGAAAACGAACTTTTACTCTAATTATGGTGGTACCAGGTGTGTGTGTGCAGAGATGTCTCGTGGCGTGGTCATGTCTTTCGCGAGTAGCGTGGGTGCCTGTGCGTATTATGAGAGTGGGGAGGGATACCAACAGAAGAGTATTTTGTCGACAACAACCAGCGTTTCTGTCCTTAGAGAGAATATTGTACCAAAAAGATGGGGTCGTATAGGTGGTGATCAAGGGGAGATTTAAGGGGAACAACGGGACGGAGGGATTTTAGAAGGTAAGTGTCATCCATATTCTCTTTTTCAGGTGATAGTAGTCTCCACTCACGATAAAAAAGAAAGCTAAGTGAATCTGGTCCGTAGGAGAGATGGGTTCAACTTGTTTGACGAAAATCGTATTTCAAGGAATAGAAGGAATGGAAGGAACGGAGGAAGAAAGAGAAGGTGGTAGCATTTAAAAAATGGATCAATATTGTTGCGGAGCATCCGTTTGGCAACGCTAAAGCCAGTTACCTTCAGCATAATTCGTGAACGTCAACTCCGGGTATATGGGCATCATATGGCCTCACGTTTCCCTGATGATGTTGATCCTATTCAGCGTTGTCTCCACAAGAGACAGGAACCCTCGATGGAGGAGACGAAGAAGGGGACGACGCCCACAGAATTCATGGCTAACCTGTCGAGAATTGTTTGGAATGAGAAGGATGACTGCATGGGAGCTTGCTCGGAAAGAATATGGGGACTGATGCCGACGTTTGAGTGAAGCAACGCTCCTCCTGGCGTATGCTTTCAAATGATGATGACTGATGAAAGGGGTCTTCCTTGCCCCTCCAAAGACTTTCTTAAACCCTCTCCCTTCCTCCTCCTCCTCCTCCTCCTCCTCCTCCTCCCCTCCTCCTCCTCCTCCCCTCCTCCTCCTCCCCTCCTCTTCCTCCACCTCCTCCTCTTCCTCCTCCTCCTCCTTTCCCTCCTCCTCCTCCTCCTCCTTTCCCTCCTCCTCCTCCTCCTCCTCCTCCTTTCCCTCCTCCTTTCCCTCCCTCTTGCCTCGCCGGCACTCGAGACGAGTCCTTGAGATTTGCCCTTCATCATCTGCCCCTTGCCCCCACTTTCTCTTCTTCTCCTCTCTATCTTCCTTTACCTCTTCCCGCTCCTGCTCCTACCCCTGCTACTCTTCCTTCCTCCCCCTTCTCCTCCTCCTCCTCCTCTTCCCCTCCTCCTACTCTTACCCCTTCTCTTATGCTCTTTTACTTCTTTCTCCTTTTCATCTTCCTCCTCTTTTTCTTTCTCCTCCTCTCTCTCTCTTCTCTTCCTCCCCTTCACCTCTTTCTACTCCTCTCACTGCTACTGATATTACTATTAATATTACTACTGCTATCGCTGGTGTTGTTCCTTATCTCTCTTCTCCTCCTTTGCTCCACCCTTGTATCCTCCTGCTCTTTGTCTCCCTTCTCCTCCTCCTCCTCCTCCTCCTTCTTTTCACCTCGTCCTCCTCCTTCTTCCTCCCCCCTCCTCCTCACCATCCTCTATCTCCTCCTTCTTCTTAACACAAAAGCCCCAACCTAACCCCGCGCCCATTCCTCCTCCTTCACTCGCCCTCCCTCCCTACAACCGCCACTCCTGGTTGTGAATTTTTTAACACTTAGAATCCACTGGTATTTGAACCACCTTCATCACGGTTACCGGGCTTATGGGCTTCAGTTGCTCCCGATGCCAGTCGACTTTGATCCGGCGAAAATCGAACTCGGGACAAAAAACGGGCCTCAGTCTATCGATGTCCCATTGCATCTTCCCCCTCAGCTGACTGAAATCGCTTGACGGCAGTTAGAACGGAATCTATAGAACGCGTCTCCTTGATGAAGGTCAAGGGTAGTGAAGGAGGTATTTCGACGCTACAATGGCGGGTCTGATCCTCTGAGTATAAACTCTGACATCTGTTTACTTGTCGGTTCTACCCCCCCCCTCCCCCCACTCTCGACCCTCAGACTTGATGTCACACCTCGACCTCCCCCTCCAATCCTCCCCTCCCTCTTCCTTTTAGAGTACTTCCCCCACCCCCACCCCCACCCCCACCCCCACCCCTCTCACCATCAAGCCTCTATTCCTGGCTGCCTCAAGACTTCGTCTGCGCGTAGCCCCTCGGTGAAGATTTTTACTTTTAGTTCATAATTGTTATTTCTTTTTTAGTTTTATCTTATTTAGATTTATCTGTCATCTATTAACTATATTTGTTTTCTAATTTTGATAATATTTTATCTAATTTTCTTTTATTTTTTATTTTATTTCATTTTATTTCCTTATTATTTTTACATGATAGTCATACACTACGCCATAACTATACATCCCCATGGTCTTTCTTAGCGTACGTGGGGTACAAAAAAGAAATAGTTTAAAATTTCACACATTCATTACTCAGAAGTGGATTTTTAAATGGATATACAGCAAAGTAATGGTACTGATATTGTGTATACACAATATATCATGTTGACATTTTGAAGGACTGGTGACCTCGAGAGTAATGCTGGACAAATGCTCTTCTTTGGGTCATGATTCCAGGGTTGAGAATGATTGCTATAGTGGTTCCAGTTCGGGCCACTGGAACCCCGCCGTGGTTCGGTGGTAACGCGCGCGTCTGGTAACCACGAGGGGGTTTCACGCGTCTGCTCGAATCCTGGCCACGACGCAGAGGGCATCCACGCTGAGTAATGGCCGTTGCTCACCTCGGATCTGGGGTGACCTGGGCATCATTACATCAGCTTCCTCCGGATATGGTCTCAGCCGCGGGCGCCGTCTCTCTTGCATTCATATATGAACTGTTTCGAACTACCTGGAAGGTTAATGTCCGGGAGGACACCAGCACCGCAAACCACTGGAAAAATCCTCTGGTCACCGTATTTCATAATCGACAGTGCACTTTCTCTCCCTTCTTTCCTAACTAGAACTCTAATTCAAATCCCTTATCCTGTCTCCCCGTGTCCCTCGACACCTATAGGAGGTTGCCGTAAACATACACACCAAAAGACATCTTCCCACTCTTTAGGGTAGGGGTCGAGTGAAAGCACACACACACACACACACACACACACACACACACACACACACACACACACACACACACACACACACACACACACACACACACACACACACACACACAGCGATTAGAATGAAGTGTCGCTGAATTGGTCTCCAGGGGTCGAAACAATAGCATTACATAAGTATGGGCTCTACGAGGTATCAGGATTAAAACTCTTGCCATGGATCTTCAGGGAGTCGCAGACTGTCACACGAGTGGCAATAATCCAAAGAGTGTTAGTTAGTGAATGACTGACTACCGATTAGATTTAACGCTGAAAAGGTCTCCAAGTGGGCGAAGCAATAGCAATACATAAGAATGGGATACACGAGGTAACAGGATGAGAACCCCTGCCTTCGATGGGCTTTTCTTTCATCTGCGAGGAATTGATTTCCCCAATGCAGGTTCGTCAGAGTCCTTTCCCGTATAAGACGCCTAAAGGGATGAAATGATTCTTGAAACTTACGGGCGGGCAACTGAAGTGTGAAAACAAGGCGAGGAATCTCCATCATAGCTCCCCCGGCGCCAGCGGCCTAAACCCAACATGACCTCGCGTGACCCTTCGCGGATGCCAACCTCACGTCCCGCCGCGCGAGGCCTCTTCAAAGCAAACTCACAAAAAAATCAGGTTATTCCTATTTTTGATTCTTTGGAATACATACCTCATTGATTTTTACATGACGTTATCTCCTTTAATAAACATAATCCACTTTCCTTGCTTATCATATCAGTGAGTTAGTCACCGGAGCCCCAGGTCCCCGAACGAAAGCAGTCTCGTGCGAGCCTGGTGCTTAAGCCGCGGGTACGGTCATACGCTTCTTTTCGGTACGCTTATAGCTTGTAAATATAGTCCGTCGCGCTGAGCCACACAGTCGACCAGTTAGTTTATATAATGTAAAGGTGTCAACCTTTGGCTGAACCCGAAGCAGTTACCAAATCAGGGATCGAGACCTCATGTAGGATTACGAAGCATCTTTCCTTGGGGTCAGAAGCCTTTCAAGATATCAAATATTCATTTCGTCAGCAACAACAACCGGCACTTGTCCTTGTGGATAATACCATATAGAGGTGGTGAAGGAGAGCTTTAAGGAGGGTAGTGGAGTGGGGGATGGTAGAAGTTGAGTGACCAGTGTTCTTTTAAGAATAGAAATTACTCTTCAGTCATATAAGAGAAATGTGTGACTCTGGTCCATAAGGACATCACTAATTTCCCTAAAATAGGGGCCATATACAAGTAAAACATGAGCAGTCAATAACCTGTGGGGATGGGGGGGCGCTGGGAGAAGTCATGCAGGTAACTTAAGTATTTTTATATGATATTTACTGCAGCCGACACAAAGGATTACAAAGGCGGAGCATGCCGACAGGAGACCTTTTGGTCCATATCTAGGTCAGATGCGAAAAATCATAATAATGATAAATAAATTAATAGATAAAAACAATAATAATATAAATAATAAATAAAATAAATAAATGCATAGGTATAGTTAGATAATGAACAGATAAATAGTAGATAATAATAAATTGACATAACTAATAATAAATGAAAATCAAACAAATAATAATAAACAAACGGACAAATGATAATAAAACAAATAAACAATATAAAAGTCATTACAGCTTCTTACTTAGGTGTTTATTTAAATGATTCTTAAAGCTTCGAATTGAACTACATTGCACTGCCTCTGCAGGAAGTTTATTCCATTCATTAACTACACGGTTGGGGAAGTTGTTTCTACCCACTTCCAAATTAAATCTATTTCCGGACAGTTTGAGACCATTGTTTCTTGTAGGATTCTCATTCAGTGTGAAAATTTTGTCACTTCTGATGTTGTCAATTCCCTTTAGAATCTTAAAGACAAGAACGCTTCTCCGGCGTTATCGTCACAATAAGAGTTAAATTGAGAGCCTTATGCAGCCACCCACCCTCTCCTAGTAACCTCGCCCAGCCTAGGCCAGGGGTAGATGTAGTTGTTTGTGTATTTGTACATGTATTATCTACTTTATATCTATATAAGAATATGATAATGACAAGATAATGTAAAACTGTCACATCTTGCCCAGTTTTCACTTTGCGTCATTATGTCCTGTGGGCACTGTATCTTGTGGCATTTTGTCTATGGACTTTATGTCGTGGGGGCATTTTGTCTGTAGCTGTTTATACGAAACCCGGGGATATGTATTTACGATGCGTGAATGAAATCCATGGTTGTCAGAAATAACCAGCGCTTCTATCCATGTGGACAATATCGCATCGAGGAGACAGAACCACAACTATGGTACCAGAACGGAGGGATGGTAAAATGCACAAGTGGCTAGCGTCCTTTCCCGAGAGAAGGTTACTGTTGAATCATAAAAGATTACTGCATTCCTTTCGTCTGTAGGAGATCCACTAAAACTGGAAGGGACAAGTAACCACGAACAAAGGAGATAGTCAATTGTATAAGGAGTAAAGGATATAAGGGTTGACCACGTCAGACGGGACGTAGCAATAGCAATACATAAGCATGGGCTATACGAGGTATCAGGATTAAAACCCTTGCCATGGAAGGAACCACGCTTCAAGGGTCAAAGGTCGAGACCCGCAAGACCCAAGACCATATCGTTTCAGCCTTATGTTTACTCTCAAGATTGGGTCTTTCATCTCCATCCAGATGCCTCTCGGCAGGATCCTTCTTTGTATTTATACAGTGCATTTCGTCAGTAATAATCAGGGCTTTTGTTCTTGGTGACATTAGAGGAGGTGGCTGTACCTGAGGAGAAATCTAGGACGGTAGCAGAACGAAGGGGTAGTAGAAGATGAAAGTGATCAGCATTTTCATAGTGGAGACTCGTCTCTAACCATGAAACCATAATGAGTGACGTTGACCATAGTGATGTTATCATGCCCCTAAAATGGCATAAAACGTGCAGTCCATAACCCATAACGAAATGTTTGCACAGAGACGTTTGGTTAGTTTCATTGTCTTTGCGCACTATATGTCTATAAAGAAAACCAACAGCGAATAACGTTGCGAGCCCATGTAACCTGTAATGGGTTCATAAATAATTATAGAATATAGATAATGTAAATAAACTCTTCTGCCTGGCGTTCGACTTCCGTCCTCCCCCCCCCCCCTTCTCCTTATGTATCCAAAATCTATGATGACACTAAGGCCCTGTTCTCACTAGCGGTTCCAACCGCCGGAGTTCAATTACACTGCAAGTCAATGAAGGCGTTCATAAACAACCACGAAGTTTTTCTTTGACTATGCGGTGCCGCCGCGGTTCAAACCGCTAGTGTGAACAGGGCCTAACACTCTTAACATTGGGCAGACTCTTATGAAACGCGATTCTAGATGGGTACAGGATTTCGCTTACGGTATTCTAGAGTCCCGTGGTTCTCAACTTACGGTTCAATGAGCCTTTGTGGTCCACAATGGTTCACAAATGGGACTGTGAATAAGAACATAAGAATGAAGGAGACTGCAAGAGACCATAAGGCCTACACTAGGCAGCTCCGTATCCATCACCACCTGTCATCCCCATCCATAAAGTTGTCTAATCGTTTCTTAAAACAACTGATAGTTTCAGCGCTTACTACATGGTTACTAAGTTTATTCCATTCGTCAACCACCCTATTAGTAAAACCATGGATAAGAAACTAGTGATAGTTTGTGGATTTACTCGGGTTCTGTTCAATAGTGATGGGATTTCTAGGAGGCTAAGCAACAGCAAGACATAAGCACAGGAAAAGGTTGAGAACCCCTGTAATCTAGACTTATCTAAGAACACGTCAGCAATGTGTCTAATATTCGTATCTTAGGTTCAACTTCTCTTAATTCGCCATTCAGCCTCGCGATATGTGACGCGAAGGCATATTTGGAGTTTCGAAAAACAAACTCACAAAACTGGACGAAAATCGGTTCAATGCGAAGATGCACGTAACATCAAGAGATCATTCGAATCGATTGGATATCCAATTAACTTTAGAAAAACTGGAGTAATAACCTGGAAAATAAATACACAGATGAAAATAACACAATGACTATAAAGTGGAAAGTGAAAACGATCTTGATGAAATCATCTGTAACGATATTACTGCATCCAAACATTACATTTGTGGCTCAAAGAAAGTAAATAGGATTGCATGACTGAGGTTGCGATCTTTTGATACCAAAATTCACTCACCATCAAATGATTATATAAACTATAGATCCCCCATATTTGAAATATGTTATTTCGGTAAACCACTTGAGTATTTTTACCTTCGCGTCAGAAAATAAAATAATATTCTTGAAATGATGGCGTTGTTTTGGATTTCAGCAGTCCAACTATCATCAATGGATTAGTCTGTCCATATTTGGAGTAATTTTTTTTTTTTCGTATAGTCACCAAATTTCTCGAAAGATATTAATAGACTGGCATGCTAGCGAGGTAATCCATAGAAATAATACAACATCAAAAAACAGTTTTCAACAT
>NC_134801.1:24388342-24393342 GCF_046742065.1 Oratosquilla oratoria
GTAAATTTCTGAACCTTCGAGCCAGTCTCGGTCGTCTGAAAAATATTCTATCATGTTTCATTTTGTAAAAAATAATTCTGTCATGTTATCTGTGCTTTGTTAAGTTAGGTTATCTTTTTTATCAATTTGGCCCATAGCTCGTCCATAAGAAAGTATTTCACAGAAATTTCCATATTTACCCGTGTCGCTATTCAAAGGAATCTTCCATCTGGCAACATTCCTATTTGGGCAGGTAATCTTGCTTCACCTGTTCTTATAAAATTTTCTTTAATTTCCTCATCATTTCCAGTTAATATACTCCTCAGATATGCCTCCTGCCAAATTGCCTTACCTTAGAAATGCCATGTTTGGAAAGTAAATGGTATTGAAGTCTAAACACAACTGGAAAGAGAAATCTTGATGTTACCATTTGTGAAAACAGAAATAGCTAGTAGAACATGACCTACCAATGATCATCCACACGTTAACATTCTTCCAAAACTTTGCGTCGCAATTGGGACACCCTCGTATTAAGTTGCCTTAATTTTATTTATTTGTTTATATATAATCGTTCCTTTGCTATTGCCCACCAATAACTTTCTTAATCAATTCCGTTCTGGTATTTGTCTCATAGCGCTGTTTGGGGTAATGATTATTTCATGCCAGCGTTTCCCAACCTGGCGTGCTGAAACCAATTATAAGGGGTGCTGGGAGGTGATGCACACAAAATTCACATTGATATATGTATCACTGATTACCCAGTTGTGCATATTTGACTTTACCCATGCTATTTTATTTTTCTAGGGTGTTCTTATTTCTTCTACAAACAACATTGTCAATTTGTTTTAGTTCTAAGGAATCAAGAAAATAAATCTTCAAGCTGTACACTTTACTTTCTTTTATTCTTCTAATAATTAACAAGATAGGGGTGCTGGACTGGTTAGTCATGGCAACAGGGGGTGCTATGGTCGGAAAAGGTTGGGAAACGCTGTTCTATGCAATCAGTATTTCAGGAGCTTTAGATATATCCCTAACGACCAAGTCACTCAGTATTTCTTTATGTTTGGGGACAGATGTCTCAGAAAGGAGTGCTGCTCACTTTTAACCTCTACTATCTCTCTGTTTTGCTAACTCCCAAAGACATTTCCTTTAACCCCCCCCCCTTTAAGACTCTACCTCTTCTGTGCGTTATTGTCCACAAGAATAGAAGCTCTGGTTATTGCTGATGGAATACTCGTACGATTCTGTCACACGGTTTGGAGGTCTGGGCTTCAGCGGCTTCCGTCCACACGGTCCTCTTCCTCCTAGGCGCTTTGGCCAACTCCACAATAACTCTTCTCGAGAATTCCCCGGCCTCCAGTCCAGACTAGAGAACAAGGCATTTCATGACGTCACATCATTCATCGTCTCTGAAGACACGAAAGCCTTAAACCATGGTGTCCTTATTATCCACTGAAGAAACGACATATATCTTGATGACGTCGGTATCGTTTGGTGAGACGTCACCGCCTCGAGACGCCGAAAGACATTGTCGTCCTGAATGACTGGGCGACCTTTGGGCACCTGATGGACGTTCTTGATATCGCCCCTAAGGCCTCGTAAGTCACCACAGACCTTACGGACCTCGTTAGCCATCATCCATCATCCCAACTCATGCGACTTGACACTTGTTCTCCTATCGTATGCTCGAGCCCGTTTCACATTCCCCTACTCTTCAAAATTTTTCGTCTCATGAGGACGAAGCCCTTGTTTGGTACCACGCAGGGCCCCTCACAAAGGGGGCATAGGGGACACATGCCCTTAGGCGGCACATTTAGGAGGGTGGCAATGCTAGTTTGGACATGCCGCCCACAAGGCTGACAAAACAATAATGATAATAATAAAAATGTCAGAGGAGCCCTGAATATTTTACCGTAATATACGAATTTTGCGGTAGAATCAACAGAATATGAAATATATTTCCCTTATCCTTCCTGCAACAGGGACATTATTTTTTTTTTAATATCTTTAATTATTTCGCAAGCCAATAGCTATAATAGGCAGTAAGGGATGGTGGAGGTGGGAAGGGTTGATGGGGGAAGGAGGGCGTGGGCGTCACAGAGAATTGCCTCGGGGGCACCACTTAGGCATGTAAGGGCTCTGGTACCACGTACCGCTTGTTAGAGCTTTATCAAGTGCTTGATAAAGCTGTAACAAGTCGTACCAACAGAGGCGTTTATTTCTCCGTCTCTTCACGCTGTCGAGGGGTTCACGTGTAGCTGAATGAAATCGTCTGGCGGCAGAAGGGACGAGAGATAAGTGGGACTTGGAAAGAAAGGGGCTGGCAAAGTGGTGTTTCCTTTGGAGTTTTTTCCCGAAGACGAAAGGTGATTTTATGTTGTGAATGAGGAACAAACTTTGCCTCTCCGTGGCCGGTACAAATAGATAAAATTCGTTATTATTTGAAGAGATTTGATTGAAATTGTAAGCTCGAGACCAAAGCTTATGATAAGAATTAACTGTACTTTCTCCAAATGTATGGCTGATAACTTTAACTAAGTCGTTGTTTTTTAATCAGGCTGTGGAACATCATTCAACTCTGTCGAGTGTCGTGGTTCTAATCACTGAAGATGGCAGGAGGAGACAATGGGTCAAAGTGATAAGAATTAACTGTACTTTCTCCAAATATATGGCTGATAACTTTAACTAAGTTGTTGTTTTTTAATCAGGCTGTGGAAACTTATTCACCTCTGTCGAGTGTCGTGGTTCTAATCACCGAAGATGGCAGGAGGAGACAATGGGTCAAAGTAAACACGCTGAAGTTGAGACACAATCTACTCTCCTTCTGCATTCTTTTGTGTTTGGTCAGTTGGATTTTTCTCAAAACAGAGAGGTCCAATCTTTGCGCAGTAAATGTCTACACTTTTAATCTTCCTGCTATGCGCATGCGTGCATTTTCTAAAAAATGTCGAGTTTACATACGTTCATAATTGCTTGTTCGGAAACGATTGGATTTGTGTCTTTCGTCGGCTGCATTTATGTGTTTGTTATACAGTATTGTGTAAGTGCATTATATTCTAAAACGCATTGTACATGCTCACATAGATACTATATGCATACAACACATGAGATACAATGGGAATACTACAGATATATACGACGCAATGTCAATAAATCTTAAATCACCATCCTTCCCCCTGGTAGGCCTGTTAATCGTGGAAACTTTTTTTTTTTTTTTTTTTTTTTTTAGACCGATGATAAGTCACCTCCCCGTCTGGCCAGGACTGTCGGGAACCAACCCAACAATCCTGCAGAGGGCCCTGAGAATCAAACTCACGATCGCCCTCTCATGTCTTCGACTGGGCTACCATGAGGCATCATCAATATCTGCAGCAGTCCTCTGTTCCTCATATATACAACGGTTCCAGCCCCTTGGTATCAATTCGCATCGAACATAAATCACAGATCGTCCCTCCACGATCCACCAATGCTAACATGAAATTATAATTTTGAGTATTACTTTGACCCAAGCGATGTGGCAGGACAGAGGAATGCCTTTTCCCCTAATAGATGGTTTGATGGAAATTGACGACGAGCGGTTGTGGGGTGGGTGTAGGGTGACTCACCATGGTCTTGGATCACGTGTTGGACTCGTGATCGATAGTTATTTACTTCCCGGATGAGAGCTCAGAGCTCGTATGACCGATCTATGGGTAATGCTGTGACCTTACACGCACACACAGCCCCAACTACCCGTTCGGCCACCCTCAATAATAAGAACATAAGAATGAAGGAGACTGCAAGAGACCATAAGGCCTATACTAGACAGTTCCATGTCCATCCCTATTCATAAAGTTATCTAATTTTCTCTTAAAATAACAACCAATAGTTTCAGCGTTCACTACGTGGACACTAAACCTATTCCATTTGTTAACCACTCTATTCGTAAACCAGTTCTTGCCTATTTCTTAAACCTAAATTTGTCAATTTTAGATTCATTATAACAAGTCCTACCCTGCGGTCTCAATATGATGACCTTGCTTGTATCCCCCTTGTTAAAGCCCCTGATCCAATTGAATACCTCTATTAGATCACCCCGTACTCTGCGTCTCTTCAGAGAGTGTAAGTTCAGCCTGTTATTTTCAGAGAAAATTAGATAACTTTATGAATAGGGATGGACGTTGAACTGTCTAGTGCGGGCCTTATGGTCTCTTGCAGTCTCCTTCATTTCCAAGCCTTTGTATCATTTTGTAGGGAGAAGGCTTTTTGGTATATGTGTATCTACTGTTTCACTTGATTTCTGAGTGCGAGGGGGAGACTTTTCGGTGATATGGATTTATCCGTTCCCAACTTTTCTAAGTCGACCTATTACGACTATGTGAAGGATGAATCTGACTTTGTAACCAGAATGGCTTTATTTCCTGTCTATGCTCTACCGCGGAAGTGGTGGCAGACACAATGTCTTACGACAAATACAGAGAAGACTCTGAAGAAGTGGCAAGGTTGAGTTTGTTTCAACTACGAAAATCCTCCTGACGGATCGAAACCTCAGATGTCGCTTTGGCGACCGAGCCATCGCATCTCAGTTACCAACACTTATCTGGTGTATGTAATCACAACAACTTTGGCATTTCTTGTTTTCACCATGACACAGTATGTGGATATATGTGCACAGTATGTGGATATATGTGTTCATATGACACATTGTTTATATTCCCCCCCCTTTGTGTGTGGTTTGACGCTGGCCAAGTGTGTACTTTTGAACGTGTTTACATTGACCTAATATGGGCATCTTTATGTTTACGCGGCCCCAACACAAACAAACGTTAAGTGTTTGGACTGAGTTAATATACGACAATGTGTGTTTGTATTGGTCCTTTGTGTGCAGTGGTGAGTTTACAGATTTGTAGTGAGAACACATCACTTTTCTTTCTTCTCTCCTACATCCCCCATCATCCTTTTCATGCCCCGTATTTTGGAGACTTAGCATCCCGATGGACCGGAGTGAGTCAGCATTCTTTTATGCCAGGAGACGGACCTCC
>NC_134801.1:24395842-24398342 GCF_046742065.1 Oratosquilla oratoria
TGCAGTATCGTATCTAATTTCAACTTGGAGGTTTGCTTTAAGTGCTTCAGGCATTTACAAGTCTATAGAACAACTTTGGATCTTCTTTACTTTTGTCAGTTTTTCTTTAATTTTTTTCATTTTCTTTTAATTCATTAATATTCGTTTCTGATACTCTTGTCTTCCACAGATAAGCTCGTTACGAACCTGTCTGTATGTAGGAAATTTGCGTGCATACATATGCAGGTAAACTCAAAATTGTCCTACGCTAGAGGCATTACCATTATTTCTTTATTATTCTAAATTAATCATTTTGATATATTTACAATTGTCATTAGTTTTAGCAAGAGAAAAAGTGGGACACATCGAAATCTAGAAGGTTGAAGGCTTCGACAGGGCAGCTGCATTCCTCGGCCGAGTCTCGCACTAGCTGCGGAGAGAGCAAAAAGCAAAGTCGACGAAATTACATAATAGTCTGGGTCCGGTTTGCCCGAGCGCCCTGGGCTTCGCGAACAACAAAACCGATATTTGACGCATGGGAACGTGATTAGCAAGATCCTGTACCCGCTAGACCTTACATAATACCTCTGTTTAGCGGTCTGGGACTACAGAATCTGTGTCGATCGGTAAACTAACGAGATCTTGAACCACGGAAGGTTCTCTAGGATTCAGCGAAACCATTTGGACAACCTTCCATAATATATCTTCGTTGCAATTTATTTCTATTTTTGTTTTATCCTATTATGGGTAACAGTCTGTAAAACCAACAGTTTGGTTGATTTCCTGCGGCACATATATTTTCATCTACATTCTTCGTTTTTATTTCTTCTGTTATGTCCACTCATATTTTTGGTTTATATATTTTTGTGACTGTCAACCTAGTTTACCTATCCCAATGTAACGTGTGTGTGTGTGTGTGTGTGTGTGTGTGTGTGTGTGTGTGTGTGTGTGTGTGTGTGTGTGTGTGTGTGTGTGTATTCACTTGGTCTTTGGATCACGTGTTGGACTCGTGATCGATAGCTATTTCCCTCCTGGAAGAGAGCTCAGAGCTCGTAAGTCCGATCTATGGGTAATGCTATGACCTTGCACACACACACACCCCCAACTCCCCGCCCACGAGAGTTGGAGTAACACCTCTCAGCGCTGCGATACTGATATTATTTCAGCCCCGGGCGAGAGTCGAACCCGGACCTCCGTAGTGGCAGGCCAGAGCTCTAACCACAGCGCCATGAGAGGCGCTGTGGTTAGAGCACACACACACACACACACACACACACACACACACACACACACACACACACACACACACACACACACACACACACACACACACACACACACACACACACACACACACACACACACACACACGGCCCGGTGGCGGATTGGTAAAGCACTGGCCTCACAAGCCGGAGAACTGGGGTTCGATTCCCCGGCCGGGCAGAGACAAGTTGGGTTTGTCTCCTTTCACGTGTAGCCCCTGTTCACCTAGCAGCGAGTAGGTACGGGACGTTAGTCAAGGAGTTGTGACCTTGCATTCCCGGTGTGTGGAGTGTGAGTGGTCTCAGACCTACCCAGAGATCTGCTAATAATGAGCTCTGAGCTCACTGCCGTAGGGTGGTGTCTGGCTGTCTCGAAAAGAGGCTGCAGCAGATCCGAGGTGAATACACACACACACACACACACACACACACACGCACACACACACACACACACACACACACACACACACACACGACACGATGGTGCAGTGGTAGCGTTCGCGGCCGCCACTACGGAGGTCCGGGTTCGAATCCCACCCAGGGCTGAAATAATTTCAACATCGCTGCGCTGTGAATCGTTACTCCAATTCTGGTGGGTGGAGAATTGGGGGTGTGCGCGCGTAAAGTCATAGCATAACCCATAGATCGGTCATATATGAGCTCTGAGCTCTCTTCCGGGAGGGTAGTAGCTGTCGATCACGAGTCCAACACGTGATCCAAGACAATGGTGAATCACACACACACACGTACCTACACAAGCACACACACACACACACACACACACACACACACACACACACACACACACACACACACACATATATGTATATATATATATATATACATACATATATACATATATACACACACACACACACACACACACACACACACACACACACACACACACACACACACACACACACACACACATGTATGCATGTGCAGTATATTTACACATGTATACATATAGAAATACATATTCGTATACATGACGGCAATTTATGGGTCTATTTGGTATTTAGTTCTGGTTTCATGCAGCTGACAGTGCGAGCCCCATCCATCTGTCACACGAACCTCTTTGCATCGAGACGATGCGTCGCTCCCCGAATGGACTCGATGTTGTTCGACGAGACGACGACGATGATCTTCACTGTGTGCTTTTTCTTCGCTTCCTGCCTGGCTGCCATCTTCGCCCTTCTCCTCGGTCTGCCTCTGTTCTTCGTCCTCACCCTCGTTTCACAGGCCCTCGATCTCGT
>NC_134801.1:24403342-24410842 GCF_046742065.1 Oratosquilla oratoria
GAGGAAAAGTCCGAAGACTTCGATGAACTGTTCTTCGGCTATTTCGAATTCGAGGTCGACTACATTTTCGGCGAATGTCTCGAGGATCAGAGCGAGGACGTTCTGTTGCCCGACGAGGACCTGGAAGAGGCCGCTGAGGTCGCCCGGCTGCTCTCTGAGGTTTCCTTTTCACTCAGAGAGTGCACAAACATCCTTTCAAATATTACACCCAGAAAAAGGGGCAGAGGGAAGAAGAGGCGCTATTGAACAAGCAAAACATATAAATATACATTTTTTCTTTCGCCAAATATCAAGGTCTACAGCGGAGACGAAACAAAGAGTCAAAAAGTCTGTCTTGTGTGAATCGGGTCTACAAACTTTTCCTTTGAAAGAATTTGAGTTCTAACCAAACTCTCCAAAAGGTGTTTTGACTTGACCCTCTCGATCGGGGGAGGGATTCCCTCAGCTGAATAAAATCACCTGGCGACAGCAAAAACTACATCCAAATATTTAAAGGAGACAAAAATTGATATTACCCACTTGACTTCATCTTGTAGCATTAAAAAAATGTAAACATTAGGTGATTATACACGTATACACACCGACTTGGCGTGATAATGAAGAGCTCCGAGTTTTGTCCCTGCCTAGGGGTGAATAGCGATACAGCATTGTAAATCAGCACCCTCCTCTCTTGGAAAAAGAGATGTGTGTGTGTGTGTGTGTGTGTGTGTGTGTGTGTGTGTATGTTTTAGTGTGTATGTGTGTGTGCTCATGTGTGTAAAGTCACAACATTACCCATAGATGCCATACATATGCTAAGAAGAAGAAGAAGAAGGATTTTTTTTTTCTTTCTTTTTTTTTTTTTTTTTTTTTTTTTTGCTTACGACCCTAGAGAAGCAATCTTGACCTGGGATGTCAGCGTGTGAACTTTAGGATGTGTTGGATAAGGATTAACTCAATGAGCAAGACGATTCTCAAGGTATTTGACCATCAAACAAGTAAAGCAAATAGTGATGTGACGATCCAATTTTGTTTTAACCATTCCTATACAAGTCCCGATATTGCTCTAAATTTCCGATTCCAGTAAATGATCAATAAACGTACTATCCTCATAAAGTATTTGTTTATCAAGCCCTTTTCTGCGTTCGTTAGTCCAGATATATATATATATATATATATATATATATATATATATATGTATAAATTTTATATATATATATATATATATATATATATATATGTGTGTGTGTGTGTGTGTGTGTGTAAGCGGAATAGGAAACACAGGAGTCTTAGTCTTGAGTTTATTCCTGACTAGTTTCGCAGGTATGCTTTTTCAATAGAATATGTGTACAAACGGCCTATGGGCATTATATACATGGGGTGGGCCTCACCACCTCCCCGAGTTACCATAGTTGGTGACGAATGTGAACATCACATTGTGGCTAACGTAACAATGAAGAAATTTTTACAATTAAATATGATAACACTAATAACAAAGAAATTATTAATATTATTAATAGAAAATGTAACAATAGTAATGATAACAATGAAGATAAATATTTAAATAATAATAGTAACAATAAAAATAACAAAAATTATAATAACAATACAGTAGAAGTAATAATAATAATAATGAAAATAATAACTAAAATAAAAGTAATAATAATAAAAATAAAAAATAATAAAAATTATAATACTAATAACCAAGAAATAAAAATTATTAATAGTAATTATAACAATAATAGTGATAATGAGCATACCTGCGAAACTAGTCAGGAATAAACTCAAGACTAAGACTCCTGTGTTTCCTATTCCGCTTACATCAACCTGTCAGAATGTCTCAACAATATATATATATATATATATATATATATATATATATATATATATATATATATATATGTGTGTGTGGGTGTGGGTGTGGGTGTGGGTGTGGGTGTGGGTGTGGGTGTTCGTAAAGAGCTGGAGTCCAGGAGCCATGTTATCTGAAAATTTCAAAACAATGTCCTCAGAGTTACAGAATCTATTACCTTCGTTTCGAACCCTGTCCGGGGTACGTCCTCAGGGTTATACATTGTAAGCAAAAGGATTCAGTATAACCCTGAGGACGAACCCCGGACAGGGTTCGAAACGTCGGTAATAAATTCTGATACTAGAACATCGGTATACTATATAACTGAATCCTTTTGCTTACAATATATAACCCTGAGGACGAACCTCGGACAGGGTTCGAAACGTCGGTAATATTTTCTGTTACTCTGAGTCCAGTGTTTTGAAATTTTCCGATATATAAATATATATATATATATATATATATATATATATATATATATATGTATATGTATGTATGTATATATATATATATATATATATATATATATATATATATATATATATATATATATCGTTCTCTTTCATTTGACTCATCAATGAAGCAACTGATAGCTTAGTTTTTTTATATTGAAAAAAGAATAACCAAATGCTACATAATTAATCTTTATCTCTGTAGTAGTTGTGACCAATTGTGAATGGGTGTTGGACTCCGGTGACTATTTCTTGTTCAAAGTAAGCTGGATGTATGTTCACCCTTTCGGAAGTGGTATTGTCTTACATTCTGGCTGCCGCCTGCGGACTTTATTCAGCTAAGGTGATAAACCTGGTCACTGCCCAATCTGTCTCGATGGATATCTATCTACATACTGAAACTATATATATAGTACAAGAATAAAACACCAGAGGGAAAGAAGGAAGAGTACACTAAGTCATAGACGGTTGAAAAATATCGGAATGGCGGCGACTTCCTGAGTATCTCAGTGGGAGTAAAGGCAGAGTATACTTATTAAATTTTGCATTGAAAAAAAGAGAGAGATTTCGGGACATTAAGCACCGCGTGGTCTCCTGAAAGGAAAGCGCATAAGTATCGATCTGAGGACAGTGGCCACAGAATTAACAATAGAAGAGAGATGAAGGTGCAAGATTGTTGTACAACAGGGAGAAGGGTTCTTCAGTAAGAAAAGAAATGTTGATAAGACGGACGGTTTTAGAGTCTGCCTCACTCGGGAGTAGTGGGTGGTACGGAGTGAGCTCACTGCATACAAAAGTGAGTACAGTTATCTAAGGAACACAAAGGAAGAACAAACAACAGCAGGCCTACTGGCAATAACGAGGCTGTTTGTGTTTACTAAGCTACAGCTAAGAAAACAGGGTAAATAGGCAAAAGAAGATGAACTAACACTACTTCTACCACTATCCCATCCAATTACAATTAAATGCCGGGCTGTCAGACCTTTTATTACAGGAGACAATATTTTATTTGCGGATGAGAGTCTAAGTATTTATCTAGGCGATTTTTAAATGTTATTGTGTTACTTTCAACGATAGTGGAAGGTAACGAATTCCACGCACTAACAACCCGGTTAAAGAAGAAATGCTTACTTTCACTCAAAGAAAATCTTTTAGCAATTACTTTAAAATCGTGACATCTTCTTGTATTTAACTGGTCTAATAAGAAGTAATCTTGGACATTGATGTTGTCAAAGCCTTTGAACATTTTAAAAACCTCGATTGAATCTCCTCGCATTCTCCTTTTTGAAAGTGAGAACAAATTTAGACTTTTAAGTCTTTCTTCATACAACAGATTTTTCAGCCTTGGTCTCTGTATAAGGTCAACAGTTGAGATGATGTTAAGGAATTTGTGAGGTTGTCCTGAAACCTAATTTTATCGAAGATGTCTCAGCAATAATTTGAAGTTGCATTTTCCAGTGAAGGGCAGTCCAAGCATTGTCTAAGGTGTAGATCGTCACAATCTCAGAAGCAGATTTTACATCTGAATTATGAAAGACATCAAGAGTTTCGAGACCTGATCGTGATTCCAAATTCCAGACCTGGACCATCTCAATCAGCTTGGTTCGCAAGAAAAATAAAATACTTCATCACACACTATTGTGCACAACGTAGTGAAATTACAACGAATATTCGAGATTTAACACTTTTAAGTCGATTCTTTTTTCTGCTGAATGCAAACGAACAGCTCCGACCAGAAATATAGCTTGTGAGGGCAGCCGGCTTTGGAAGTGACCAGTCAAAACGGTATTTAATGATTATGTTTTTTTTTTGTGTGTTTTCTTTCAGTCCACTGCTAGAAAAAATATATGCATATGAGGTACACGCGGTTAAAAAATGTTGCGACACTCAAGTTAGCTGTCTTCCGGGCGGGTAATAGCTGTCGATCACGAGTCCAACACGTGATCCAACACACACACACACACACATATATATATATATATATATATATATATATATATATATATGTGTGTGTGTGTGTGTGTGTGTGTGTGTGTGTGTGTGTGTGTGTGTGTGTGTGTGTGTGTGTGTGTGTGTGTGTGTGTGTGTGTGTGTGTGTGTAATAATAATAATAAATAATAATAATAATAGGTTTATTGAGATAGCAGTGATACACTGACAATAATACAATTGAGTACTTTTATGAGTAATATAGTAATTATAGGAGTGATATGCTTAGTCTAAGATTTATAATGAGTTTATTGTGCGGACAATGGATGGTATGGCACTGTTCTTATATCGGTCAGTCCTCGGCGCTCTGATGGGCTTGATTTTGTTAGAATGCCGAGTTGCATGGCGGGTGGCTGTGGTGTTAGGTGGTAGAAAGTGACGGTGACGTGGGTGTAGCATTAGGTCCTCTCCAAACTTATTCAGTGCCTCACTGTGTTTGTCGGACAATCTTGGCAATCTGAGGGTGGTGAGGGCGTGTTCGTATCCCTCATAGTGACTCCCCAAGATAATTCTCACGCTCTTTTTTGTACTTTCTCTAATTTGCTCCTCTGTGTGATGTTGAGTGATGATGACCAGGCTGGGGAGGCGTACATGAGGGTGGGGAGTACGAAGGTGGTGTAGACTCCCTTTAGATCTAGTGATGGGGTACCAAGGGACTTCAATCTGCGCAGCATGAAGAGTTTGTAAGAGGCTGTCTTGGTGATGTTGTTGATGTGCTGGTTCCAGTTAAGGTGGTCGTCTATTGTGATGCCTAGTAGCATGGCGGATTGAACCACCTGAAGGGAATGGGTTCCTAATGACAGTTGAGGTGGTGCCACCGCCTGTTTGGATGTACAAACATGCATGACCACGGTCTTGCTGTGGTTAACTGTCACATTGCTGCTCTCAGTCCACGCTTTGAGGTTGTCTAGGTTGTTCTGTAGTGAAGAAAAGTCAGGCTGTCTGGTGTTGATGGGAATGCCAACTGTGCAGTCATCGACGTATTTCCATCTATGTTGGGTGTCCATTAATGCGTCATTTATGAGGATGAGGAAGCACAGTGGTCCCATCTTGGTCCCTTGAGGGACCCCACAGGTTAGTGGGGGAGGGAGGATGTCGTTCCCTGGTACCTTACTGCCTGTTTGCGTCCGGTCAGGAAGTCGGCTAGCCATGCTACCAAGTGTGGTTGGATCCCCAGTTGTATGGCTTTGGAGATGATAATGTTATGGTCAACAAGGTCAAACGCTTTCTTGAAGTCAATAAAGGTCAAGGCTAGAGAAGTATTGCGCTTGTCTAAGTGACTGTGCAAGAAGTCCAGAAGATTAACAAGATAGTGAGTTGTGGAGGAGGATTTCATGTTGCCATACTGTTGGATATCGATTTGATCTTTAATTTTGTTGTATACTGAGTCAAAAACAAAACCCTCGCAGATAAGGCTTGGGATTGGGGTGATGGCAATAGGTCTAAGGTCGCTTAGTGACTGTGGGTTCGGACATTTGGGGATGGGAGTGATATATGAAATTTTCCAGTCACTGGGGCAGGAGTTTTGACTCAGTGAAGCATTAATTATAGAGGAAAGTGGGAGGGCAAGTTCTGGGGCAAATTCTTTATAGATTTTGATAGGTAGATCAGAAGGTGTTGTAGATCTGTTATACTTTAATTTACTTAGTTTAGTGGCAACGTCAGCTTTCTGGACAGGGACAGGGGGTGAGGGAGAGGGGAGGTAGGCAGGTAGGCCGGAGAAGTTAAGGGGGGGTAAGGTCTGGCAGATAGAGGCGAAGTGAGTGTTAATCTCTTGAGCAGCTAAGTCAGGTGGTAAGTGTGAGGCGCAGGGCAGGTGAGAGGCTTGATTATTTTGTAGCCCGCAGAGAGCTTTGATCTTACTAAACCACTGACTGTTATTTTGTGTTTTGAGGTGTTCTATTTTATTAGGGTAGTACGAAGACTTTGCAATACTTATCTCCTTGATGACTTTATTTCTGAGGGACCTGTGTGTGTGTGTGTGTGTGTATACACATATACATAGACACACACACACGCACACGTATGTACAGTATATATATATATATATATATATATATATATAAATATATATATGTATATATATATGTATATATATATATATGTATATATGTATATATATATTTATATGTATATATATGTATATGCATATATATGTATATGTATATATATGCAATAAAAACACTAGGAGCGTGTGTTCACAAATGTGTAAGTAACCACTAGGAAAAGTAAACTAACGAAGCAGAGCGCTTTCGTATAATTACATCTTCAGTGCAGATACAAAGAAGGAATTATAAGATGAAGAAACAAGGTACAGAATATATGACATAGTGAAGAGGGCATTCGGAGAGGTAGTGGAAGAAGTACACGTGTCGGACGTTTGGGCCGTCCTGGTAGCCAACAAGTATGGGACGTTTGGGCCGTCCTGGTAACCAACAAGTATGGACAACTGCTCATAATTTATATTACAATTCAAACAATTTTGAAATTTCATGAGAAATAAAACTATCTAATTTGTACAAACCTTGATGAAGATTAACATTTATCCCCTTACTAGATTTGATCAAACTGCATTCAATTAAATTTCTTTCTGTTATGTTGTTGTATGTGATGACTTTAGCGTTATCCCAGTCAACTGGGTTCGAATCCTGCCCAGGGCTGAAATAATTTCAGTATTGCTGCGCTGCGAGTCGTTACTCCAGCTGTCGAGGGCGGGGAGTTGGATGTGTGTTCTTGTAAAGTCACAGCATAACCTATAGACCGGTCATACATGAGCTCTGAGCTCTCCTCCGGGAAGGTAATAGCTGTCGATCACGAGTCCAACACGTGATCTAAGACCATGGTGAATCACACACACGCGAACACGCACACATACATATTTGTACATTATGCCAAGATGTCTTGAATAGACGAAAACGTTCGGTCACCAATCTATTAATTTCCCAGTGTTTTTTTTTTCATATATTTTGAATCACGTGTTCATTCTGATTTCACTGCATATATTTGCATACATACATACATACATATATATACATATATACATAGGCACACACACATATATATTGTATATATATATATATATATATATATATATACATAGATACATAGACACACACACATACACATACATATATATTCGTATATGCATGTGCAATACATATACACGTTTTACATTTAGACATGCATATTCGTATTTAGTTCTGGTCTCGTGCAGCTGACAGTACGAGC
>NC_134801.1:24418342-24425842 GCF_046742065.1 Oratosquilla oratoria
GTATTTTAATGGGTACTGATGCTCATTCATCCTCATGTATGTGTATATATAATATATAGATATATATATATATATATATATATATATATATATATATATATATATATATATATATATATATATATATATATATTGACTGGATAGAGCATACAGCCAGTACCCCATAGGAGGTCCTACTACTCACACAATAATGTAATATCCCGTCAGCATTCATCTCTTCCAAAGACGCGCGTTTGAAGACCGTTCAGGAGATGAACCCGTCCGCCTGTAAACACGTGAAGATCTTGTCTCGCCTTCTCCGGAGCCTTAACATCGACCGTGATGGAACGAGTTAGGGCAGGAAGGGTTGTATCGCGCTTGATCCACGAGCGGATACGCCCTAAATCTGATACAAGACAAACAAAAACGTCTTCATGTTGAGGTGCATGAATAATGGATTTAAATGTATTTCCTGAGTGATAAGGTGCAAGAATATAATAATCAAACGTTTGGTATCGTCGCTGCTAAGAAAAAATATGTTTTTTTTATATGTATAGAATTTACCTGGTAGTACGAGCCAATTTCTTTAACAGAAAATGTATCAGATAATCAAACGCTTGATATAGTCGCTGCTAAGAAGAAATATATGTTTTTTTTATGTGTATAGAATTTACCTGGTAGTACGAACCAATTTCTTTAACAGAAAATGTATCAGAGAATCAACATCTTGCATCAGATTTCTACGGACAAAATGGTACGATAGGTCAAATATTCTGACCAAGACTTATGCGCATACGTATATGTGTGCGCATTACATTAGCCGCCTTTGTAAATCAAGAAGATTTAACTTTTATGTCCAGGATTTGACTTCTGTTCAAAAAGCTGGGAAACTACAGGACGGGTAAGGGTTTGTTGGTACAAGGCATTTCAGATTAAGCAGGCCTCTTTTGGGAACAAGAAGCTTTCATGATTTTTAAGAGCATTCGGGAGATACGTTATCTCCAGGGCATCATACGAACTCGGATCTACACTAAAAGGAAAGACAATTTTGTCACATTTGGAATCATGCGGTCCACGGTGAAGGAATAGCAGGAATATCGCTGTCTTGAAGGCTCAGTTTCTTGTCCTATCATGATCATTACTACTACTACTACTACTACTACTACTACCACTACTACTACTACTACTACTTCTACTACTACTTCTACTACTACTACTACTACTACTACTACTACTACTACTACTACTACTACTACTACTACTTTTTTTTTTTTTTTTTTTTTTACCTCCATCCTCGTGGAACTGTGTGGTGGAGGCAGCAAGGTCTGTCTCCCACAGACACTACTACTACTACTACTACTACTACTACTACTACTACTACTACTACTACTACTACTACTACTACTACTACTACTACTACTACTACTACTACTACTACTACTACTACTATTGTTATTATTATTACCATTAGTATTATTTTATGTTGTAATAATTATTAATGTTGCTATTACTATTGTGATGATGATTCTTATCAATATTATTATTCATTATTGCATTTTTTTTTTTATTGTTATCATCATTATTGGTGTTTTTATCCTCATCATTGTTGCTTTCATTGCCTCTACTGTCATTATCAATGTCGTTATTAGCATCAAACTATTATTATTGTCCTTATGTTATGAAGGGACGAATTGTAATATTAGTGCACAAGAGTGTGATTTAGTTCTAATGTTATTTTTCTCGCTTTCCAGCTACGTAACTTCCCAACTGTGCCCGAACGTTCGTGCTTTCTGTAAGTTGATTTAAAATCACTTTTATCAAGTAACAAAGGTGCCGCCCCTAATTAGGAGAGACCAGGTAAAACTATATTTTCTGGAATGTCTCAACGTTTCTCTGTGCAGTTATCTCTTGCAAGGATCGACCAGAATTGATTTCTCTTTCTTTTCTTCTCTGCTGACGGGATATGTCCCTTTTGTATTCCTAATAATTTATCTTTGACTTGGACTTCCCCCGTACTGATATTGACTGCTCGAGTTTTATGCAGTAAACATTTTAGGGACTTTAGTAACATACCTGGATGCTCACTGGCCGAACGGGTTAGAGCGTCGCTACTTGTGGCGGAGGTCCAGATGACGGCACTTGCCGCCAGCGAGCGGGACCAAGGGTGTGGTTCATAAATTTCATGTTAAAAAGTACTCTGTAAGGGTCACCGTCCTTGCCTCCTAATAGGGGAGAGGGGCAGGACTCGCAGTAATGGTTATAAACTGGACAAATTTAGATTTAAAAAGGAAATAGGGAAGAATTGGTTTACTAATAGGGTGGTCGGCGAATGGAATAGACTTAGTAACCATGTAGTGTAGGCCTTATGGTCTCTTGCAGTCTCCTTCATTTTTATGTTCTTATTTTCTTTTGTTCGCGATGCTAAACCGAAACAGTAACATACCTTAAGGACCAGAGTAACTTAACATTTTTTTACAAATAGAAATTAATCTCAATTTGAAATAGAATTATCATGATTTTTTTAAATTCCAGTATCCCTCCTCTCTCTTAGAGGGGGTTCACACGTGTAAACGGGGTATTTGGTTGTCGAACACGTTGGTTAAACCCCAAGTACCCCGTCCACACGTTCACACATCACTTTAACCCCCTCTTAGTCTCCTTAAATCTCTCTTTTACCACCTCTACAATTCAGTTTCTTCAGTGCGATGGTGTTCTCAGGAATAGAGGCACAATATGGTCCAGGCATTGTTCAGACTCCCTCCAGACGATTGCATTCGGCTAAGGATAAAACCTTGTGTCGACAGTGTTAAAATGGCAAAACTTGATGGGACTAACCGACGATGACTTTTGTCACGTTGAGGGGGGTGGGGTGGTATTCGCAGTTTCATGCAGTCGATGCCTGAGGCCTCAGTACCAAGTCACTCGGTAATTCTACTGTTCCTCCGCTCTGCTACTCTCTTTCCTTAGATCTCTTCTTTACTACCGCTGTGACTCAACTTCTTCGGTGGCAGAGACAGCTCGATGTGGTTCCGTTCGAAGGTTAAGATTCGTTTAGATAAACACCTAAGCAAGATGCTGTAATGACTGTCATTTATTATATATTATTTATTTGTTTTTGTTATCATTTCTCTGTTTGTTTATTATTATTTGCTTGATTCTCATTTATTATGTCAATTTATTATGATTCTCATTATATGTCAATTTATCATTATTTACTATTTACCTGTTTGTTTATTGTTTAACCATACCTATGCATTTACTTGTGTGTTTTGTATATTATTATTTACATTATTATAGTTTTTATTTATTCATTTATTTATTCATCATTATTATATATATTTTTCGCATCCGACCTAGATATGGACCAAAAGGTCTCCCGTCGGCATGCTCCGCCTTTGTAATCTTTTGTAATCCTTTGATACCATTGCAAATGTAGAATAGGAATGTTCTTTTGTATGTTTCCTGTGCATGTGCATGGAAATGGAATGTTGTATGCCTTTCCTTGTGAAAGATGTGTTGTTTGGAGCTGGTCTATTCTTAGTCAACCCGGCACTGGATGAAAGGAGTTGAAGATAAGCAACTGCACCCACAGACTCTCGACGTCAATTCCTAGACTTCCTCAAGTCTAGCGTGTGACTCATTTCGTTCATAGTGAACAGCGCGTTCACAAAGTAGACTCTCGAGGGTAAAGGGCCATTTACACGGTAGAACGGTTTGTCAAATCCAGTTTGTCAAACAAGTGTTTGAAGTGATGTTTGACCGTGTGAATGGGGGTATTTGGTTGTCAAACACGTTTCACAAACGTGTTTGACCACCAAATACCCCATTCACACAATCAAACATCACTTCAAACACTTGTTAGACAAACCGGGTTCGACAAACCGTTTGACTGTGCAAATGGCCCTTAAGACGCGACGCGTGTAAGAGGACGGACCGTTATATGGCGTGCGCAGGTGATAGCCCCATATAATGGGCCAACCCAAGGACTCAACCTGACAATTCGCCAGGGGCATCTCAGATGCCGCAGCATGGCGATGTGCCTGGTTGCTGCTGTTTCTGTTGTTGATTCTTCTCCTGGTCCCGTTGATACTGTTGGGACTGACGTCCTACTGCTTCGGTTGCTTTTGACTGTCTAGCGGTGTCTAGCCTCAGGGGCCTTTCGGCTCCAGGAGCCGACCCAAGTGTGCTGGTAGTTTGGATGACCCACCTGCTCAAGGTACAGCGAGTTATCTGATGAGCAACAGAGCCCGGTCGACCTCAGACCTGCTCCGGTTCTCGAGGAGTTATCAGATGGAGGTGGAGTTCGGGGAGGTTGGGGGTGGGGGAGTAGGATTTTATTTTATTCTATTTTTTTTTTTTTTTTTTTTTTTTTTTTTTTTTTTTTTTTTAAAGTGAAATGTTACTCCCACGGGCTTTGTTTGAGCCCGTGCGGTGATGTTTATGTAAGACACAACTTGTGGAGAGGAGGTTGAATAGTGTAGCTAATCAGAGGGGGATGGGGGGCAATGGACAAGAGAGGCTGCAGCTGTTAGAGCGGCGGTGGACGCTCTAGTAGCTGACGGAGCTCATAGGAGGGGCTTTGGAGGCGGCAGAGGCGGTTCACAAGAGTCGGGTCTCTCGCACCTGGGTGTTCCTTCGTCTTGCTGATGACCTTTTCCTTATCATGAATTGCAAATTAAGGCCAGAGGGACTACAAGTTGAGGCTCATTGAAATGAGTTAGCATGCTTCATCCCCACACCTGGAGACCATTTTTATTTTTGGGCGAAGAAAACCCTCGATTCCTAATAACCGATTTATTTTCTTTCTTTTAAGGAGCCCACGGAAATTTAAGTGGACAGTGGGGCAGGACTTGTAATATATACATACATACATACACATACCAAGGCTTTTTCCCCCTTACTAGGGAGGTAGCCAAAAAGAAAAAGGCATAAAATCATTCCCACCCATTCCATCCCTGAAAACACTCCACACCCCTCCACCCTCCCTCCCATCTTAGCACCTCCTAGATAACAGGTCATCCCTGCACCCTGTCCACTGCCCTGGGTCAGAAGCAGTGTCGCAAGACTTGTAATAATGAATTTAAATTCAATAATCTTGGGTATAAGAAGAAAATAGGCAAGAATTGGTTCACCAACGGAGTGAGCGCTGAAATAATTAGTTATTTTATGGATAAGAATGACAGGTAGTAAGGGACAGGGAACTCCCTAGTGTAGGGCTTATGGTCCCATGCAATCTCCTCCATTCTTATGATCTTCACCAGCGAAGCACGAGAACTTGTCCAGGGCTGAATAAAACCGCCTGGCATTAAGCTGGATAGGATATGTAAAGCGCTCCGTCGTGACAGAAGGATTTCGAGGTCGTCTTAATCCGTTCAGCACGAGATTCTGCCCTGAGCCAAAGACTCTGTCGTCAGTCAGAGCAAATTTCGTAAAGGATGAAGAAGACCAGGCGACTCGAGTTTCGTCGACCGGAAACCCACAGCCCCACGGCAGCTGGCAACAATACCTGGTCGTTCCCATAGATTACTCTGGGAAGACACCTTGGAGAAATGTCTGCCCTATAGTAGTGTGATTCACCATGGTCTTGGATCGCGTGTTGGACTCGTGATTGACAGTTATTAACCTCCTGGATGAGAGCTCAGAGCTCGTATGACCGATCTATGGGTAATACTGTGACCTTACACGCACACACACCCCCAACTCCCCACCCACGAGAATTGGAGTAACAGTCCGCAGCGCAGCGATACTGAAATTATTTCAGCCCTGAGCGGGTGTTGGGTTGTTTCTGTGTCACAGGGGAGCAGTCGCCGCTCTTCTTGTGGAGAGGCAGAGGAAATACAGACGAAGTTGATAACGAAGTTGAAGTTCCTCGGGGCTTCATCTCCTAATGGAAGTGATCAAGTTGATTAGGTTTGAAAATTGGCGGCAGAGAGATGAATCTCAACCGCTTGCGTAAGGGCTCGCCGTGGCTCAGTGGTATCGCGAGTGTCTGGTAACCGTGTGGGGATTTCGGACGTGTGTTCGAATCCTGATCACGGCGCAGAGGTTAAGAAGGGCATCCACTTTGAGTAATGTCCTTCAACCACCGCTCTCCTCGGACACTTCTGAGGTGACCTCCGGGTTTGGCCACTGCAGTGGACTATGGACTACCTAGGACAGACCACCCACTCTCGCGGGATAGTTGTAGGAGGGGAAGATACGTCTGTATGGAAATAAAAAGATACTTGTGTATAAAAGAGGGCTATTGCCACCGGGCGATTCTTAGGGATATCTATTGCGTGATGTCGTGGCTCAGTAAGGGGGGCAGGAGACTTGAAGTCGGAGGCTGAAACCAATATATGTAACTGTGAGGTTATACCACTGCAGTGGTGTGCCGTGGCTACTGTCACCTGCGTTCAAGTATAAACTGTTCCGGACCCCACAAAACCACGGGAAAAGAAAAAACATTCAACGTGGGGCAACTGAAAGACGCCTCGATCGGTGGAGGCTTCTTCAGAAGTCGACGGCAAAAAGGAATAGAATGAAGCTAGCTTGTTTGCTACCGCAGTTTGCGACAGACGGAATGAAAAACTGATTTTCATCTTATTCGTCTTGATTAACCCCGTTTTCAGGGAAAACTGTTTCAATACCCTGGCGGCAGCCAGAATAGAAATAAAAAAGTCGACTATTACGAACGAATTTAACGAAACGGTAGAATGTAGTCAGTAGCCATGATGGAGGATCCCAATTTTTTTTTCTTTTTTAATCATACATGTGTGTGGCCATTCTGAAGACCACTTTGCCACTTAATCAAGTCGCTAAACATCCACTATCTGACACTAACTTTCGGTTGGTGGCCGCACGTAGGAGCCTAGGTTAAGAACCACGGAATTCTGAAGGAGATGAAGGGCTTCCTCGAGCTCTGTAGAAGACCCTGATCATACAATAGAGAGGAGTGGGTGTTGTAAAGGACTCCAGGGACACGGGGACGAGGGGGCGATCAAGGGCCATAATCATAGGCTGGACTGAAGAGAAACGAGGAGTCTGCGCGAGACCAGGCTTTTAGGAGAGGTTACTACAAAAAAAAAAAAAAAAAAAAAAAAAAAAAAAAATAGATAAATAAATAAATAAATAAATAAATAAACAAAAAATAAAATAAATAAAATAAAATAAAATTAAATTAAATTAAATCAAACAATAACATGTTCAATGACTCAACTTCAACATTTCATTGCCGACTACAGATTTCTCAGGAAGAATCACAATACCAAGTGTGATAGGAAGAGAGAACATCTAATAGTAACTGATATACTCACAACAGAATAATTAACACTTACAACAATAATGATCCTTCCAGTAGCCATATCAACCTCTGCGCCATTTTGATAATCTGCACTCGGCAACACTTCAATCTCCAAAAAAAAGAAAAGAAAATTTTCAACTGTAGCTGATACATCTACCACCGATGGCCGAGCGTGTTAGAGCGTCGCTACTTGCGGCGGAGGTCGAGGAGACGAGGGTGCGATCCCTGCCCCCAGCGAG
>NC_134801.1:24430842-24440842 GCF_046742065.1 Oratosquilla oratoria
AAAATTAGGCTGATTCGTTTTTGTTTTTTGTTTTTTCTTCTTCTTTTTTTTAACCAGACTTCCCTTAGGTGACACTATCGCGCCGAAGAGGGGAGTCATAGAGGTAGTAAAGGAGAGATTTAGGAGGAAGAAAGAACGAAGGGTAAGGGATAGTAGAAGATAAAAATAATCACCTTTCAGCCCGGAGTGGAGATTAGATACTGATCATAAAAGAATGCCGAATGACTTGGTCTGTAGGAGCAAACCTTGCATTCACTGCCCTGTACGGGAGAGGGTCCGGAGAGGGTGAGACAGATGATACTTGATATGCACTCGAGGACAAGAAAATAGTGAAAGCGAGTGTTGGCTTTACGTCACAGCGTTGAAGGGTAGGAAGCTGAGCGGGGAAGGACAAGAATGAGGACAGATAAACGGAGAAGAAAATTGGAAGAGGAAGAGAAGTAGAAAGGTGAGAGGAGAAAGAGAAGTAAAAAGAAGGGAAAAGAGAAAGAGGGGAAGAGAGAGGGAGAGAGAGAAAGCAGAAGACAGAGTGAAAAGGTTTAGAGAGAAAAAGGAAAAGTGTTTGAGAAGACCCTGCCACAAGCGCAGTGTCGCCAGCAAACAACAACTGGCTCACCTCCCACTTTTCTCCATTTTCTTTAACCATCTCCAGTTCTCTGCCCATAACTCTCGCCTTTACTTTCCGCACCACCCCGTCCATGTACACATTGAACAGCCATGGCGACATGACACAGCCCTGACGCAGTCTCACCTTTACCTCAAACCACTCGCTCTCTCTATTTCCATTCGAATACAGGCTCTGCTACTCTCGTAAAAAACCTTGACTACCCTTAACAGCTTTCCCCTAATCCCATATATCTACAAAACCTCCCACAGTGCCTTCCTATCTACTCTGCCATAAGCCTTTTCCAAATCCATAAAGGCCCAAAAAAATATTCTTACCTTTTCCCAAGGCTTTTTCACATATCTGTAATACCACAAAAATCTGATCCACGCAACCCCTACATTTCCTAAACCCACACTGTTCCTTACCAGTTACTACCTCTGTTTCTCTCCTAATCCTCTCAATCAAAATCCTCCCATAAGCCCTCCCAACTACGCTCAACAAACTGATCCCTCTGAAACTACTACACACATTTGTGAATGACGGAGTTTGGAAAGGTATGCGATACGAGAAAGTTGAAGGTAAATGTGGGTAAAAGTAATGTGATGAAACGCACAAGGGTTGAAGATGGCAGTGACTTGGAAGTAAATCAATAAGAGAGGCTGAAGAAAGTGAATAGCTTTAGGTACTTAGGGTCGCATGCGGCAGGAAAGGGAGGAATGAAGGTGGAGTTAAAATGTAGATAGAGAGAAACAAGTATACTCGTATGCCTTGGGGGATTGAAAAGTTGAGGTGTGAAGACAGAATGAGTGGTAGGGTGGTGAGTTTAAACGCCAAGAATCCATTGAAGTTTTATTACTGACGTTTCGTCCAACTAGGACTTCTTCAGAGTGTACACATATAAGACATTGACAACTTATATATTCACACAGCTCACCCCGTTCCTCCCCGGTCAATGTTGTTGTCATCTCGCTTTCGTCTAGCTTCGTGGAGAATTAGGCTGCTTGCTACCCTCGCTAACTTGACAAAACCGTCCCGATGATTGCTACACGGGAGTGAAGTAATATACGTGAAAAGTGTTGTAAAAAATAGGAAATTGGGAGTAGATGCAAAGAGGAGATTGTATAAAGGGGTGGTTGTGCCGACGGCATTGTATGGGGCAGAGAGTTGGAATTTAAGAGAGGAAGAGAGGAAAAATTTAAATGTGTTTGAATTGAAATGTCCGAGAATATGGTAGGGGTTATTAGGTTGGGTAGAATGAGAAACTAGGAGAATGAGTGATGAAAGATTAATGAAAGAGGTGTGGAAGGCAGAGGTGGAGGATGTGAACTTGAGGGGACGACCGAGGATGAGATGGATGGATGGGGTGAAGGGGGCCTTGAGAAAGAGGGGAATGTCTGTTGAGAAAGGAAGGGAGAAGGCAGGAGATAGGGATGAGTGGAGAGTTGTTGTGTGTGGACGATACTGTTTTGCAAGGAAGGGAGGGATGGGGGTAAGGGGTGGTTATGTGTGAATGATATTTTGACGCAGCCAGAAGGGATTTCTCCTCGTCTTCTCTTTTTCTGCATGAGGGGACGAAGAGGGGGTGTCGCCGATTAAGTGAAGCGGCCTTGGTGTGGATGTACTGTGTCTTGTTGCATTGCTTTTGACCCAGAGCCGTTGGTGGAGGCAAAGATTACCCGTCATTCATGTGGACCTGAGATGGTAGGGGTGGAGGGGGTGGATGAAAGGAGTAAAGTGGATGGCAATAGGTACGTGCCTCTGACTTGGCTACCTCCCTTATAGGGGGGAAAAAGCTCTTGGTATGTAGAATAAATAGAATATTTTGAGAAGGAGGAAAAGGAAAAGTAGGATGAGGGAAGTGGGTGAAGTAGGGTGTAGGGAAAAGGGAAGAATGAGAAATCAAGATGACAAGGATGAGGTAGATAGAGGATGGTAGTGAGGGAGAAATGGGATGTAGAAGGGAAGGTGGGAGTTGAGGAAGTGAGATGAGATAAGTCAAGCAACACAATATGGGATCACTCCAGAGACAAGGTCATCCTCCACCTCCTCTCCCTCCTCCTCCTATTGTTGTTCCCTTTCCTCCTCCTCTTCCTGATCTTACTTCTCCTTCCCCTCCTCCATCTCCTCCTCTTCCCGATCTTACTTCTTCTTCCCCTCCTCCATCTCCTCCTCTTCCTGATCTTACTTCTCCTTCCCCTCCTCCATCTCCTCCTCTTACTTCTCCTTCCCCTCCTCCATCTCCTCCTCTTCCTGATCTTACTTCTCCTTCCCCTCCTCCTCCTCCTCTTCCTTTTCCTTCTCCTCGGGTTTCTCTTCTTCTTTGAGGGAGAGAGAGAGATGAATGAAAAGGAGACTCTCCGCCCTCCTCCTTCACCTCCTCCCCCACCTCCTCCGCTTCTTCCTCCTCCCTTTACTCCTCTTCACTCTACTCCTCTCTCCTACCTCCTCCTCCTCCTCCTCCTCCTCCTACTACTACTACTACTACTACTACTACTACTACTACTACTACTACTACTACTACTACTACTACTACTACTACTACTACCCCTTCCTCCTAACTCCTCCTCCTCCTCCTACTACTACTACTACTACTACTACTACTACTACTACTACTACTACTACTACTACTACTACTACTACCACCCCTTCCTCCTAACTCCTCCTCCTCTTACTACTACCCCTTCCTCCTAACTCCTCCTCCTCCTCCTCCTCCTCCTACCTCCTCTTCCTGTTGCACATCCTTCTCCTATTCCTGTTCTTCCTCGTACTTCTTGTCCTTCGCCTCCATGCCCTTCTTCTCTGCCTCCTCTTGATCTTTGAAAAGGAAACACTAGATGGGATAACCTCAGAGACAAGGTAATTCTCTACCCTCCTCCTCCTTCTCCTCCTCCTCCCCCTCCTCTCCCTTCTGCCCGCTGCTCCTACCTCCTCTCCTCCTCCTCCTACTCCTCCTCCTCCTCCTCCTCCTCCCCTCCTCCTCCTCCTCCTCCTCCTCCTCCCCTCCTCCTCCTCCTCCTCCTCCTCCTCCTCCTCCTCCTCCCCCTACTCCTTCCTCCTCTTCCTTCTCCTTCCCCTCCTCTTCCTTCTACCAGCTACTCCTACCTCCTCTTTTTCCTCCTTTTCCTCCTCTCCCTACTCCTTCTTCCTCATTCTCTTCCTCCTCCTTCTCCTCCTCCTTTTACTCCCTCCTCCTCTTCCTTCTCCTTCCTCTCTCACCTTACTCCGCACCAGCCCCCTGCCTTACCCAGTTACATTTTCTCTCTTTCCATTTCCTTCTTCCATGATACTTCCTTCATTTTATTTTTTTTTCCTGTTTCCTCCTTTCGTTTTCTTTGGGTGTACCACACGCATGTCCATGTCCTCCTCTTTGTCCATTTTACATTTACCTTCTCAGTCTGTACCTATTCCTCCGTCCGTTTTCTTTGGGCGTACCACACGTATGTCCATGTCCTCCTCTTTGTCCATTTTACATTTACCTTCTCAGTCTGTACCTATCTTCCCTCTTCCTCCCTCGTGCCTTTCCCTTCCCTCCTCCCTTCCCTTCCCTTTGCCCTCATACTGCCTCTTCTTTCCTTCTCTTTAACCCTTTCCTTTCATCATTATTGCCTGCCTCCTCTGGTCTTTCATCTTAGACCAATTCCTTGTTCTTTTATCACTCCTTAATGTTCCAACCAATTCTTCTTGCCTTCTGACTTTTCCTCTGAGTTGGTATTCGAATGAGACATTGACTTCAGGTTTTATGCTTTCATTGTTTAAGGAATTTTATGACCTTCCTACGGGCCAAGTCACATTGTGTTCTTTTTATGAATAGAGAGTAATCTCGGCCCAAGAAGGAACGCTTATCACTTTTAATGTCCAGGTCCCCTCCGGTCTGCTGCAGAACTTAAACCTCGCCTTTATCGTCAAGTGGTGATTATAGTTGACGAAATAATCCTCAGAGTTGGATTTTCCTTTATTTTTCACTCATGTAGTTTCAGGGTTTTTTTTTTTTTGTGTGTGGTTTTGAGAGTACATTTTCTGTGATAAATACTTCTCATATTTCCTTTTCCTCGTTAATTTATTTCTATGTTCTATTTATTTTTCATCATTCACTTACCTCTATTCCCCATCATCCACCCATCACTTTGTTTCCTGGAAGTCTGGAACTCGTATCTTTCCAAACGTCGAAACCACAGACAACGTTGCGTTCGGAAATGATTGAATTTCGGCCAACCCCACACGATTTTATTCAACCGTTGATGAGACCCTGAACTGAAGAATTAAGTGGAGTGTCGTACGAATATCTTTAGGCGAAATAAAGTGTCCCACCTTTAGTGACTTCGTATACTTATGGTAACTAAGACTTAGAAACTCCAGGTTTAGCATTTTAGGTAAAATTTACGATCAAAACTAAATCTACCTGCTATACACACGCACACATACACACACGCACGCACACACACACACACACACACACACATATATATATATATATATATATATATATACATATATATATATATATGTATATATATATATATGTATATACATACATGTGTGTGTGTGTGTGTGTGTGTGTGTGTGTGTGTGTGTGTGTGTGTGTGTGTGTGTGTGTGTGTGTGTGTGTGTTTAGATAGGTAGATATATTCCTTAAATATTAGAACTACACCAAAAGTTACAAACAAGATGTGTTCGTCTTAAAATGCATGAAACACGGAAAATCACCTGGGGTAGATGGTATTTCAACACAGCTGGAGGATGAATGGGAAAAAGTTCAATGTAGATTTTTTTCTCTAAATCATTTTGCAGTGAGTAATTTCACTTTACAAGAGGAGAGATCAGATAGGCCTTACTAATTACCGACCGGTTATTTTTATCATTCTTCTTAAGAATCTTACAAATATACAAAATAAAAATCTAGTTGGAAAACAGCCAGAAGGACAACCCCACTAAAACCCATTTCCAGACAATGAATTAACTGATCAAGAAGGCAAAATATAATAAACCTTTTGTGTTTAGCTTTTATAGATTACGATAAGGCCTTTAACTTGTTAGAACAAAGGGAAATAATAAACTCTATATGCAAACAGGTGCAACTGAAAAAAAATGTGAGGATTCTACCGAATATTAATGCAAAAAGTAACGTTAAAGTTTGACAAAAATAATATATAGAAACAATCAACGTCGACAAGAAGTAAAGGGATACGATTCCAGCCAAGCTATTTACAATTTGCCTCGAAAAGATTTTCAGAACTGAATTGGGGAAGAGAAAGGTTTGAACATTAATGGGAAATATTTTGATTACCTGAGATTTATGGGTGGCATTACTCTCGTTTTAGAAACAGCAGAAGACTGGTAATATTTGCCTAGTAATCAGAACAAGGAGTCTTTCAAAGGTATGATAATGAATAAAAGTAAAACTAAATAACATTCGACACGAAGATTCAAAGTAAATCAGTCGTAATTAATGGTGAAAACCTTGAAGAACTTGAAGAACATAATTGTTTAGATCAGATGCCAAGACCAACTAAAGATAATAAAGATGAAATAGAATCCCATAACTTAATTGACTCAAAATGCTTGGTAAGTATAGGAACTTCATAAGATGCTTTCTACACATATGTCTAAAATCCAAAGTTTACAATCAGTTTGTAATCCCAGTTGTGATCTACGGTTGTGAGACTTAGACTTTTATAATAGAGACGATAGAGGCAAAGCTAGCTAAAGACTTGACATAAAAGGACAGAAGGTGTCCATGCTGGGAATAACGCTAAAAGACAGGAAGACTGGTGATTGCGTTAGAGTGGAAGGTATTGCGGAGGCGATAAAAGACCGGATGTGGAATTGGACAGAGAAGCGCGGGCGCGTGTCCAGTGAATATACAAAGGATGTTCACTTATGCAAGGTGGTACATGGGAGTTGTATACGATCTGGGATATATATATATATATATATATATATATATATATATATATATATATATATATATATATATATATATATATATATATATATATGGAGAAAGATCACTAAAAACAACACGTGATCCACAAATTTTGCTGGTAACCACTAAGGAAATCTGAAGAAAGCAGTAATTCCCAAGCGCTTTCGTGTATTCCCCTGAAGATGTGAATTACACGAAAGCGCTTGGGAATTACTGTTTTCTTCCGATTTCCTTAGTAGTTACCAGCAATATATATATATTATATATATATATATATATATATATATATATATATATATATATATATATATATATATATGGGTTAATTAAAGTTATAGAACTCTGACACAATTACATTTTATACAGAAGTAAGGCACGAGCGTGTGCCCCCGAGGCCGGAGCATGACTGGCATAGCGCCGTGCGCCACGATTAAACGCGCGGGAATACCAATCCATTGTCGGGTAATACAAATGCATTGGCAGAAACCCGCCAGAATGGTCCTATACAGAGATACACTGTGCATTGATACATATTTGTGCAATACTACAATTATAATAGACGCTTCAACTACATATATATATATATATATATATATATATATATATATACATATATATATATATACATATATATATATATACATATATATATATATATATATATATTATGTGTGTGTGAGATAGTATATATATTTATATATATAAATATATATATATATATATATATATATAAATATTTATATATATATATATGCTATTTTTCAGTTCATATGCCGGCTGTGCATACTGGCTTCTAAGATTGTTTATCACCGGGATTAGGTGTGTGTACAAACCTGGGTGTCTTATGTATTTCCTTGGTCTGAGGCCAAAGGAGATTGAAAGCCTCTGAGCATATGAAGGCTTGTGTATTTCTACCTGTGTGTGCGTGTGCGTGCATATGTATTTGTGAGTGCGCACGAGTATGTGTGTGTGTGTGTGTATTCACCTTGGTTTTTGGATCACGTGCTGGACTCGGTGATCGACAGCTATTTCCTCCCGGAAGAGAGATCAGAGCTCTTATGACCGATTTATGGGTAATGCTGTGACCTTATACGCACACACACACCCAACTCCCCGCCCACGAGAGTTGAAGTAACGACTCGAAGCGCAGCGATACTGAAATTATTTCAGCCCTGGGTAGGATTCGAACCCGGACCGCCGTAGTGACAGTCAGGGACTCTATTAACCGCGCCACCGAGTCGATAGAGTCGTGTGTATGTGTGAGTACGTGCGTGCGTGCGTATATGTGTGTGTGTGTGTGTGTGTGTGTGTGTGTGTGTGTGTGTGTGTGTGTGTGTGTGTGTGTGTGTGTGTGTGTGTGTGTGTTTGTGTGGGCGTGTATACATGTCACGTTCCAACGAAGCGTTTTATCCGCCCGCACGCCCACCAGTAACGCGATCTGGTGGTGTCGTTACATCGTCCTTGACACGGTGTTTGTTCGCACAGAACGAGCTGGTGGTGGGTCACTGTTCATGATCCCACATTCCCTTCCCCTAGGGCAGGGCTGGGCAACCCTTGGCACGCGTGCCAGTAGTGGCACACTAACGACCTTTTCCGGCACGTGAAGCCCAGAGCTCACCTCTAAACAAATAACTAATTAATCTCCAATTTCTTTGTATGAGTACTGGTAACCGCATGCTGCGCTGGCTTGTGGATTGTGGCCGTAGGAGGTGAAGGGAGGGAGGGATCCCATACTCGTATGTAGGCCTATCATTTATGTTACTCTGTTGGCACACGATAAAATTGGCCGATTTTGGCACCCACGCCCAAAAAGGTTGCCCACCCCTGCTGTAAGAGGAATCCTGTGCATTGACCCTACTCCCCCGGTTTGGCTTGAGCACAGCTACCATGGAAAGAAGACTTGCTTGTCTGAGCAGGAGCAGACGTTCAACCAGTCACAACAGCTGCATATGTCAGTGTGTCGCACGCAGTCCTCAGGTCAGGGGCTGAGACCCAACTATAGTCAGCGCAACGAGAAGTGACCGTTAAGGCGGGGTTAGGAGATTTCCCGGTGTTGCCACATCTCCACAGATAACACGGCCCGCACGGCTCACACTGAATGCAGTGTGAGGGGGGCGGGGCTAGAGAATAGATGTAGCGGCATCGTCGCTCTCTCTTGCTCATATGCCATGTCTGACTCGAGGAAACGAAACCTTTGTATAGAAAACATTGCTTTGATTTTTACCTCAGTGGTGGTGTGTGACAAAAAAAATATAATATGATTATATTTGGCAACATAATAAAAATATAAAATAAAATTATGAAATAAAATAAAATTATTAAATTATTATATGTGGCAACACAGGGGGACTCCCAGTGCTCCGCCCTAACGGCCATTTCTCAGTGCAACGAGTGTAGTATGCGAGCTGAGGTTTTCACAAGGTTGAGAGAACAAACCTGTGGTCCAAGTTTCTTTGTGCTAGAGGGTGAGTGTATTGTTTTGTGGGAGTTTTTCGGAATCTGAGCTACTGACCCGGGCCAATGAGCAGTCGCCGAGCGTCTGTTCTCCTTCTCTCTTCAAGCCTTAAGGATACCTCGGTAATGCTAAGCACCTCCCTCTAAGGCCGTAATTCTCATCTTGGTGTGTACATGATTAGCTATAGACAAAACACTAAAACACATTTGGCCAATAGACATAGTCTTTACACGACTTGGGCTGGCTTAGCCGAAGACACCAGGTCCTTTCATGATGGGGTCACCGGTGTCATGTGATGTATTTAATTCCTCCGATAAGGGCTTTCAGGCGAGGCCCTTACGCCAACATCCCTTGGATATATCTATATCTCAGGTTACTGGCTTTGTAAGAGCACATGGGTGATACTATCGCCCACGAGGAACAGCGCATCACCGAAGCAGCGAGAATCAGTTTCTCACAAGTGTGCCTACTGCACAGTTTCTTTCTTCACATGCTATCGCATTTGTTCCTGATATTACCAGTATCAGTCCCGATACGCTTTTGAATTCATATTACTATAGATGGTTTTAATCAAGTTCCTGTGCAGGGCTGATTAAAGAACAATATACATTGAAAAAGTGAAACAAAATGGCAGTTGATAAAAGAAATATATGTCGTAAATAGCAATGGATGGATCAGTTTATTGTATTTAGTATTCTATTCTGTCCCCCACAGTTAATCATGTATTTGTACAAAAGGAATAATTGTATATATATATATATATATATATATATATATATATATATATATATATATATATATTACCCTTTAAGGCAGGTTAGATATCTAACATTTAAACTGATTAACACATCTTTAGCAATAAATCAGAGGTCTTCATGAGTATTAGGCTGGTTGTCCTGCCCCACGTTGGTAGTCAAATGTTAGGCTAGTAGTCTTGCTCCACGTTGGGTGCCAAATGTTAGGCTAGTTTAATAAAGGCAAACTCTGATGGAGAGAATTTGTTTATTTAGAAATA
>NC_134801.1:24445842-24448342 GCF_046742065.1 Oratosquilla oratoria
ACTCTAAACCATGTTACATTTCCGCATACAGAATGCCACACAGAAAACGCGTGATTGTAGATAACCTTATCTAAGATATGATTGTGCAAGATATCATTGAATCACCAACCAGTGAATGGAATTTCCCTCTCTTTGCTTTCCCTAGATACGATGGTTCCTTCCGCCCAGTAGTAGACTTCAGAGAATTAAATAAGCTCACAATACCAGATAGACACCCCATCCCTGTATTACAGGATCTCTTACATTCCGTCGGTGAAAACAACGTAGTGTTCACGACCTTGGATTTATATTGGGGTATTTCCAGATACCCCTCGCTCCAGAGTCTAGACGGAGAGATTAAAGAAAACAAACCACAACTTCGTTTGTCTCAACGCTTCCATAGCTAACGTAGACTACAATCAAATCTATATGTATGTGCATGTGTGTTTGTGTGTGTGCATATGTGTGTGTGTGTGTGTGTGTGTGTGTGTGTGTGTGTGTGTGTGTGTGTGTGTGTGTGTGTGTGTGTGTGTGTGTGTGTGTGTGTATCTGTGCGTGTGGGTATGTGAATATGTGTGATTATATGTGTGTCTATGTATACATTTCATACGTGTATGCATGCTTATGTACTTACAGTTTATCCGGTCGTATTAATTCTAAGTGGATTAACACGTCATCTACCCTAAGATGGGTACCGCCACGAGGTCACCGCCTCGTTCCGGGGACTACGTGCCAATTGGAAGGTCAACGAGATCTATTACGACTAAGAGTGCCGTGTCCTTACCACCTCCGCCAGCAATTTGCATACAAATTATAATATATGTGACCGCGCGTGGATGACATGTCACTGCGCAACTTTGTGCACGCACACACAGATCTGAGGAGCCTCTGTGAGTGAGTGTGTGTGTGTGTGTGTGTGTGTGTGTGTGTGTGTGTGTGTGTGTGTGTGTGTGTGTGTGTGTGTGTGTGTGTGTGTGTGTGTGTGTGTGTGTGTGTGTGTGCGTGCGTGTGTGTGTATTTACTTAGTTGCATTTTACAGGAAGAGAGCTATGCTCGTAGTGACCCGCTTTTGTATCTTTCAGCATCCAGTTTGATCTTAAATTCTTGTATAGTTTTTGCACTCACTGTTTCCTCATTCAAATTGTTCCAGATATCTGCCACTTTGTGTGGGAAGATATTCTTTTTCAGATCTCTTCCGTAACTATCCCTTTTAAGTTTCTTTTTATGTCCTCTTGTTTTTCTTTTATCCCACTTTAGTAAATCATCTCTATCAAGGACTTCCATCCCTTTCATAATTCTGTAGATGGTTAGTAGATATCCTCTTTCTCTTCTTTGTTCTTGGGTTGGTAGTTCGAGTTTGGCCAATCTTTGTTCGTATGTCTGTAACATTACGTGAATGTTACTTGCGCTTAGGTGCCGAGGGAGTGAAGGAAACTCTGATGAGTTTGGTTGCTTTATTCTGGTTAGCGTAAGTGTCGACCTAGGCTGGGTCGACGCGGGCAGGGCACGGAGCCCTGCCCTAAACCACAAAAGTGACCGCGAGCCTCGGTCGGGCAGTGCTGGTGACAAGTACAGAAAGGAACTGAACGGGGACACCAGAACCTGGCATCTTTATATAGGCCTCATGCGTACGTTAAAGTAGCACACGACCCAACCTGACCGAAACATGGCTCGGCAGGGCTTAGGTTGTACTTTCAAGAGGATACAAATGCATGTAGTACAGGCATACTATAGACTTAACCTACACACAATTAATATAAGGCCGAAGGCCAGCTACTTCTACACAAACTGTCCATTCCTGGTCCATCCCATTTCTGCGGCGGCGATGCTATAAGCCAAAATACCGCGTCAAAGCACATGTGGGGGGCTTGTCCACCACATGTCAATTTGGAGTGAGTGCGTGTGTCTGTGTGTGTGTGTGTGTGTGTGTGTGTGTGTGTGTGTGTGTGTGTGTGTGTGTGTGTGTGTGTGTGTGTGTGTGTGTGTGTGTGTGTGTGTGTGCGTGCGTGTGTGTGTGTGTGTGTGTGTGTGTGTGTGTGTGTGTGTGTGTGTGTGTGTGTGTGTGTGTGTGTGTGTGGGTGGGTGTGGGTGGGTGGATGGGTGTGGGTGTGTGGGTGAGAGAGAGAGAGAGAGAGTGTGTGTGTGTGCGTTTCGTCTGTACTTATTTGCATGTTTGCATACTCTGGTGGACCCAGTGTGTTTGAAAATAAGTCTGTTGTCCGCTTCGTGAGTTTAAGGAACCATTGTGTCCCTCACGACCCCGTCGTGGCCAACTCCCCTTATGAGCCCCCTTGCTACCTCTAGGGTCACGTGGATCTGAATGAAATTACCTGGTGAGGGACAGAAAGGATAAATCACTCTGTATTATGTGTGTGTGGGGGCGGAGGTTCAAAACTACTTATATTTTTCCCTTCGTCTCATTTTCTCTTTTATTCTATGTATGTATACAAATATATATTTATGTATACATACATATATGTACAACACTGAATGGGTCCCAGTGAACAGATATACATTCTTA
>NC_134801.1:24453342-24460842 GCF_046742065.1 Oratosquilla oratoria
AAAGTAACAAGAGCGAGAGAGAGAGAGCCCAAAAGAGAGAGGCGAGGAGTAGAAAGAAGGAAAAGAGAAAAAATGATAAAGATAAGAATGCACAAACGGAGACCCGGAAAGGTAAAGAATGGAGAGGAAAGGATTACAAGGAGAGTAGATGACGGGAGGAGGAAGACCAGCAAGTGGGAGAGAGAGAGAGAGAGAGAGAGAGAGAGAGAGAGAGAGAGAGAGGTGGGAATTGTGGTCAGTTATGGAATAAAGGAGGGAAGGGAAGTGAAATTGTATCTTTGTATCTTTCAAATCGAGAGTGAAGCTTGTTAGAAGTATTTACTAGACGTGTTTATACACATATGAAGCGTCTAGGAACAGAGGGGCATCTACACCGTTTTACTAGTTTCGAGCTAAACACTGATAGAGTGATAAAATGGAAAATGGAGAACTTTGAGAGAGCTTTTCTCAAAAAACTATACTTTGGCTGCGATGCCTCTCTGTTTCTGGACACCTCGTTAGTGGGCGACATAAAGGACAATGCAGAGATGTGGGTGATCACTGGGCCTGTGACAACACGCCACTACTGCAGTGTCCCCTTAACGCATATAGCATTTGTGTAAATTAGAATTACTAATCTTGGTCAAACTATTATATGTGTCAATTGTAATCAAATTTATATATTGTAAATATTGTTGTCACATACAAGGATAGCCTATTGTAAAAAGCATCTGAGTGTGATATTTTTGCATAACTTGTACAAAGTAATGAAATATTTATTGTATATAACTCATGTTACGGCGGACGGGAAATGCAATATTAATTCCAAAAAAGATCTAAAATGGAATCTAAATATTCTCTAGCAGATGATTATCTTTCACCATGCTGTGGTAACTAACCATATCAGGTTTAATTATCCTCTTAACTTGCATCGTACTTTGTATATCTATCTCTGGACATGGACGAGGATTTTGATGCAGGAATTCCCATCAACCGGAATTACCTTTCATCCCGAAGATAACCCACCCCTCACCTCTGCCAGCTGCCTGAAGAGAATGCAAGGATTCCGTGGCTATATTCAAGGAATTAAAATGCATTCAAAGAACAAAAGATTGAGGGAAGACTGTAAGAGACCATAAGGCCTACATTAGATAGTCCCATGTCCCTTAACACCTGCCATCCCCATCCATGAAGTTATTTCATCTTCTCTTAAAGCATCCAATTGTTTCAGCGCTTACTATACGGTTACTAAGTCTATTCCATTCGTTAACCAATCTATTGGTAAACCGGTTCTTGCCTATTTACTTAAACCTAATTTCGTCCAATTCAAATCCATTACTACGAGTCCTGCCCTGCCGTCTTAATATGATGACCTTGACTACATGTCTATTGTTAAAGCCCTTGACCCACTTGAATATCTCTATTAGATCAACCCGCACTACTTGCGTCTTAGAGCCTAAAGCGTGGTTATCCGGCCCCCCAGATTCTGGCTGATCCCTCGAGGCGATGCTGCCCTTGAGAAGCACCGTTGTCGGCCTAGGCAGGCCCTTCGTGAGCTTGTCTTGCGTGCTCAAGGATGACATTGTGAAGTCTCATCGCGTGATGTTGCTGGCTCATGGACGGAGGTCCCACACATACACACGTTTTCTTTTTCCGCTCTCCCGTCAGCTCAGGAACGAGAGTCGTTCCCAGAGCGGAGCCACGAACTAGGAAACCTCTAAACCAGAGGTTCTCAACCAGGAGTCCTGGACCCATTGGAAGGTCGTAGAGTTTCACAAGAGGGTCCACAGGCCGAGATCTAGTAGTTCTTATTGGATGCACAGCGATAAACTTAAGTGATGAAGCGGTCTCGAGGAGGCTAAGGAACAGTAACCCATAAGCCTGGGATGCATGATGGGAAAACGAGTTGAGAACCACTGGATACCAAAGGACTCGAAGACGCCCACCCGGCCTGAACCCCCGTTACTCACCCATTGCCACGGACATGGCAAGCCTTGCCCTTCTTCCGTTGCCCCGGACATGCATGACAAGCCTTGCCCTTCATCCGTTGCCCACTTACCGCCCGTGAGAGAGTTGACTCTCTTGCCCCTGTCCGTCACCCTCGTCGAGTGCCCCCGCCGCCGCGCGCCTTTATCAACCTTAATGCCATAAACGAAGCTCAACTGTTTAATCACTTTAACCATATCTTGTGCGTGCGCGTAAATGCCGGCTTTTATTACTATGGGTACATGTGTGTGTGTGTATGTGTGTGTGTGTGTGTGTGTGTGTGTGTGTGTGTGTGTGTGTGTGTGTGTGTGTGTGTGTGTGTGTGTGTGTGTGTGTGTGTGTGTGTGTGTGTGTGTGTGCGCGCACTCGAACGCGTGTGCATGTTCGATAGATCGAGAAATACATTGATAGGTAAACACATACATACATACATACGTACATACATACATACATACATACATACATACATACATACATACATACATACATACATACATACATACATACATACATACATACATACATACATACATACATACATACATACATACATACATACATACATACATACATACGTACGTACGTACGTACATACATACATGTATAGAGAGAATGATAGATACATACAGAGAGAGATAGATATATGGATATACAAATAGTCATAGAGAGGAACGTTTAGAACATGGAGGAAGAGTGATAGATTTGTAAAACAAATGAGAAAAAAATGAATGGAAGGAGAGAAAAGTTAATTCAGAAGAGGAAGAAAGGAAGGTGAAAGTTTGTCCTTGTTTACCAGAAGAAATCGTAGAGGATACAGAATTGACATGGAGTGAACAAGTACATCCTCCCAAGCATGAATATCTTTGACCGTAATTCTTGAGCTGACATACTGGCCGAAGTCAAAGTGTTAACGTATAGAAATACACTGGTTTACAATTCAAACAAACCTAAAAGTTATAGTATGATGATCTAAAACTGATGTCACCTTGAGGAACCTAGAAATGTGGAGGGATTTCGATCCAAAGACCAAGAATAAGGTCTTCGTAAGGAGTGTTTAGCTGAGTGTCTTAGCTTTGACATTACCCACGCGAAGAGTGTCCGTGATCCGAGGGCACCTGTGTATCTTCCACAAGTTCCAACGTAAGTGCTAACACTGGCCTAAGCATCAGCGATTTCCATATAAGGTAGAAGGTCGACCCTCGATGAGCTGGAGAGAAGTGCAGGTCGCTGACGGAACACGCCGCCAGGAAAAAAATAAAATTATATAACAAACAGTTAAGATGAGCTCCTCGGGCAAAAGGTCATTCATAATCACCGACATTTCACCAGCGCTTCTATCTTCATGAACAATATCACCTGTGGCCGCATGGCTTCGACCCAATTAAATCCCTGAATTGTCGGCGCTGCGCGGGTGAAAGCAAAGCAGCAAGGCACAGCACCTTCACGGTGAGGTCCGAAAGTGGTACGGTGTACACGGCAGGAGGCTGTTAACTAGAACAAGCAGCAACTTCCCTTTGCCATAGTGCCAAGAAGACGGGTCAAAGCCGAACATACCACAGTGGTATATTAAAATAATTTCATAGTGTTGCGATGAAGTATTACTGTAGTTTAATGGATAAACAAAACCTGGCAGTTAATTCTATGACGAAAGGAAGTGCCTTGGTAATTGAATCATAGCTCAGAAGTATGTAAAGCATTTTCAGTGACAGAGTAACCAACCCATAAACCGTTTTTACTGCTGTCGATTTGTTATCATGTTGACATGTGAATTTACCACTGTGAAATCGTAAGAAATATATACTTACCTTTTGTCTCGTCAACAGACGCCCATAAGCTAAGCTGTTGTTGTCCCCAACTTAGTTCATTCAGCAAAGGGACGGACCCCGGCTGTACCGGGTCTCGGGTGATCGAGATCTACACGAACACACACACACACACACACACACACACACACACACACACACACACACACACACACACACACACACACACACACACACACACACACACACACACACACACACACACACACACACACACACACACACACACACACACTCACGCAACCACATACACGCGCGAACGCACACACACACAAACACACGAGTCTACGGCGCAGTGGTAGCGTTCACAACCACTACTACAGCGGTCCGTCTTCGAATCCCCCCCCATGGCTGAAATTATTTCAGTATCGCTGCGCTGCGAGTTGTTACTCCAACTCTCGTGGGCAGGAAGTTGTGTGTGTGTATGCGTGTGTGTGCATTACCTATAGATCGGTCATATATGAGCTCTGAGCTCATCCTGGAGGGTAACAGCTGTCGATCTCGAATCCAACACGTGATCCAAGACCATGGTGAATCACACACACACACACACACACACACACACACACACACACACACACACACACACACACACACACACACACACACACACACACACACACACACACACACACACATACACACACACACATATATATATATATATGTGTGTGTGTGTGTGTGTGTGTGTGTGTGTGTGTGTGTGTGTGTGTGTGTGTGTGTGTGTGTGTGTGTGTGTGTGTGTGTGTATGTCTTTAACCAGTTGTATTTATCTAGTTGTATTTTGCGGGAAGGGGTACTACGCTCGTGTTGTCCCGCCTTTGTATCTCGCAGCGTCTAGTTTGCTCTTAAACTCATGGATGGTTTTTGCGCACACTATTCCATTGTCCAGTTTGTTCCAAGTGTCCACCACTCTATGTGGAAAACTTTTTCGTCAGATCTCTTCTGTAACTACTGTATGCTTTTTTCATTTTATTTCCATGTCCTCTTGTGTTCCTCTTGTCCCAGTTTAACAAATCCTCTCTATCGAGTATTTCTGTGCCCTTCATGATTCTGTAGATGGTCAGTAGGTCACCTCTCTCTCTTCTTTGCTCCTTTGTGTGTGTGTGTGTGTGTGTGTGTGTGTGTGTGTGTGTGTGTGTGTGTGTGTGTGTGTGTGTGTGTGTGTGTGTGTGTGTGTGTGTGTGTGTGTGTGTGTGTGTGTGTGTGTGTGTGTGTGTGTGCGTGTGTGTACGTGTGTGTGTAATAGAATAGATTTTTTCATATTCCACAAAAACCATTTAACGAGATTATCATAAACCTCAAAGCATAACTATTAATCTTCACAAACGGTTAAACGTGCTTTACCCATTACTTTCGAAAACCTTTTCTAAACTTAACAGAATAATTGGAGAGCAACCTGACCAACATTTCTCAAGAGTGCCGCGCCCAGTTTGTTGCTGTACTGAGTGGCAATGTGGGAGGTGGAATTTACCCTCAAAGGAGGTGGAATTTACCCTCAAGCTGAATAAGTAATTGCCATTGTCGGGTCAGTGTTTGATGTGTAGTTCAACGCAAAACGGTGCCGTCGAGCATATGCGCCCCCTCGTGAGTACATAAATCCAGGGCCTATGCTAGGGGAGCCCCGCCGGTACTTTGTTACATATCCAGGAGGTGCCAAGATAAGAGGGAGGGAAGAGGGTGGAGGGGAGTGGAGTGTGATAGGGATGGAATGGGTGGGAGTGGTTTTTATGCCTTTGTTTTTTGGCTACCTCCCTTATAAGGGGGAAAAAGCCTTTGGTGTATTATTATTACTATTATTATTATTATTATTATTATTATTATTATTATTATTATTATTATTATTATTATTATTATTATTATTATTATTATTATTATTATTATTATTATTATTATTATTATTATTATTATTATTATTATTATTATTATTATTATTATTATTATTATTATTATTATTATTATTATTATTATTATTATTATTATTATTATTATTATCATTACTATTATTATTATCATTATTGTTATTATTATTATTATTATTATTATCATGATCTAATTTCAATATTGTTATTATTATTATTATTATTATTATTATTATTATTATTATTATTATTATTATTATCATTTATCATTATTATTATTATTATTATTACTATTACTATTATTATTATCATTATCGTTATCATTATCATTATCATTATAATTATGAAATATCATTATTATCATTATTATTATTATTATTATTATCATTATCATTATCATTATTACAGGTCTTTAAAATTCTAAAGGGAATTGACATCAAAAGTGACCAAATTTTCACACTAAATGAGAATCAGACTAGAAACAATGGTCTCAAACTGTCTGGAAATAGATTCAATTTGAAAGTGGGTAGAAAAAACTTCGCCAACCGTGTAGTTAATGAATGGAATAAACTTCCTGCAGAGGCAGTGCAATGTAGTTCATTTGGAAGCATTAAGGATCATTTAGATAAACACCTAAGCAAGATGCTGTAATGATTATCATTTATTATTATATATATATATATATATATATATATATATATATATATATAAACATATATTATATATATATATATATGCATATTATATTATATATATATATATTATATACATATATATATATATATATATATATATATATATATATATATTTGTTATTTGTCTGTTTGATTCTCATTATTAGTTATATGTCAATTTATTATTTACTATTTACCTGTTTGTTTATTATTTAACTATACCTATGCATTTATTTATGTATTTCATTTGCTATTTACAGTATTATAGTTTTTATTTATTCATTTATTATTATTATGGTGTTTTTTTCGCATCCGACCTAGATATGGACCAAAAGGTCTCCTGTCGGCATGCTCCGCCTTTGTAATCCTTTGTAATCCTTTGTAAGAAGGGCCCCGACATCAACCATGCAGCGTTCACCGTCTCCCTCGTCGAAAAGAAGCACCCTCTGCTAGCCTCTGCTACCCTCTGCCCGACATACTCTTGCATTCACATACACAAACATGACAGTACTTACCACACCACGCTTACTTTTTCTTATTAGTATTCGTTATTGATTATTGTAGATTTTCTCAATTTTGGGAAAATCTTTGCTCGCCTCGGGGTCCCAAAGGTCCCAAAGGTCCCAAAGTGTTTTGCAAAGTTTCTGTTGGAAACCCTGCTTCAATCTCATACATTTATCATAACATTGGACCAGGGTCTCGCAGTTTCCTTTGATTATTGGAGACTAATCTCTCCTCAAGGAAGAATGTTGATCACTTTCAACTTCTGTTCTCCCTCCATTTTGCTAACACTCCCCCCTACCATACGGTGCCGCACACGTAGGCGTCATGAGGAGCAAGTGGATTCGCGACGCTGCCATATCGGCGTCTTGATCATATTTGTTGTAGTCGCCCCTGCATTTTTACATTCTCCCTAATATGCCCTTAATCCCATTCTCTGTGGTTTTCAAAATTCACGGGTGAAAGAGAGAACGATCGATATAAGCGGTGACTATATTTTATGATGCGAGTATTATTACGACACGTCGTACGGCTGGCATTGGCTGCTGCCCGCGAGATTTAAGTCCCGGAGTGAAGTGGTATCAATCATCTAAATCCGGGTCCACACTTGTTGCATTTCCACGTATCGTATCATCTTTGCGTACCACCTAGTGATACGATACGGTGCAACGGGGT
>NC_134801.1:24465842-24480842 GCF_046742065.1 Oratosquilla oratoria
TCAGTAATAGCAACAATGGTACGTGCCAGCCACAACAGACCTCATGGGGACAACCTACGCAAGACATGACGAGACGACCCAGAACCGGAAGTCTCAGAAACGCTGTGACCTCATGGAAAAGGTTTCTCAACGATGTGGCAAGACTGGTTAAAAGAACGCGCGCACAGCGAAACTACGAAAGTAAGGTTGCCAGACAAGCGAGATCTAACCCAAAGGGTTTCTTTCATCTCTACAGAACAAAAAAAAAGGAAAGGATAGGCCCAATTAAAAACAACGAAGATGTCTTGATAAAATCGGAGGACAAATGAGTGAGACGTTTAACAAATATTTTCTCTCTGTCTTTACTAAGGAGAGGTTACATAAGATACCTGATTGCGATCCGATTTTTAGTGTGAATGAAGAAAGTAGACGTTTATCAGCATTAGTAAGGTAGAAGTAGTCAAACAGATTGAAAGACTTAAAGCTACAAAATCCCCGGGTCCAGACGAAAATTTTCAGAGTGCTTGGTGTAAATTTGAAATATGCGACCAATTAACAGAAATAGTTAATAAGTCGGTAGACACTGGTTTTGTGCCTATTGCCTGGGGGGCAGGCAAACGTTGTTCCTGTTTTCAAAAAAGGAGATAAATCGTCTATATACAACTACAGGCCAATCAGTTTGACACCAGTTATAGGTAAAATGCTTGAATCAGTAACAGTTAATAGAACCAGAGATCACATCGAGAGACATAATTTGAATCGTGACTTACAGCTTGGTTTCTCCAAGGGTAAGTTATGTGTGACTAATCTTCCATCTTTTTACACTAAAGTATATAAGGCGTCAGATAACAATGATATTTGCGATGTTATTTACCTTGACTTTAGCAAAACGTTCGACAAGGTGCCCCGCCAGACTACCAAATAAAATCAAAGCCCATGGCATAGGAGGAAAAGTGTTAGAATGGGTTAGAGCTTGGATCAGTGACAGAAAACAATGGGTCACCATAAATGGTATCAAATCCAAATGGAGGAGTGTTTCTAGTGGAGTTCCCCAGGGCTCGGTTTTGGGTCCCTTATTGCTCATTATGTACATGAACGACTTGGACAATGGGATTAATAGTGATGTTAGTAAGTCTGTGGACGCCACTAAAATAAAATGGCTAATTAGGTCAGGAGAGGATGTCGAGATTCTGCAGGAGGATCTTCACAAATTATTCACATGGTCGGTGAACTGGTAAATGGACTTCAATATCTCAAAGTGCAGTTTGTTAAACGTAGTGCTACACAACCCCGAAAGCAGATTAAACTTAGATTACACGTTTTTAGAAAAAACTGAGTGCGAGAGAGACTTGGGAGTTCTAGTAAGTCCTGACCTTAAATCCAGGAAACAGTGCATTAGCGCCAGGAATAAAACTAACAGAGCATTAGGTTTCATTGTTCGGACGGTTACGAATAGAAGTGCAGGGGTAATTATCAAACTCTAGCATTTGTTAGACCCATCCTTGACTATGCGGTACAGTTTTGGTCTCCGTCCTATAGAATGGACATCTTTTCACTAGAATCAGTACAGAGGAGAAAGACTAAAATGATAAATGGGCTCAGAAAATTACCTTATGAGAAGAGGCTTAGGCATCTTAACTTACACTCTCTGGAAAGACGCAGAGTGCGGGATGATCTAATAGAGGTGTTCAAGTGGATCAAAGGCTTTAAAAAGGGTGACGCAAACAAGGTCATCATATTAAAACAACAGGGCAGGACTCGCGGTAATGGATTTAAACGGGACAAATTTAGATTTAAGAAGGAAATAGACAAGAACTGGTTTACTAATAGAGTGGTCAATGAATGGAATAGACTTAGTAACCATGTAGTGAGCGCTGAAACTATCAGTTGTTTTAAGAAACGATTAGACAACTTTATGGATGAGGGTGACAGGTGGTAATGGACATGGAAGTGCCTAGTGTAGGCATTGTGGCCTCTTGCCGTCTCCCTCATTATGTTATGTTCTTATGTTCAGCCTGTTCTTCAACCTCCCGGTGATGACGTCAACATTAAGCATTAATAATAATAATAATAATAATAATAACAATAATAATAATAATAATAATTAATAATAATAATAAAAATAATAATTAATAATCTTCAAGAGACAATCTATGTAGAAGATCTGCAGAGAATATTAAAACATTGAGGCAGTGTAGTCAGACTGGCAGAGATTTTGGTACCAACGTTTCGAAGTTACACAACTTTATTCTCAAGGCAGAATGAATAGATACAAGAATCAATGAGAATTTATGGAGAATAAGCTCGAGGAACCCAAAGACAAATCTAAGGGAAGTCACAGTCACAAGAAAAGTTCATTCACTCTACAAGACAAAGAAATGATCCCCCACGCCATGGGAAGGATGAATTGATATTATCCACATGGGAATGCACGATCATAAATTTGGAAGAAAGAAGGATTTGGAGATATTGAAGTTGAAGTGGAAATTATTCGATATTTCAGGAGCTTTAGTGACATCCCTGCGGACCAAGTTTTTTTTTTTTTTTTTTTTTTTTTTTTTTTTTTTTTTTTATGACCGGTCGCTTTCAACTTCTACTCTCTCTCCATTCAACTACTGCCCTCTTTAGATATCTCCTTCGCCGTCTTTAAGACTCTGTGATGTGATATGCCCTCAGGGACAGAATATCCTGTTATTACTGACGAAATACCTCAGGGTCCCACGTGCGCATGCGCAGACTTCTTTGTGCGTCCATTTGCACCTGCAGGGTTGCTTGGTTCTTGAAGACACATCCCACCCTTCCATTACGCAGCATCTGTTCACCTCTCGCCACTACCTGTACCTCTCTCTGTGTGATCGCTGTGGCGCGTTGGTCCTCGACCCTGCTTCAATAATTTGAAGCTTCTCGTTCATTTCCTCATAGACGGCTACTGTCATCTTCCACGCGGCCCTTGGATGTCCAGAACAAAGCTGACCGCTTCTACCATTGCAGAGTTCCTCCGGGGTACAATATTATTGTTTACCTTTGATATATTAGCCACCTTCTCTATCTCCTGACAGCACCTATGCCGCCTAAGAGTACAATGTTGTCAGAGCAACCTTTTAGTGGTACTTGTAGGAACTCGCAACCCTTAACCCAGCGTTTCTCAACCTTAAGGTTCCCCGGAACCCTAAGGTTCCCCGGAACCCTAAGGTTCCGCAAAAGGTTCCTAAGGGTTCCGCGAGAACAAGTGAGATCAGCTAATGCACTTTTGGATTTTTTAATTTCGTATACGTACTATGATTAAACACGCACGACATATTCTTGGTTATTGTAATAATGTAATATAGACATCATCCTATCTAACCTATTATTCCGATGAAAATAAAATGAGTTTTTTTTTTTTTTTTTTTTTTTTTCCGCAGGGGTTCCTTGAAACATGCAATTCATTTCGAAGGTTACGCAAGGGTAAAAAGGTTGAGAAACACTGTCTTAACCAGTTCTTGCCCAGGGGTATTGCCTCAGATGAAAGCAATGCCCTGGTGTTGGCAGCACCAATAAGCAAACAAGTCGAGTCAGAAGCTTGTCAGGTCAAACCTTTACTTTTCCAAGTCGGGACAAAATCTTTCCAGTAACGGAACCCTCTCCTCATCATATTCTATTGTGATCAACAACACGCGATTTTAAGACCCATTTAACGGAATAGACTTACTGCCCTCCCTCTTCCTCTTCTTCCTCCTCTTCTTCCTCCTCCCTGTGTCAAAGAACCCCTGCGCAAAAAAAAAATATATATATATATATACATATATATATATATATATATATATATATATATATATATATATATATACCATATCTTTCTCATTTTATTTTCATCGTAATAATAGGTCAGATAGGATGATGTCTATATTACATTATTACAATAACCAAGAATATGTCGTTCGTGTTTAAGTATATTACGTGTATGAAATCAAATAAAAAAAAATCACAAGTGCATTAGCTTATCTCGCTTGTTCTCGCGGAACCCTTAGGGACCTCTTACGGAACCTTAGGGTTCGGGGAACCATAAGGTTGAAAAACGCTGATATAGAGAATGCAAGTAACGGTATCCAAATTGGTTCACAATTGTTGTTGTTGTTGTTATTATTATAGTTGTTGTTAAGAACGTAAGAATAGAGGAGATTGCAAGAGACTACAAAGCTTACACTAGGCAGTTCCATGTCACCTACCACCTGGTTATGTCTATTTCATTCGTTAACCATTCTATTCGTAAACCAGCGCTGTTCTACTCCCTTCTTAAACCTAAAATTGCCCAACTTGTTATTGTTGTTGTTTATACATATTTTTAAGAGATGCAAAAATGTCTCCCCACAAGAAAAAAATAAAATAGAATAAAATAAAATAAAATAAAATAAAGATAAAATAAAGTTGACTAAAGTGCCGCTGAGCGTTCTTTTAGAAAGCAAAGGACTAAATGTCTTCCAAGCCATAGTTAATTGCCGGAATTGTCTTGAGATTCCCACCCAAGTGACATGCCATGGAAGGAAATATTGAAAAAATAAAATGGAACTCCCCTCATTAGAAGACAAAAGAATGGCGTAACTGCTGTCTTTAGATCAATGGAGAGAGTGGACAAAATTGACAGGAAAAGTATCTTAAGATCAAAACAAAGACGTAGATAAGAAGGGAAAGAAGAAAGATGCATGATGGATATCAAAAACATCTTTCGGTAAAGATCCATTTGCTTTTGGAGGAACCTGGAAAAGAAAACAATCCAAATGTCGAATAGAAAAATAAATAAATAAAAAAAATGAAACAAATGGAATCCAAACAACGTTGCTCTCTTCCTATATAATTCCTTTAGGTAAATAATATAAAATATACACATACAAACGCAAACACATAGACAAACACACACATACACACACACACACACACACACACACACACACACACACACACACACACACACACACACACACACACACACACACACACACACACACACATACGTATGCACGAACACACAACTGTACTCAGGTGTATGGCAGGTCGAGTGGTCTAATATTGGATGCTAGATAAGAACTGGGCTATGATGAAGAGTGAGGAGGAGGAGGAGGAGGAGGAGGAGGAGGAGGAGGAGGAGGAGGAGGAGGAGGAGGAGGAGGAGGAGGAGGAGGAGGAGGAGGAGGAGGAGGAGGAGGAGGAGGAGGAGGAGGAGGAGGAGGAGGAGGAGGAATGAGGAGGATTCCTAAACTGCCCAAACTCCACCACCACCACCAGTAACCTCTATTTTTGTCTGTCCGTCTGTTTTTATGTATGTCTTGTCTGTCTGACTATCAGTCTGACTGTCTCTGTCTGCCTGCCTTCCTGTCTGTCTGTATTCCTTGTCTGTTACTTTCTTCCTTTCCCTCTCTCTTTCTCTCTCTATCTCACTTTCCCTCCCTCTCTGTGTCTCACTACCTCCTTTCTTCTCCAATGCAGTGGAGGAGAGATTGGGTCCACCAATTGTAATTATGCAGACACATCTAATCTTTGGAAGGTAGAAGGCAGACGGATGTCTTCAAGGAGGCAAAAACGATGTAGTAAATTCTATTTTAGGTCTTTTGAGTGCATACTTATATATTTTTGTACACACACACACACACACACACACACACACACACACACACACACACACACACACACACACACACACACACACACACACACACACACACACACACACACACACACACACGCGCACGCACACACGCACACATATATTTTGTACATACACACACACACACACACACACACACACACACACACACACACACACACACACACACACACACACACACACATACATACATATATACACACATACACACACATACACACACGTATACATGTATACTGTACACACATACACGCACAGACACATACACACACGCACACATATATATTGTACATACACACACACACACACACACACACACATATATATATATATATATATATATATGTGTGTGTGTGTGTGTGTGTGTGTGTGTGTGTGTGTGTGTGTGTGTGTGTGTGTGTGTGTGTGTGTGTGTGTGTGTGTGTGTGTGTGTGTGTGTGTGTGTGCGTGTGTGTGCGTGTGTGTGCGTGTGTGTATGTGTGTGTGTGTGTGTGCGTGTGTGTGTGTGTGTGTGTGTATGTGTGTGTGTGTGTGTGTGTGTGTGTGTGTGTGTGTGTGTGTGTGTGTGTGTGTGTGTATTTACCTAGCTGTATCGTACAGGAAGGGGAGCTACGCTCGTTGTGTCCTGCCTTCGTATCTCGTAGTGTCTAGTTTGCTCTTAAATTCGTGTATGATTTTTGCACACACTATTGTTTAGTCCAGTTTGTTCCAAGTGTCCACCACTTGTGTGTGTGTGTGTGTGTGTGTGTGTGTGTGTGTGTGTGTGTGTGTGTGTGTGTGTGTGTGTGTGTGTGTGTGTGTGTGTGTGTGTTAGGCTGGTTGAGGCAAACTCTAATGAAGAGAATTTGTTTGTTTATTTAGAAATGAATGTTGGGCGCCAATAATGACAGCTCGCTTCTAAGGGCGAGAAAAGGGGGGAGCGGACGATGAGGGAGGTCACGACTGCGGGTTTCAAGTTGTGTCCCAACTTGGTCTGCCTGTGGGGGAGGATGTGAGAAAGCAAGGAGTAGCAAGCCAGGCTCACTGTGTGATGCCCCAAGGCGGTCTGAATCTTCGGCGTTGGTCCGGTATTTATATACACAGGCAGGTCATGACCCGTACTCCCAATTGGCGTGAGGTCAAGTGTGATGCGTGGGAAGTCGGAGGCAAAACGTTTTGATGCCGGTAACTCACGAAGACAGAGAATATGCGTTCCTAAAATTCTATACACTACTTTACATTCTCTCTTTCACCCTCTCTCTCTCTCGCTCTCTCTCTATCTATCTCTATCTCTATCTCTGTCTGTCTTTCTCTTATTGTTTCGATGATACAGCCTGAAGGTCTTGAAACGAGACAGATTATATTTACAAAGGGAGTGGGGACATGGGTTATTTCCCCAGACAAACAAAAAACAGGGAAGAAGATCGAAGTATAATGGGATCAGACCAAACGAGGACCGAGGGATATAGAAACCTGCCTCAACTTGCAGCAGCTTAGTGCGAAACTTCACCTGCAGGTGCCCATTGGAAGGTATTGTGGGCAGCCAAGTGTCTAGGGTAAATTTGAAGGGGTGGGAGAAGCAGGTACTAAAGCTAGAAGGAAGGACCTGGAAGGGGAGGGACGGAGGGAGGGAGGGAGGGAGGGAGGGAGGGAAGTGCAGGTGCGTCGTTAGCATTCGGCACCAGCTCCGACCTAAGAGTAATCCCTCGGTAAGCGATGGGAAGGTGAAGAGGCATTTACTCGCGCGTAGAAGGGGAAAGTTCTATTTGGGATTTTTTTTTTTTTTTTTTTTTTTTTTTTAACGGTGAAGACTCCGATATGGGCGAGCTGGTTAAAATATTACCAAAACGGTGTCACAAAGAACTGAAATAAATTTTGGTGTTTTGACTCCAAAAGAGACGCTTTCATTTTCTTTTAGCTGAAGCAAGACAGTGTTGGACGCGAGGGATCAATAACTCATTTTCTGTATCCTCTTCCTTGGTTGGCAGAAAAAAGAAATTACTTGGAATTGGCCAAAACAGTTTGTCTTTATTGAAGAACATGTAGACATGAAAAGAGTCATTGAATTGTTGCAATATTACAAACACTTTTGGGTCATCTGTGTTGACCTTAAAATGGTATGCTTCCTTCTTGGTCAGCGACGCATTTACACCAAGTATCCCTGTTTCCTGTGTATATGGGATAGCAGAGCTAGAGAGAAGCACTGGGTGAAGAGGAATTGGCTTCCAAGACCTGATCCCAAACCTGGTGATGCTACATTCTCCATGAGCCACTCGTTGACAGAAAGAAAATTATATCCTCACCTCTTCACATTAAACTGGGTTTAATAAAGCAACTCGTTACAACATTGAAAACTGAAGGAAACTGTTTCACGTACCTCATTTTGGTATATCCTGGCCCGACAATTGAAATCAAATGTATGTTACGGCTATATACAAAGCCACTGTCACTTCGAAAATACTGTAGAAATTAACTTTCTCTTGATTGAAAGTACGATACCTTTGCTCCTTTTTCAAGCAAGTTTTTCTTATTCAGTCTTCGTGCTAGGAGAAGTTCTGAAGTCTTTTTTGACAATTCCAGATTCCGTTCCAAATATTTCAGCTCATTCTGGTCGAATCCCTTACGAGCTGAATCATCTTCAATTTCACAATCTGCATCATGGTTGTCACTGAGTTCTTTACCAGGATCCAGGTCATCAAGAGAGGGTAGTTGAGGGGAAACTGGTGCTGGGATTTCAGCTGAATGAAGCTTTGGACGTATAGCTGATGATAGCCTTGAATATTCGATTTTGTACTTGTTTTTCTTGTTACATCCTGAAGTTTTTGCTAAACAAAAGTAAAAGTTTGTGCAATCATTTCTTGGCTCTCGCAAATTCATAGGTATACCAAATACCAATTTATCACGTGTACCCTTAGTCCACATTCGTAAACCCTCGACGTACTGCATGCACTTTAGAATAAGCAAAATACGCTTGCTTGACAAATGTACTGATGTTTGCCCGCAAATGTAATAAGATGAATCAGGGTTGTTGAGGCACTTGTGACGAGAATTAGCTGAGGCAGACAGGATCTGAAAGAAAGGAAATATGGATAAACAAGAAGTAGATCAGTCATAAGCTCAGAAAAACAACAACAAAAACATGCAATGCATCTGCGAGCCCATTGTATACAGAGTTTTATGTTTTGTTTGCAGAATACGACTCACCTATATGGAGCACACACACATTAGTCTTCAAACCTTTCTCTTCCCAACTCAACCTTCTGAAAATATCTTCCAAACAAGTTATAAATAATTTGGGTGAAAGGGTATCGCTTTGCCGTACTCCTTTCTCGATCTTGATCTTTTCTGTATCTTTATGTTGTCGAATTATAGCGTGTGTGTGTGTGTGTGTGCGTTGTGTGCACACACATGGTACTTATCATCACCATCATCATCATCTTTATCGTCAACAACAGCAGCATCTTTCTTTATCATCACCAGTGTCACCCTCACCTCCACTACAATTATGCTTACAAAAACCACAAATTAACGAAAGTATTTCTCCACCTGAAGCAAAACATGCCTCCGAGGGTCCAACGACTCTCTTCCTCCTCCTGTTCCTCTCACTCTTCCTATTCCTCCTCCTCCTTCTCCTCCTCCATCTCTCCTCCTCCCTCTACTTCTCCTTCTCTCCTTCTTCACCTCTTCTTCCTCCTCTTACTCCTCCTCCTTCTCCTCCTCCTCCTCCTCCTCCTCCTCCTCCTCCTCCTCCTCCTTCCCCCTCCTCCTGCTTCTCCTTCTCTTCTCCTTCTCCACCTTTTCCTCCTCCTCCTCCTTCCCCTCCTCCTTCTACTTCTTCTCTCCCCCTTCTCCACCTCTTCCTCCTCCTCCTTCCCCCCTCCTTCTACTTTTCCTTCTCTCCTCCTTATCCACCACTTCTTCCTCCACCTCCTCCTCCTCCTCCTTCTCTTCCTCCTCCTCCTTCTCTTCCTCCTCCTCCTCCTCCTCCTTCTCCTCCTCCACCTCTTCCTCCTTCTCCTCCACACAACACCAAATTCCAGGTTCTTGCTACCTGGCCTTTTTCTGTCCTGCCTCTCATGACTTGCGGTTCAATCAGTTACACATTTCCTCCATCTATTATCTTCTTTTTGTGGTTGTTAGATCCACCTCTCCCATTTCTGCATGTTTATCGCTGCTATAATACCCTTCTTTTGGGTCTGTCTTCATACCCAATGAATTCGCTTCCTGTCTTTCCGTGTTCTGCCCTGCAATCATCTCCCCATTGTTCGCTGTCTTCCTCTTCGTTACCCCCGTCGATCTCAAAGATTTCAAATTTTTGCATCTAGGAGTTATTGTTTAGAGTTCCGCGCGCCACAAACTTTGGAAATCAGAGATACAGAAAGAGGGTTTTTCTTTTTTCTTTATGTTTAGTTTTGATCATTATTTTATAACCCGATTGTTACTATTTTTTTCCATAACCTTTGGTTATGGTCCACGTAATGATCCTCTTGAACATCTTCAGCTTCGAAATTTCTTTTCGTTTTTAGACCTAAAGTTAACCTGTTTAGGCGAGTTAATAACTGCTTCATCCCGACATGAACAGATCCCTTGTATATAACTGACGCCAGATGATATCAGTTGTGGGGAAGTGAACATGAAAGTGACGAGATTGAATTTTCATGGTTTTCCTCGTTTGATTTTACATCATTTGCATCCTGCAAGTGTGGGTATATGTATGTACGTTTGTATTTTACTTGTATGTGTGACCCAGGGCAGTGGACAAGATGCAGGGATGACCCGTCATCCAGGAGGTGCCAATGTAAGAGAGAGGGAAGAGGGTGGAGGGGAGTGGAGTATGTAGGGGATGGAATGGGTGGGAGTGGTTTCTATGCCTTTGTTTTTTGACTACCTCCCGTGTAAGGGGGAAAAAACTTTGGTATGTGTATGTATGTGTACATTTGTATGTACGTATGTATGCATACATGTATACATGTACAGTGGTGAAGGGAATAAAGGAATTATCGTAGCATCATTCTTGTGCAAGAGTCTACGGGAGGAAGGCGGTCAGATGCATTTGTATGTACGTATGTATGCATCCATGCATGCATGTACAGTATTGAAGGGAATAAAGGAATAATCGTAGCATCATTCTTGTGCAAGAATCTAGGGAGGAAGGCGGTCAGATGCAACAGGAAAGAATGACTTGACGATCAGAGAGGATAAAGGTGTAACAGGAGCGGAAAGGGAAGGGCACAGGCGGGCCATGGGGGAGGAACTAGGTTAGGCGGAAATGGGGGGGAAGGGTGTGTGGGGGGGGCGGAAGGGGAGTCCTTATTGAAGGAAGAGGCCTCAGAGAAGGGCAGGGTTGGATTCCTAACGCCGTATGGGGTAGTGACTGCATGTCTTAAACAATTGGTGTTTTAGGGACTTTAGTGAAATCTCTAAAGATGAGTCATACTTTTTTATGATTGGAGACTGTCCTCTTTAAAAATAAATGTATGAATAAATGAATGAATAAATAAATAACAGTGATGATAATAGATAAAAAAAAATGTAACGCTTTTAGCTTCAACAGTCCCTCCGTTCTCCTACCTTCCACCTCTTCGGAATGATATTGTCCCCAAAGGGGTCACATGAAGAATCGTCACACCAGAGCTCCCACATGAAGAATTGTCACCCCATGAGATCCCACCTAAAGAATCGTCACCCCGGAGCGCTCACATGAAGAATTGTCACCCCATGAGATTCCACATGAAGAATTGTCACCCCAAAGCGCCTACATGAAGAATCGTCACCCCAAGAGATCCCAGCTAAAAAATCGTCACCCCAGAACACCTACATGAAGAATTGTCACCCCAAAGCGCCCACATGAAGAATTGTCACCCCAGAGCGCCCACATGAAGAATCGTCACCCCATGAGATCCCATCTGAAGAATTGTTACCCCAGTACTCCGAATATCAACAATGGAATAAAGATTAGGTTAGGTTAGGTTAAATGAGGGTTATGCTTATTGTCATCAACTTCTACAACCGAAGAATCGTCACCCCAGAACGCCCACATGAAGAATCGTCACCCCATGAGATCCCACCTGAAGAATTGTTACCCCAGTACTCCGAATATCAACAGTGGAATAAAGATTAGGTTAGGTTAGGTTGAATGAGGATTATGCTTATTGTCATCAACTTATAATACAACCGAAGAATCGTAAACTCAGGATGGCCCACATGAAGAACTGTCACCCTGTCGAAGTCTGGGATGACGATTCTTCATGTGATCCTCCCAAGGATAGAAGCGCTGGATATCGTCGACGAAATGCTAATAGAAGTAATTAGAAAATCCCTGATCGGCCTCTGAGATGTCTTCGCTTTTCACAGATACTTATCTTAAAATAGGAACTTCGCCTGGATGCTTACAGTCTCACCCAGTGGGGTCGTTTCCATTTTGCAATACGACATTTTGTCTAAGTTGTAATTTCATATATAGAAAGGAAAAATTAAAAACAGTGTCTTTACCTCTTTTTACCGGTATGTTCGGAAAGTAAACGCTCAGTATTAGCAACAATGGTATTGCAATGCCAGTTACTACAAGGTTAAACGAAAGTAGAAGAACGGAGGGGTAGTAGGTTATTTTATTCTTTCTTTGAAATTATGTTCTAGTCGAGAAAGAATTCTGAGTGGCTTGGTCTGTTGGGGATATCATTAAAGCCACTGAAGTATCGAGTGCTATTTATGAAGTCTGGTGTGATAGACTGAAACAACCGAGCAAGGAAACACTGTAGAAGATTCTTTTTTTTTCCGAGAGATGGAGGAGGATTAGCAATGGAGTGTTGTCTGCAGTGGTGATGGAGACAAGGAGGAGTGGGGTGAGAGTAGGAAAGGGAGGAGAAGGATGTAATGGTGACGACATATGATATTTCTTGTGTGTTGTACATACGTATTTGTAATATTGTTTATTTATCATTATATATCTAATACATTATTGTGAAAACCAAGTGTTCATGTTAAGCGTGTATGTTTTTCCCGCCAAGTCTAAGCTTGGCGTGGCTTGGCGTCGGAGCTTACGAAGCTTACGAAGCTTACGAAGCAGACGCAGGCTTGTTTTTTGTAGTGCTAAATCATATATATATTAATTTAGATTTTGTTTCATTAGCCACCCCAATACAAGGAGGAGGTGAAGAAGGAGGATGGAGTAGAGGTGGCTTGGGCCTCAGAGTAGCAGATGCGTCTCGGCGGCTCTAATTGGCTGTCGTCGCGCGAGATTTATTCATTCGAATTACGACACAGGAGAGGCTGAGATGGCCATGTGCTAAGAAGCTTCCGCTGGGAAGATGGTAATGGGGGAGAGCTTGCACTGAATCTGCACTGTGTCGCGTGGTATTAAAATTCAGATAACGAAGAAGAACAAGAACAATGTTGGTTCTATTTCATAGAATAGCCAACAAGTATGTAGACGTGATGAGACTGTTGCGTGACAAAAATACCACGATAATTTGATGGTAACTGCTTTTGGTAGTGAAACAGTATCTGAGCAGGGGCGCCCACAGACTTTCTTGTGGTGGACGCACAAGTCACATTTTTCGTTTGCGTTTTCTTCTGTTTATAATTTATATACTACATAGATCCACATGTATTCTAGTGCATACATAATTTTAACACTGATGCTTTACCACGTTTCTAATGTATGTAAAACATCTACATTTTTCATTGAAAGTTGAGGGTTTTAGAAGGGAAAAATGTTTGAATAGGGGACCTTGTATGCTTGTAATGTCCAAACTGGACGCACGTGCGTCCGGTGCGTCCGCCTGCGGGCGCCCCTGTATCTGAGTCTGTTGCATGACAAAAATACCACGATGATTTGATGGGGACTTTTATCTTGGTAGTGAAACAGTATCATTACAAAAGTATCGTATGTCTTTAGCATAGCCTTGGTAAGGAGTACTAACTAAATGTTTTATACAGTTCATATCTTAAGGCACTGTTTCCCAACCCTGGGGTTGCCAAGACATCGTGTATGCTAATATATATATATATATATATATATATATATATATATATATTATATATACATATATATTTTTTTTTTATTTTTTTATTTATTTTTTTTTTCTGCTTCCATATTCATATTGCTATGATAAAATTCAATGATGTTAACTTTGTCTTTTATAACCTTACATTACCTTTCTTACACATATATTTATTATACTTGTCCCCTACCTTTTACAGTCAACAACAAGTCATATATATTAACACATATACAATATATATTATTGGGGTTGTGGTCAAATCATGAGTATCATATTGGGGTTACCTGAAAAAAGTTTACATAAGAACATAAGAATGAAGGAGACTGCAAGAGACCATAAGGCCTACACTACTAAGTATTTCAGCGGCTTTGACCCATCGTTTTTCGCTCATATTTCCGAAATAATCATTCACATCAGCAAGGTATATTAGCACAGCCTAATTCACACCCTGCCATAATTTTTGACTCTATAGTGCATTCACAAATGTATTTAATTACGGTGTTTACTCTTGATATTAAGTGTGTCGTAGCCGACACCCGTGAAGTAAATCGAACAAGTGAATTTGGGATACACGAGGTAGTTTGTGATGACGTCACGACTTCACCTGTTCGATTTACTTCACGGGTGTCGGCTACGACACACTTAATATCAAGAGTAAACGCCGTAATTAAATACACTTGTGAATGCACTATAACGTCAAAAATTATGGCAGGGTGTGAATTAGGCTGTGCTAATATATCATACTGATGTGAATGGTTATTTCGGAAATATGAGCGAAAAACGATGGGTCAAAGCCGCTGAAATACTTAGTAGGCAGCTCCGTATACATCACCACCTGTCATCCCCATCCATAAAGTTGTCTAATCGTTTTTCAAAACAACTGATAGTTTCACCGCTTACTACATGAATACTAAGTTTATTCCATTCATCGACCACCCTATTAGTAAACCAATTCTTGCCTATTTCCTTCTTAAAGACTTTGATGACAACCCTATGGACTAAATCACTCGGCGTTCTTTTTGACAGGGGACCAGCCTCGACTCAAAAAAGAAGACTGACAACTTCTAACTTCTGTATTAGTTGTGCCACCTAACTCCCTAACTTCCTCCTTTGCAACTTCTCTGACTCCACTTCTTCGCTGAGACATTGTCCCCAAGAATAAAAGCGCTGTTTACTGTTAATGAAATACAAATCTCGCTTGTATGGATACTGGTATTATATCAATAGTTTAGAAAAGTATCCCACAGACTTTTTACGAAACAATATGAATCACAAGACGAGGAATAATTTATTGTTCTGTATAATTTATGTACATAAGGGTTTCTTCACATATTTGTCTGTGACATACTTTTCTGTATTCAAAGAAACTACATACGTACATGACTATGTATGCGTGCA
>NC_134801.1:24483342-24485842 GCF_046742065.1 Oratosquilla oratoria
CACACACACACACACACACACACACACAGGCTAAATATTAGCACACAAAGACTACAAGTCTCTCTTGCATGGAACACCTGGTATTCGACACCGCTGCGATCGTGGGACTGCATCAGGCACCTGCGCTTGTCACTCGTCGCTTTTTTTTTTTTTTTTTTCTAAGTCACGTGACTAACACCGCTATTTCGGAACCCACGTCTCGGCTCGGTGCATTGATGAACGTACGTCTCGTGATGTAATTCGTCTCATGCCGTTGCCTCAGCGCTTCTGCGTTTTTAGAAAACATCCTACCGAAGAAGTGAAGTCACACAGGAGGTACAGGAGATTGAATGACGCTAGGAGAACTGGGAGATAACAAGTGACCATCTTTCTTTTTTCGAGTGGAAGAATGGCGACTACGATCCTTAAAGTTGTCATAGGGCCCTAAGGTTTTTCAATCGACCATGTACAACTTATGCAGTCAGCGCCCTATACCGGATCAGCTCAGAGGAATAATATCGCCTTGTGTTAGCGAAAACTAATGAATATATAAAAGTGCATGACCGTGTTGTGGGGGCTACGTATGACCTGTTCTCACTACTAGTTTGAACCGCGCGGAAACCGCGGTTGTGTGTGAACGCCTCCACTGACTTACTTTGTAATTGCACTGGCGCTGTTGAAATCGCTAGTGTGAACACATCTACCAATGGTTAAAATCGGTTAGGGGGGTGGGAAGAGGAGCCTTTCATACATACATATACCAAAGGCTTTTTACCCCTTACACGGGGGGTAGCCAAAGAAGAAAAAGGCATAGAAAACACTCCCACCCATTCCATTTCCTAAATATTCCACTTCCCTCCACCCTCCTCCCTCCCTCTTATCTTGGCACCTTCTGGATGACGGGAGCCTTTCAATATCTTAGAAAATAACTAAACCAACTTTGAATATGCTAATACTGATTTTCTTTTTTTCTTCCTTTCTTCCAGGTAAGCCAACCGTCTCTGAAGACTCGCCTGAAGTTTCGGAGGATTGATGTCCAGAAGTTGGAGTAATGTATTGGATTTTACTCTTCTCGTGTTGTCTGCATGCGCGCGTCATTCGAAGTGGTCTTGGATCACGTTCTGAACTTAGAGTTCTTATATTCCGATCGAATTAACAAACCACACACGCATTCATCTACTAATGAGTGGAAAGGGTGGTGAAGTAAACGCCAAAAAGCCGTAGGAGTTTTGTTACTAACGGTTTGTCCCTAAGAGGATTTCTTCCTCAGAGTATTCACTAAGAAAAATATTCACAGATTATATATTTCTCTTTCCTTACCCCGTTCCTCCCCGATCTCCGTCCTTCCTTCGCTCCGGGGAGGAACGGGGTAAGGAAAGTGAAGGATATAAGCTGTGGATATTTTTCTTAGTATATACTCTGAGGAAATCCTCTTAAGGACGAAGCGTTAGTAATAAAACTCCTTCGGTGTTTTGGCGTTTACCTCACCACCCTTTCCACTTATTCTGCCATACATAATTCATCTAGTTATATTTAACCAATTTTCGTACGCGGGAATCTAGTTATGCTCGTAAGGCACCGTTTCAATATCCACACTTGTCAATCTTTGTGTTAATTCATCTTATTCTATTGTCCTGGATTATTTCTACTTTTAACGTATACAGATCGATGCAACTATATGGAAAGCTACGTTTCTTTGCATATTTCAAGCAAAATGTCTTCTTTCACACTTAAGTCCTCTTTTGTGATTATTTCATCTCCATTTTTTATATCTCCCTGACAGTGTCTTTTGGATTTGGTTCATTTTCAAAAATGTGCATTTCTTTGTACTGTATTTCATTTTCACCTCTAGCTCCATTCATTAACCTTCCTGTAGTAATTTGCAATCAGATTCCACATCTTTCACGATTTTGGTGTCATCACCCAATGATTTGCCTATCACGGAAATACTGTATACCATGCGTGCAGGTGTGTATGTTTGTGTATGTGTGTGTGTGTGTGTGTGTGTGTGTGTGTGTGTGTGTGTGTGTGTGTGTGTGTGTGTGTGTGTGTGTGTGTGTGTGTGTGTGTGTGTGTGTGTGTGTGTGTGTGTGTGTGTGTGTGTGTGTGTGTGTGTGTGTGTGCATATGTGATTGCGCACACACGCGCATGTGTCCGTATATTTATGTGTATGGTTATGAGTATAAATGTATACACTATAGTCTATATACATTCAAATACAATTTTCTTTATACATTTATTCATCATGAACATGTTTCATGATTGTTTTATACAAGGAAAATCACCACGAACATAGTTATATCTGGTACAAACATCGACGTGTATAGAGAGTGTTAGATGGGATCAACGTTGTGATCGATGATCAGGTATGAATTGATATGAAATGATTTAAACTGCCGAAGCAGATGATGACAGTGAGTCCTTTGTCCTCGTTTTGACCCAAAGTATACACCGCGGCTGACGGGGCGAAATTGTTGCCTTATCTATCCATCACAACAAAGTAATGTAGCACATTGGTAAA
>NC_134801.1:24488342-24513342 GCF_046742065.1 Oratosquilla oratoria
ATTGGTCTTATTGATCGTGGTATGATAAAAAAAAATTTAGAGAAATTGGTGGTAACATGAAAGTAAAGAAATAAATAATGTGAAAGTTTTTAGTGATTGGTAAGATTGGATATGTGATTATTATGGACTTCTTTACAAATATAAAATGTACATGGCGATTGTTTAAAAGGAATGTTATTTGCATAAAGATTATTCACAGATACGTAATGCGGAAAGTGTAGTGGTCACTTTAGTCAATCCTGCTGCGTTAGATCGAGTTGCTACAAGTTCCTTGTGGTTTTACGGAAAATAAACAATTACCTCCAAACTTAAATATATTTTTTTATTTTCTTTAAGAAAAGAAGGCCCATTGAGCAACGTAAACATCAAATCACAAAAAGAAAATATTGGAGTGTTATTGATCCCATTGTTTCTGTTATTAACTTCCATCGTGTATACCACTGCTCAGTCTCTAGTAGCTAAAGGTGGGGTTACACTACTCGTTGATAAGCTTGGAGTCCAACTTTTACATTCGTTCATCCAACAATAAGTGGTTACACGTAAGTCCAGCCTTACCTTGTAGATAAATTCCCACCAATCACGAAAAAGGAGATAGAACACACCCCACCCTCTATCCAAAATGAGGAATTTCATTGGCAGAGCCAATGCCTATGCCACTTTCTCGAATATTTTATCCCAAATGACATTGAACGACTCGCGATCTCTCTAAAATGCACATTTGACGATCTTTACATATATTGTATACACACACGCATGCACACACATTCACACACACACACACACTCTTCCCGTATAATACAACTAGGTAAATACACACACATAGATTATGAATCACTAGCCAGAAGACATTTGTAACCCATAGAAAATGGCAATTGAAAGGCTGACTCAGTGAGATATATTATCATTATTTCTTAATATAGCCGGGATGCCTCACATCCCAAAGCACCTCTTGTGGCCGTATCTTCTCTATTGGAGCATGGATAAATTTAGTATTCCACTCCACCACCAATGTTTACGTACAGCAGTATTCAAACGACTGTTTGATTATTGCCACAGTATAAATGCAATAAAATGTATTTTCTATTCGAAGATAACTTCATACTTTTAAATATATTATCTCTTATTACTGAATAAAATGTATATATATATTCTTTTGAATATGTCGTATACATGAATACTCTTAATATATATCTTGTTTCTTTCCCTCGGATCTCTTCCGAGGTGTGGACTACAACGGTATTGCGTTGGGCGTCCCTAGGCTTGGATTCCAACCCAAATCCTCCAACGTTGGACGAAATCCATCCCTAGGCTCGGAATCCAACCCATCCGTTGACTAGTGTAACCGTATCGTAACAAGGACCACTTTTGCCTTGGATGACCTAGCACATAGGACGAAGGTGAGAGGAATGATGACCTAAGCTTTCCCTAGCGTAAACTCCTTGGCACCTAGGTCTGATATTTGTATTATGAGCACATGACTGCAGGTAGCAGTCCTTTGAAAGCACAGCTTTCTTTGAAGACTTGTTAATGACGTTGACAGCTTCGTTAGTTCCTTCGGAGTTGGTAGGACTTACCGGTCATAAAATCGGAAGTATTTTATGTAAATGGAGTTACAAGGGGTTCTCCGCGTTCACCGTACCGTGGCCGCTGGAGCATTCTGGGTACTTGAAGGACTTGTTTTTACAACTCAAGGGTCCTCGAAGGATGGAGCCAACACTGTTCTCTAAGGGACACCCAGAGATCCCTCACAGTGCCCAAACATCCTCTACAAAGAGCAACTTACCCAGAAGTGAACAAACGCAAGAAACCATAACTTGTGATATAAAAAAGGGCTTCAGGAGGGAATAAACAAGTGAAGAGTACAATTAGAAAAAAAAGGAAGGGGGGAAGGCTCCTGGTACTCCTCTTCTGAAAGAACCTAAGTCACACTTCAACAGACCAATACCTCGTGTGTCAAGAACCAGTGCCTTCCAATGCAAAGAACGAAAGAGTGGGAACCTGCCAACCACTGAACACGACAACCTCTGAGAACACATGATACCTTCCCACCATGAACGAAACCCCACCCCACTCCTCCCCCGACCCCCACACTCCCTTGGCGACCTCGTCTACACCCGAAGCCCAAAGCAAGGCATCTAAAGGCCGCCAGACCTGCACACCACTCGAGGAGGAAAAGGAGCCATCTTTGGCTCAAACCACATCCTTCGTCAAGACTGCTGTTTCCTCCTTTCTCGGAATAGCTATGCAATTTCCTTCCCCTCTAACTCTTCCGCCACCTCCTTGTCCTCCTCCTCCTCCTTCTCCTCCTCCCTCTCCTTCTTCTCCTCCTTCCTCTTCTCATCCTCTTCCTCCTCCTATCCACCACACGTCTCTTCACCATTGTACTTCTCTTCCTACTCCTCCATTTCATTTTACTACTCTTTCTCTATCCTCCTCCTCCTCCCTCTCCTTCTTCTCCTCCTTCCTCTTCTCATCCTCTTCCTCCTCCTATCCACCACACGTCTCTTCACCTTTCTACTTCTCTTCTTCCTTTTTACTACTCTTTCTCTATCCTCCTCCTCCTCTTTCTCTTCTTCCTCTTTCATCCTACCAACACCATAACGATCGTCATCATTATGCATCTCTTGAATTTCCTCCTTTTCCTTCGCCTCCCTTTTCTCACCACTGTCATCATCATCACTACTATCCTATTCCTGAACTTCTTCCTTCTTCTCCTCTTCCTCCTTCTCTTTCTCCTCCTCCTCTACCTCCTCCTTATCTTCATCGTCATCGTCGTCGTCGTCATTTTACTCCTCGACCTCATCTTCTCTTATTTTCTTCCTCCTCCTCCTCCTCCTCCTCCACCTTCTTCTTTTCCTTTTCATCCTCCTCATCCCTCTCCCCCCTCTTCATCTTCCCTCCTCTTCCACCACCTCCTCCTCCATTTCCTCCTTTTTTTTTCCCTTTTCGTCCCCCGTCTCCTTCCCCCATTGGTCGCGATGCCCCAACTAACTTCATGGGCCTCCTGCTCAGCCCTCGCCCTCCTCGGGGCTGACAGGAAGGAAGCATCAATTTCACGCAGCGACGACACAAGTGCATCTTAGCACAGGAGGACGTTCATGCAAGGGGCGGGAGGGCGTGGCGGAAGGAAGCGGGAGGAGACGCGGAGTAGGCGAATCGGGAGACGAAAAGGAACCGAAAAAGTGTTTATGCACAGGAGGAAATGAGTTTGGATAAAGAAAACGTCTGTGAGTTTTATGTAGGTTGAGTTTGAATATTTGGAAGGACTGGTATCAAGTTTTCCCAGGCAGTGAACAATAGGAGTAGGCGAATGGGGAGAAAAGGAACCGAAAAAGTGTTTATGCACAGGAGGAAATGAGTTTGGATAAAGAAAACGTTTGTGAGTTTTATGTAGGTTGAGTTTGAATATTTGGAAGGACTGGTATCAAGTTTTCCCAGGCAGTGAACAATAGGAGTAGGCGAGTCGGAAGAAAAGGAACCGAAAAAGTGTTTATGCACAGGAGGAAATGAGTTTGTATAAAGAAAAAGCCTGTGAGTTTATGCAGGTTGAGTTTGAATACTTAGAAGGACTGGTATCAAGTTTTCCCAGGTAGTAAATAATAATACAAGTATATAATAATCGTGGTATGAATATGAAATACTGAGCAATGATGAAGATTAGAAGAATGGAGAGGCGGAAACTGTTCGGAGTGAAGTTAATGATATCATTTGATAGGATGCTGAGATCCTCTGTTACCTCTACTTAACGAGCTCTGTTCTCAGTGCCAGAGATCGGAGAACGTATATGTAGATTCAGCTAAACACAGTTCAAGATCACAGTGAGATGGGATCTGGTCTCAGACAAGAGGAGATGAAGGACGAAGAGGTGGAGGAAGAGGAGGAGGAGGTGGAGGAGGAGGAAGAGGAGGTTGAAGACTTGAGACGCGTGGTGAATCATGTCCAACAGGTGACTCAGACTCGGGCTGTCCACAATAACAACATCAACAACAAAAACATTACAGAAAATGAAGTATTGTTAATTTAATCCTTTCCCTGTTGAGGGCTTAGCTGAATAGAGCCGCCTGTCAACAAACTTTGTGACTACAGTTGTAATACACAGAAAAGAAGTGGATCAAAGTAGACTCGAAATAATTATTTACCCTTCCGCCTCGGAAGCGTCTGAGAATGACTCTGTTCAAAGAAAACGAAAGAATGTACAAAATCGAAAATGGAGGTTCACGAACACAAACCACTACCATACCGCGTGGCACTTTATTATTATTATTATTATTATTATTATTATTATTCTGACGAGTCCTTTCTCGATCATCGCCCTCCGCGCCTGGTGGACATTTCCTTTTGATTCTGGCTGCCGTCAGGTGATTTTTTTTATCTTCTTCGTGACACCTGAGGCAGCCATCGCCACCTCTTTTATTCTTATGTCGCACCAAAAATTTCGAGTCACTGAGGCGGCAAAGAAAATATTCAAGGAGGGTAGCAAAACGGAAGCATAATAGAAATTAAAGTATTCTAAGTGGAGATTAGTCTCCACTCATAAAAGACTGGCGCGTGACTCTTGTCCATAGGGGTGTCAACAAAATCTCCCAAAATATCGACTGCATAAAACATGCAGTCGATACTTCACACGGAGATTTGTCGGTGAAAAGGAGGAAGAAAAAAGTCGAGGATTTCAAGACACGAAGTGAGACCGAAGAGGAACAGCGCGTTGCTTACGTTTCAACGCGCAGCGCAAGACACTTCGTGGCCCAGCTCATGGGCGGAACTGCGACCTTTGGTCAGCAAGAGATCCGGAAACAGATTTGGTGAATGGATAGAATACCTAAGAGTGTTTGTTTATTATCATTAAACTATACCTATGAATTTATTTATGTATTTCATTTGTTGTTTACATTATTATAGTGTTTATTTATTCATTTATTATTATTATGATTTTTTTTTCTCGCATCCGACCTAGATATGGACCAATAGGTCTCTTGTCGGCATACTCCTCATTTGTAATCCTTTGAGTGGGTTGGCATCGAAGCTGTGTGGTTCCCGAAACCCCCACTGAGCCAAAAAACTTAGGTTGATCGCACCAGTGACGCTTGAAGAGAATCTTGTTATGGTTACTTTCAAAAGATTTAGAAGAAAATGGGGAACTAGACTGCCATATACAAGCAGGTAAACAGGGTCTGCAACTATATTTAGAAACGTTGAGACGAAGGCGATAGATACGTAATTTGCATTTATTTTGGGATAACTCCCAAACAGGTTAGTACACTTGTCTCGGGAATTGGAAAGAAGGACAGACAGACACAACGTGCGCCAAATAACTAAGGGTGTCTACAAAAACAAAATACTTAAAGGGACTTTGTTGTGAACAAGTGCTGTAGAACATCGAATCCAACTATGAACAAGAATATCCAGATCGAGGGTCAGCTCACAACCTCAAGGATTTTGCCGCCAATAACCTGCGCCTGGGGGGCAATATCTCTCCTTAAACGAGAGGTTTATGGAAAGCGGCAAGAAACCAAGGTAAAAGTCAAGTGGCCAGCATTTTTTTTTTTCTAAGTGAAGAATGCTGCGTGACTCTGGTCCATAGGAATGACACTAAAGTCCCTTGACCAGCGTTTCTCAACCTTATTACCCTTGCGGAACCTTTAAAATAAATTGCATGTTTCAAGGAACCCCTGCAAAAAAAAAAAAAAAAAAAAAATAGATAAATACATATACCATATATTTCTCATTGTATTTTCATCGTAATAATAGGTTTGATAGGATGATGTCCATATTACATTATTACAACAACCAAGAATAATGTGCGTGTTTAATTATATTACGTATATGGAATTAGATCAAAAAAGCAAAAGTGCGTTAGCTTATCTCACTTGTTCTCGCGGAACCCTTAGGGACCTTTTGCGGAACCTTATGGTTCCGGGGAACCCTAAGGTTGAGGAACGCTTCCCTAGAATATTGACGGCATGACAATCAAGTAGTCAGTACCTTAGACGGGACAGCCTGATGGAAACATAATGTGGTAGAAATTATCTTTTTGGTGGTCATGGAGTTTGTGGTGGTGGTGGTGGTGACGGTGGCTGTTGTGGTGATGGTGATGATTGTGGTAGTGGTGAAGGCCACACGCCAGAAGGCTCGTAAATGCTGCCAAAGTCCTCACATTTGCCCCATGCTCTTGGACTGGTCTAGCAAGGGACAGTCACGGCTAAGACTGGGAGATAAAACACGGGCATCGAACCCACGACCAGGAGATTGTGAGACCCGTACGTTTCCAATTACGCCACTAAACACACACACACACACACACACACACACACACACACACACACACACACACACACACACACACATACACACACACACATACATACACACACACACACACACACACACACACATACACACACACACACACACACACACACACACACACACACACACACACACACACACACACACACACACACACACACACACACACAAAAGGGGGGGGATCCCATCGCCTTTCTGTATGTGCGACTTTGGGTGTTTTACCAGCTCATCCTCAAAATCCTGCGTTGGCTTGTTCTGACTTCTACCATCCAACGTCAAACCATCTCTCCCTATCTTCAGTTTTACCTTCCTCCCCGTATGGATTACTGTCAGTAATCTAAGGACTCTTGTGACTTCTCCACAGATCAATCATGCAGCATTATTTTATAATTGGAAAGCAATCTCTGCTCAAAAAATAAAAAAGTAATGTTGACCAGTTTCGGCTTTTATCGGTCCTCAGACACCTAACCTAACCTAACCTAACCTTTTATCTCTCCTTGACCTTTTCTGACCCCAACGTTTCTGTGCAATTTTGTTCTCAAGGACCGAAGCTCATGATGTTGCTGAACAAAGTATATAGTGCTACCATACTCGCATGTAACTCCCCTTCCACACCCCTGATGGTGCTATCCTTATAAATGCCCTCGGCACTACGCCCTTAATAACTTCCTGTGACCCCCCACCCCCGTGAGCGCCTCCTTCCCCCGTGGCTTCCCTTATTATCACCTAACGACATCCTGACTCCCCTCCGGATCACCTTTGTCTTCGGATTCAAACGAGGTCATCCGCCTCCTTCGCCATCTGTCTTCCTCGTCTCTTCGTTCATTCTTACCTCTTCTGATGTACATCACCCTGTGCATGTGTTCATCGTCTTATGTACGTACTGTGCTACCCACGTCTCACCTTCTGACGCCAATATCCTGATCCTTTGGCGCCAATACCCCCCGGCACCAGGACACTGGTCCGCCGGCGCCACAATACTTGACCAACCCCTGTCCCGTACCGTACGTGCAGTACACCAATTCCGCAGTTCCCCTCACATCGTGACATGACGTCATCTGCGCTGAGTCATGAGTTGTGTTGATTATGCAAATGGCACCGGGAACAACCAGCTATGCTAACGAGGGGAGGAGACCTGTGTCCGAGTCCCAGGCCTGCCACTAATAATGGCACCCGTAAAGAATTGCAGGAAGCATGAAAAAGAGGATTGCAGACTCTACATGGTAATGAATACCGTGCATATGACCCCATGAGTGGGTACTATGTGGATACTGGTTCATCGTGGGAGGCTCCAAACAGTTCCAATGTCTCACACATAGTTTGTTGTATGTTGACTGCTCGGTGCCTTCTTAATCGTATCACCTCCAAGTATCTCAGTTTTCTCATACAATTATTTTTTATCGTAATAGTTGATTTATTGCGCCGTTCTGCATGTAAAGAGTTGATCTATGTGACAGCGCTTGTCATTAAAGTGTTCTGTCTTTGTTTTACCAGCTCGAGTATACGTATACAATGGTACTTTGTTTCTCTTTCTCTTTCTCTTCTGATTCTCATGACGAGTGATGATATTCTTGGATTTCTGTAGCAAATGATTAATCAAAAGATGTTCTCCTTGCTACTGCCCCTACAGTTCCTGTAAATAATGCCACACAAACCTTTTACATCTTTTTTGTATACGGAAGACATAGTATTTGATAGTATATGTTGATATTCTTGTTTGCTTCCTGGGTCTATTTTGGGAGAATCTAATTTGCTTGAATTATTCTTAATTTTTTGCCAAACTTGTCATAAAGATGCCATTGTTCGATCAAATCTGACATATTTGATTTAGTTCCTGGTGAACAAGGGACCAGCTGCTTCAGACTTTTCTAATAGATATGGGAAGCTATTCAAAGTATGTTTAGGATTTTTGCGAAAACAGAAACATCACTTGCGATAAGTTGAAAGCCAATAACCAAAAATTTTTGTCGTATTATTATGTTCAAGAAAAAATATCAAAAGGCACAAATCAGTACACAGTGTGTCTTAAAAGGATTGTACAAAATCTATTAAACCCTGTTGGCCTTCAGTACTTCCAGTCTTTCCCGTAGGACCCTGAGTCTTTATATCAAAGACTTCTTCCCGTTCTCCAGGTGATGTCTTCTCTGGTTGCGGCCATTCCCCGAATATTTTTTCTCTTCTTTTCACTTTTCAGACGAACACAATTTTCCTTCTTCAATCCATACTCGAGTCCCTCTCATTTTCATTTCAAGGTCTTCCTAAAGCACCAGCCACTTCTGCTCTCATACCTCTCCCTCTTCAGACTCCTCCTCCTCCTCCTCCTTCTCCTGCTCTTCCTCCTCCTCCTCCACTTCCTCCTACTTCTCCTCCTTCTCCTGCTCTTCCTCCTCCTCCACCTTCTTCTCTTCCTCCTTGCCTACCCTGTCGCCCCTACACTCCCACTCCATCAGGTTCTTTTGACTCGCTTCCAGACAACCCCGGCGCCAACACCTACACCCTACCACTGGTTGCACCACCACTCACTGTATCTGCTTCTATAACCCTCTGCCACGCCCTCTCTTGGAATCCTTTCTTCGACGCCCTTCTCGACGGACGACTCTCGTCCCTGGCCGCAAACATCTTCAGTATCCTTGGCCGACATGTGGTTGTGTATCACTGCATATAATCATATACTCTATAATTTTAGCTCTTCCATATAACAATTGAATTATAGTACGTGAATACGCTCGTGTGAATATATATATATATATATATATATATATATATATATATATATATATATATATATATATACTGTATATATATATATGTGTGTGTGTGTGTGTGTGTGTGTGTGTGTGTGTGTGTGTGTGTGTGTGTGTGTGTGTGTGTGTGTGTGTGTGTGTGTGTGTGTGTGTGTGTGTGTGTGTGTGTGTGTGTGTGTATATGTGTGTGTGTGTGTGTGTGTGTGTGTGTGTGTGTGTGTGTGTGTGTGTGTGTGTGTGTGTGTGTGTGTGTGTGTGTGTGTGCATATTTACGTTTTCATATAGTAAAGTTTACGTATTTCTTCCATTTGTGTATGTGAACTCAAGAAAGGTCTGGGTGAGGCTGGATGTGTAAAGGTGGGAACCGGTGACAGTGACGTTTGGAGGTGAAAAGAAAAGCAGCCAAATAACTATAGGCCTATAAGTTTGACTTCAATCGTAGGAAAAATAATGGAAACTATCATCAGAGATGCTATCGAACATCATTTAGAAAGTAACCGTTTGATAAATGATAGTCAGCATGGTTTCAGACGGAAACGTTCTTGCGTGACTAACTTACTCGAATTCTACAACACAGTTATCTCGAATTATGACAAAAGAAACAATATAGATTTAATATATCTAGACTTTGCAAAAGCTTTTGATACCGTCCCACACGAAAGACTACTTACTAAATTAGCTTTACACGGAATAAGTGGTAGCCTATTAGGTTGGACTAGTAATTGGTTGAATGGTCGAAAACAGAGAGTTGTTTTAAATGGAAAAACTTCTAGATGGAAAAATGTTACAAGTGGAGTTCCTCAGGGTTCCGTTCTTGGGCCACTTCTATTCACAGTATATATAAATGATATAGACCATGGACTAAAATCTACTGTTTCCAAATTTGCTGATGATACAAAACTGTGCGGAATGGCAAATGATCACTTAAACCAATTAGATATTCAAGAAGATTTAGATCAATTACAGCAATGGTCTGAAAAGTGGCTAATGAAATTTAACACAAGTAAATGCAAGGTAATGCACATAGGTAAAAATAACAGTAAGTACGATTACAAGTTATTTAGAAATTCGTTAACAAAAGTGGATAGTGAAAAAGATCTCGGCATAATTATCAGTAACGACCTCAAATCATCCAAGCAGTGTATTTCAGCCTCAAGTAAGATTCTAGGACTGATTGCGCGATCTTTTGATTTCAAAAGTCCATCACTCATTAACAAGCTATATAAATCGTTAGTTCGTCCACATTTGGAGTATGCTGTTTCCGTATGGTCACCGAATCTCATTAAAGACATTGACAGACTGGAAAAAGTACAACGGCGAGCCACAAAACTGATTCCAAATATCAAAAATAAATCATACGAAAATCGACTAAAACATATGAATCTGTTTTCCCTAAAAAAGCGTAGACTCAGAGGTGACTTGATACAGGTCTTTAAGATTCTAAAGGGAATTGACAACATCAGAAGTGACAAAATTTTCACATTGAATGAGAATCAAACAAGAAACAATGGTCTCAAACTGTCCGGAAATAGATTCAATTTGGAAGTGGGTAGAAACAACTTTGCCAACCGTGTAGTTAATGAGTGGAATAAACTTCCTGCACAGGTAGTGCAATGTGGTTCAGTTCGAAGCTTTAAGAATCATTTAGATAAACACCTAAGCAAGATGCTGTAATGATTATAATCTATTTTATATTATTTGTTTTTGTTTTGTTATCATTTGTCCGTTTGATTTTCATTTATTATTAGTTATATGTCAATTTATTATTATTTACTATTTACCTGTTTGTTTATTATTTAACTATACCTATGCATTTATTTATGTATTTTATTTGTTATTTACATTATTATAGTTTTTATTCATCATTTTATTATTATTATGATCTTTTTTTCGCATCCGACCTAGATATTGACCAAGGGGTCTCCTGTCGGCGTGCTCCGCCTTTGTAATCCTTTGAACTAAAATATTTCCTTTCTTAGGAGGAAAGGGCAGCGAAATGTCGATTTTATGTTGCATGAGGGGAGACTTCCGGCTTGGGGGAATCCGCAAGAGTTCTAGACTTCTTTAAGCACTAGTTCAAGAACATAAGAATGGAGGAGAGTGCAAGAGACCATAAGGCTTACACTAGACAGTTCCATGCCCTTTACCACTCGTCATCTCTATCCATAAAGTTGTCTAACCTTCTCTTAAAGCAACCATTTGTGTCAGCGCTCACTACATTGTTACGAAGCCTGTTCCATTTGTTAACCACTCTCTTTTGGTACACCAGTTCTTGCCTAATTCCTTCTTAAACCTAAACTTATTCCCTCAGCTGCACAAGAACCTGACCCCTACCCTCGTCAACAGGAACAAGATCCGGGAATTGCATCAGTGTGCTGAAGGGATGGGGAGTTTTGAGTCAGAACAAAGATGAAGGTGGTGGTCAGGGCTCCTAAAGTGGAGATCAAAGTGCTGGAAAGAGCGACGGGGAAATGTAAGCTCTCACCCAGTGTGACTGACATTGAAAAGAGAATGGTTGGTGTTTCATGAGAACATAAAAATGAAGGAGACTGCAACAGACCATAAGGCCTACACTAGGCAGCTCCGTATCCATCACCACCTGTCATCCCCATCCATTAAGTTGTCTAATCGTTTCTTAAAACAACGGATAGTTTCAGCACTTACTACATGGTTACTAAGTTTATTCCATTCGTCGACCACCCTATTAGCAAGCCAATTCTTGCCTATTTCCTTTTTAAATCTAAATTTGTCCAGTTTACAAGCATTACTGCGAGTCCTGCCCTGTTGTTTTAATATGATGACCTTGTTTGCAGCACTCTTGTTAAAACCTTTGATCCATATGATTAGAATTTTGAGTGCAGAAAGAGCTATTCGAACAGGGGAGTGGATGTGAGAGGTTGTTTCTCAGTTTATGCTCTGGTAAATAAAAGATGAAGAAAAAGAGCTGATATGTGTAAATGTGTTTAGAAATGAATAGAAGAATCTCTGATTTATTCCATGTGAAACTGGGCTTGAGATTAAAATGATGATTAACTAGGAAGGGGCAAAAAAAGGCGAATAAAAAGAGGAAAGAATAGGTGACAGAAGTTCAAGTAGGAGGCATGAAAAAAGAAGATGGATAGGCAGAGAGGAGGGGAGGTATATAAGGAGGAAGGGTTTTGGTAGTGTTAGCTTCTCTGAGTTGTGTGCGCGCACACACAAGGTTTTCAAGGTGAATTTGAACTAGTTAAATCCAAACGAGTTGATCGCATCATTTCATAATTCAACGCTAAAGAAAGATATTTCACATACGTCTATCTGTCTATGTAGACTAAAAGACTTCGAAATATAAGGCTTGTAGTCAGCTAAAGCATTCGCTCGCCGACCCTTTCTAACGCCCATTTGTTTCGCTCTTAATATATTAGGTAATACACAATTATGAAACGTGTGCATTTGCTTAAAGTGGCCAACATGGCAATCGAACAACGGTAGCTCCCATGGATGTGCACATGCTTTGCAAATAATGACATAGATTTGGCACACAAACAAATTTCTGCTCATGGCCCCAGGGGGAACATGTTTCATTTGAGTTATGCTCCGGCTGCACGTGAGGGATGTTTTATTTGAAGTGTGATTGAGTAGATAACGAGCAATGAAGAATGGAATGAAGAGATACGTCTGACTATAAAGGGAAGTGAAAATAAGACAATATGTACGAGACAGAGAAGCGGAGGAAATTGTGTGTGTGTGTGTGTGTGTGTGTGTGTGTGTGTGTGTGTGTGTGTGTGTGTGTGTGTGTGTGTGTGTGTGTGTGTGTGTGTGTGTGTGTGTGTGTGTGTGTGTGTGTGTGTGTGTGTGTGTGTGTGTGTGTGTGTGTGTGTGTGTGTGTGTGTGTGTGTGTGTGTGTGTGTGTGTGTGTGTGTGTGTGTGTGTGTGTTTCTCTCACCCTACGCCTAATAGGAATAATCTTGTTAGCGGCAGCTCTGCCTATGCGTTTCTCGATCAAAAAATTGTTTTACGCTGCCGGTTTGCTAGACCTGTCACAACAACCCTCCTCTTTTATCCGGGCTTGGGACCAGCATAGTACTAGTTAACACCATTCCTATGGCAGTTATATATATATATATATATATATATTATATATAGATATATAGTAAACCCTCGATATATCAAACTAGTTGGGGAAAGGCTTGATCTTTATAGTCGTAAATACTTACTGTACGTGCGTACATATGTCTGTGTGCCCGCCATCCCTAGCGGGCTTTGCACCGCATACACTGACCTTGTAGGACAGATAAGTGGTAGGGTGGTAAGGTAAGCACAGAGAACAGCTGGAGTTTTTAGTATTCCGTCCTTCCCAGCATGTAGCTGACGATTGATCAATTAATCGTCAGCCGAAGGGGTAACACTAGGGTGAAGGTTGTCTCAGCTGACTAAGATCGTCTGACGTTTGCCAGGTACGAGAATAGTAAATATCCGCCACCGTTGCGACTGATTCTGCAACTACTTGACGCCTTCGTCATAAAGACACCCAACATAAGAACGTGAAAATGGAGGCTGTAAACGACCATAGGGCATACACTAGGCAGTTCCATGTCCCTTACCACTTTGCATCCCTGTTCATAAAGTTATCTTCTCTTATAATAATAATAATAATAATAATAATAATAATAATAATAATAATAATAATAATAATAATAATAATAATAATAATAATAATAATAATAATAATAATAATAATAATAATAATAATAATAATAATAATAATAATAATAATAATAATAATAATAATAATAATAATAATAATAATAATAATAATAATTTTATTTGGCAAAGAATCAATATACATGAAGTGCAGATAATGACAAGAACACATAGTTCGAAATAATAATTGCAAATTGCCGATGATAACGACCCGTTGTTTCAGCGCTCACTACATGGTTACTAAATCTATTCCACTCATTAACCACTCATTTGGTAAACCAGTTCTTGCCTAATTCCTTCTTAAACCTAAATTTGCTGACAAAATGACAATAGCACTTTAACGTGTTGTCACCCTGCTCTAAAAGCGTGTCTGCGGGGTGCCGGCCCGGGAAGAGGCAAGTACTCGTGATAGGCTGGGAGTATCCGAACATGTGGTGTTCGCAAAAGGAGTTCGTCATCCTGAGGGCTCCCGGCTGTTGAGGACTAGAATACTCTCTCCTCAAGACACCTCCCGCCTCAACTCGCTCCTCCTAAGTATCCCTCAAGGCCCCAACTCGAAATACTCATGACATGATACTCCTTGATTCGGGTGTCAGATATGTCGCACTTGTCGTTGACTGCTGAGGACGTTCTGTACGAACTTTAGCTTTTATAGTGTCGCAGTAATGGTCTAATAATCAAATAATCAGTTAGCATAATTTTACTTGCATTTTGATGTAGGTATTAAATAAAAAATGCTTTATGTACATGTACCAAGTCTAGTGTCCGTGACTTTGATCCAGTCTCGCCCGGTTCGATCCCCAACGGGTGACGTCATCAGTTGCAACCAAGCAACTTATCGCAGGATAAATGTATATGAGTAATAATATTGAGGTTTTGGTCGAGCATAAAGACGATGACCAGAGTCACAGTTTTGAAGTCCTTCATCTCTGCTGGCGATTTGTACAATTGTTCTGACAGCTCCCAGGCGATCTTATTCAGCTTAGTGAACACCCTGCGCCGCAAAAGAGTAAATTTGTAGTACGAGCAACGGGCTGCGCCCGACCCCGCTACGCTGGGGATCGGACCTTCGGGCGAGCTCGCTTCACTCGCAGGCGCCTTCGGCCAATCAGTCGTTGTAATGGTGACATATAATATTTTTGTGTATTGTACATACATATTTGTAATATTGTTTATTTATTATTATATATGTAATATATTATTGTGATAACCAAGTGTTTATTTAAGCGTGTATGTTTTTCCCGCCAAGTCTGAGCTTGGTGGCATGGCTTGGCGTCGGAGTCAGTCTTGGTTCTGCTTACAAAGCGACCGCACGCTTGTTTTTGTAGTGCTTTATCACGCTGTGATTAATACAATATTTTACATTGTTGATTTGGCTTCATTGGCCACCCCGGTACATCGTCTCCGTTGTCGTGACGTCATCGCTCCCGGCCAGTCAGTCGTCTGCTTTGCCTTGACGTCACCACTCTCAGCCAATCATTGGGCGGAGGGGACGTGTCTCCTTCAGGGATTTCCGGTCCGACTTAGATCGATAGCAACAGGAATTATTTTATTAGTATATAGATATAGATAACCCTGTGTAACAATATATACAACGCCAGAGGACATGCACCTCTACAAAAGGTAATGATGTATTAGGTGTATGTACTGCCTCGCTCGAAGTCTTTTTTTTTTTCTTTTTTTTTTATCCCTATCTGTCCTAGAAGTCCCTTGCGTTCCTCGCGGTCCCTCGCGGTCCTCGAAGTCCCTCGGTGGCCCCTCTCCTACGTGAGTGTTCTGGTTCAAGTGAGGCTCTCACAATAGCACATTTGCGAGCTGGGAATACCCCGTCCCATGCTTAAGACGCGCTTACCTCTCATTGTCTAAATCGGTCTCCAATTGTAATTCCGCCTCTACGAACGAGGCAAGGTTGGGGCACAGGCAGGATGGAGAGGGATGGCGTGACAGAAGAAAGGAGAGGAAAACGATAGTGAAGTAAAGGAATGGAAAGAAAGGGTGAGAGAAAGTAACAAGGAGGAGGTGGATGGGAAGGGAAGGAAGAGAGAGAAAAAATAAAGAGTAGTTAATACAATGATAGAAAAAGGAGGGGAAGAGGAGCGAAGAGGGAAGTTATGGCAGACGAAAAGGAAGTAAAAGGAAGGGGAGAAGGAGCAAAGGCACAATAATTAAGGCGTGGAAAGGAAAGGGAAAGAAGGGAAATGGCAGATGTGAGGATTGGTGTTTTGCTAGCAATGACCATCATTTTGATCCTTTAACGCACCGAAGAGGTGGGGTCACGGAAGTGGTAATAAAGAGATTGAATCAGGGAAGGAGCAGAACAAAGGGATAGTAGAAGTTAAAAGTGATCAATATTCTTATTTAGAGTATAAATTAGTTTCCAACCATTGAAAAAAAAATTATGTGTGACTTGGTCCTTGGAAATGTTACTAAAACACCTAAAATATCATCCGCATAAGACATGCACTTAATACGGGGCGAGAAGAAGGTTCTTAGATACATCTGAGGTCGTATTAGATAAAAACTATTGAGGTATTCTAAGATACAAGTGAGGTTCAATCAATTGTTTCCGGGTTCTCAGGAACCTTTTCTTACTCTCTCAAGGTGGATGAGCGACGTCCGTGTAGAGAAAACATGGAATCTCTAAAATTCGGAAAATATCTCCAATATTTAGAACAAAAATGCCTTCGAAAATGTAACTGAATATATGAAAGTGCCTCTGGTATCATAAAAAAAAAAAAATCTAAAAATCGGAAAATATCTTCAATATTTAGAAAAAAAAACGCCTTCGAAAATGTAACAGAATATAAGAAAGTGCCTCTGGTATCATAAAAAAAAATCTCTAAAATTCGGAGAATATCTCCAATATCTAGAACAAAAACGCCTTCGAAAATGTAACAGAATATAAGAAAGTGCCTCTGGTACTCTAAAATTTTTTTTAGATTTAGTAGCTTGTCATCACGGATATTGGAAACATTTGATCTCAGGCTCTAAGAGATGCGGACAATGTCTATGCGTCGTTTATCATTCCAAGGTTGTTGGCCATGCATGGGGTATTGATTGGATAAGGTTTATGCCGTCAATATTCTAAGAGCTTTCGCGACACCCATCCGGATCAGAGTCACGTAAATATGCAGTATTAAAAACTACCCACTCAAAAAAAAGAATGTTGATAACTTTAAGATTTACTATCAGTGCTACTCTGTTTAAATATCTCAGTCGCTCACCTCTACAGCTTGACTTTGTTTGTATGCTATTGTTCCCAACGATGGAAATGCTGAATTTTACTGACAAGATATTGAGCCGATACTGTTGCCCCGCTCCCCCTCCCCTCCCCCTCCCCTCCCCCCCCCCCGTTCCGAAATCCCAGCACTCTGAGAGCTACCCTTATTCTTCCCCTCCACCTCCTTCACCTCTTTTACCTCCTTCCCTCCTCTCCTTCCCCCATCCCCGTCCACCTTTCATCTTCCACATCACCTTACCCTTTCCCCGTCACGCTTCCCCATATCTTTCCAGTCCCCTTCCACCTTCTTCCTTCCCATTCTTTTCCCCTCCCCTTCCTCTCCTCTTCCCTGCTCCCCTTCTCTCTGCCCCTTCTTCCTGTCCATTCTTTTTCCCTTCCCCTTCCCCCTCCCCCTTCCCCTTCCCCTTCCCTCGAAGTCACGTGACCAACCTGGACCTTAAACACGACTTGCCGCCGCCAAATAGGCGAGGCGTAAAAAACAGAGAGAAGATAGAAACAAGTCCGAACTGTCGACCAGAGCAGAGGGGTACCTGGCGCGCCATATACGGCCCTCCTCTTGTTCAGGTTCATGTTTGTGTGTGTGTGTGTGTGTGTGTGTGTGTGTGTGTGTGTGTGTGTGTGTGTGTGTGTGTGTGTGTGTGTGTGTGTGTGTGTGTGTGTGTGTGTGTGTGTGTGTGTGTGTGTGTGTGTGTGTGTGCGCGCGTGTGCGGGATCAATTACTTCGCTATGGTGACACTCTGAGTTGAATAAAAGTCATGAATAAGTCACTGTGGCGACACACTCTTGGCAGAAACAACTTCTTAAAAGGTCGCCAGTCAGAAAAAAAACTGCTTAAAAGTCGTCACCTCATCTAAGAAAAGGAAACTAATTATCCTTTGCAGACACAGGTCCGTTAGGTACTTATAATTTCGTTTTTACTTCCACTGTACTCTTCTATGCTTCTATATTTGAGAAAAAATAGTCAAGAACTGGATTTCCGACGGAGTAGTTAACGAATGGAATAAACTTAGTGACCATGTAGTGCGAGATGACAGGTGATAAGGGACAGGGAACTGCATAGTGTAGGCCTTATGGTCTCTTACAGCCTCCTCTGTTCGTATGCTTTTTTGCTGTAGAGAAAAGATTGATCCCGTCCCAAACAGTTCCTAGCCTCCCCGTATGTATGGAGTATTGTCTGCATGTCTTATGCGGTCACTGTATTACGGACGTTTAGTGATATCTCGATGAACTAAGTCACTTTCCAATATTCTATGGTTAGAGGCTTATTTCCACTAGTCTCTAACTCCTACCATCACTCCGTTCTTCTCCACTTCTTAAATATTTTCTTTACCACCTCTATGACACTATCCCTTCCGTGCCGTATGGTCTCCAACGGGCTATTGCCCCTGAAACCAAGGTTTACGCGATTTTTTTTTCCGCGAGAATATTCCATTGACTAGTTGTGGCGACCCCGACGTGCGAGAAGAGCCTCAGCATATATCAACTCTCCTTCCGTTTATTTGTGCTTCCGCAAGATTCTTCTCTTCTTTGTCTGAGGCTCGTTTTCAGTAGCAAAAGCTCTCAGAACCTTTCTTGGATAACTCCTTCTATACCAGAGGGTGCTTATCCTTCTGTTTCTGCCACCGAAAGACTATCTTACTCACCACCTCGGTTGGAGTTGGAGCAGGAGGAGTTGGAGCAGGAGGAGGAAAAGGAGGGAGAGGAGGAGAAGAAGGAGGAGGAGGAAGAGGAGGAATAGGAGGAGCGTTGGAACCCATCAAAGGACGCCGCCCATGCCGCCTCGACACATCGAACGTCCTGACACAGATCAGACCCACGGACACATGACACGCCTCAGCACACATGTAACGTCTTTCATCCCTTAATCCTTTTGTGCTTGCTCTGTTCTTATGGAGTTCTGTTCTCAACAGCGGTGATTTGTTTCATTCGCCTAAGAGAACTATAGACGTGAATGGTTTAGGTTGTCTTGAGAACTGTGCGTTTCTATCCCGATTTGGGGTAGTGACTGTATATTCAATGCAGGCACTGTCTTAGGTGACATCACAGAGACCCCATATGGAAATGAGAAATGGCTCAGAAGAAAAAGAAGAGGAATAACAACAACAACATCAATGTCAACGTGATAACCCTGCAAAGACTCTCAGCATTCTTTTGTGATTCGAGACTAATCTAGAAAGAATGAGAAACTTGATTACTTCTAACTTCTACTATCACTCCGTTGTTTGAGATGCTCTATAAGCCCCTTCCCCGTGTTTGTCTGACAAGAGCGGGTTAAGGCAATTTCTGAACAAAGTGTAGCAAGATCGTCGCATCACAGGGTGCCCAGATGAAGTTACATACGATAGTAGATAAAATAGAAATAAAAGAAAACGTCAGTTACATGTCGTAGCAGACATCACATTACGACGATCCACACACGACAACAACAGGTGGTAAAGGAAGGCCCGATGGACTCGGCGCCTCCACCCAGGACCATGTAGTGGAGAAGGTACCTCAACAGAGACGCCGACAGAGCCGCCGCAAGATCCTACAGGTTCTCGACGGCATACTCCAAATATCTTATTCTGGCTTACGGCTGACCACTTCATTCAATTGAAGAGAGGACTCAGAGCTAAATGATCTATGTACCTCCTCAAATCATTTAAGATAATATTTCCATATCATTGTTAAATCTTCGGCCCTCCACTTAATCTGATGACATTCGGAATGAATACTATAAGGTAATGTATTCCCAACTTCATGAAGGACAAATTTGTGTTAAGTTCCTCCTTTTTCTTCTGATCATCACCCTTCTCCTTATCATCACCCTTGTCCTCTTCTTCATCATCATTCTTCTCCTCTTCCAATTCCTACTTCTCCCTTTCCTCCTAATCCTATTGCTCCTCCTTTTCCAAACCCTGCTCCTCCTCCTCTTCCTCATACTTTTCCCATCCCTCTTTCTTCATTTCAGCTTCCTTCTTCATATTCTGTTCCTATTCCTACCCTCCTCCTCCTCCTCCTCCTCCTTCTTCTTCTTCTTCTTCTTCTCCACCTCTTCGTCCTCTTCCTCCTCCCCTTCCTCCTCCTCCTTCTCATATTACCCCTTCTCTTTTTACCACTCCGCCTCCTTTTATTCTTCCTCCTACTCCTTCTGGTCTTCCTCCTCCTATTACTCCTTCTTTTCCTCCTCCTCCTCCTCCTACTCCTCTTCTTTTTTCTTCTCCTCTTTTTTCTCGTTTTTATTTTTCTTTATCATCGTTTTCATCGTCGTCGTCATCGTCCTTTTTTCATTTTTCTTTCTTTTGTATTAGTTTGGTTACGTCACCCTCTCAGCCTTTCCTCCTATCGATGCTGCTCTTCTCGCACGGCGGTCCTCATGTGTTTCCAGTGAAATTTTCCTCAGTAGATCTTCTTTGCGCCCAGTGTCGACCAGCTCTGGTACCTGAGACACTGTAAACGCGGTAATGTCATACAACCTCCTTGGGATCAAAGTCGTCGACCTCGCAACCGCCCCCACTCCGTCTCAGGAAAGCGCCAGGGGACGGGGCGGAGGATTTTGTACCAGATATAAATCTGTCAGCTGCTTCTAGCTTCTAAATAGACCAGGAGGTTCTGGGAACGTATTAAACTCAGTAACTGCACCTCAGGAGCTTATGAGTTCTGTACACCCCTTATTACGTCACTCTCTTTCCTGATGGCAAGGTTTGAAGGTCTTCCATTTGGATGTTTAGGGTTGGCTGTTTTGAAAAGGAACGTCAAATTATTCGCTACGATGACTTACAGTTGGGAATGCAAGTGCTATGACATTTTTATGTATTACATTGGTATTAATGAGGTTTAAGTAATTGTAATTGTAATTAAGTAATTAGAAATAATTGTAATTAAGTAATTAAAAGTAATTAAGTAATTGAAAGAGCGTTCACCAATCACAGGTTTGGCAACGGAAACAGCACACATCGTTAGTTCACTCGAGATGAGTAAATACATCTGTATCTAATTTAAGGAGGATAACAATACACAATAATTATATCAAAAATTAATTCAGATTACCAGAATTAATATTCACCGGTTCCCACGACGTACCATGCGGACGACTGACCTCGGCAGGTCTCACAAGGGAGCTGCGGTGCATCATCGGACTTGGGCGGCGCCTGCCCAGAGGAGTTGCTGACACATATTGCCAACCTGTCTAATATCTTATATATATATATATATATATATATATATATATGTGTGTGTGTGTGTGTGTGTGTGTGTGTGTGTGTGTGTGTGTGTGTGTGTGTGTGTGTGTGTGTGTGTGTGTGTGTGTGTGTGTGTGTGTATATATATATATATATATATATATATATATATATATATATATATATATATATATATATATATATATATTACGAGTAACGGACTGCGCCCAACTCCGCTACACAGGGGTTCGGCCCTCTGGGCGAGCTCACTTCACTTGCAGCCAATCAGTCGTCTCCGTTGCCATGACATCACCGCTTTCGGCCAATCCGTTTCTCCGTTGCCGTGACGTCACCACTCTCGGCCAATCAGTAGTCCCCGTTGCCGTGACGTCACCACTCTCTCAGCCAATCAGGGGCCAGAGGGAACGTGTCCCTTTGAGAGGACACTTCCGATTTAGATCGATATCAACCGGAATTCTTTTATTGGTGTATAGACATAATCATATGGCTTATCAGTGATTCCATAACAGTTTTCTGTGTCTCTATCGCCAAATAGGAACACCACATCCCAGGAAGCGTCGAAAGTGGCTTATGCTTATACAGCTGCGGTAGCAAATTGCAGCCTGAAGGTGTGTGGAGAGAGGGTGTTTGGTTCGATCTACATTGAGGCCTCCTTCAGCTCTTCAGCTCCAAAAAATCGCCTCAGAATGAACATCTTGTCAGCGGTATCCAGCACATCTCTCCTTGTGGACAATATCACAGCGAAGAGGTGGAGTCACAGAATTAGTAAAAGAGATTTTAAGAACGGAAGCAGATCGGGTAAATAAAAGTTAAAAGAGATCTGTATATTTTTTTCTGTGTGGGGATTAGTCTCCAGTCTTAAAGGAACGCTGTGTGACTGGGCGGTATGGGTGTCACGAAAGTCTATAAAATGGTGACTGAAAAGACGGTATGCGTGGTCGAGCTGCCAAGAGGAGGACACACGAACACAAGCGTGGTGAAGATGTTGTAACTCCAGCTTCAGATCATTTGCTCTTTGGGATCAAGTCCTTATCCCAGCCAAAGAAGAAGATTTGTATCTACTTGATGTAGACAGGCTTCCCAGTTTCTTGAAGGAAGTCATATTGTAAAATAAATTGCTCTTTAAATCCTCTCGATATTGATGGAAGAACCTATTTATTGACTGACTTCTTTAATCAATTATTCAATTAGGAACAGGATTTTCATTTTTGCATGAGAGCAGCAAGAATGGTTCCTCTCTCTCTCTCTCTCTCTCTCTCTCTCTCTCTCTCTCTCTCTCTCTCTCTCTCTCTCTCTCTCTCTCTCTCTCTCTCTCTCTCTCTCTCTCTCTCTCTCTAACACACAAACACATGCACACACACACACATATATATATACACATAAAGACACACACATACCCATAAATACACACGCATCCAAAACTACATATAACCTATGTGTCATAGTACATCTTAGTAGCGAGTTAGCCACTGCTGCGTTGCTGGGCGTAGCACTACACGCCAACCTTAGTTGGGGCGACACCCGAGAGAGCGAGCGAGAAGCTCGAAAGCCCCCATGGGACCGCACGACATCCAAAAAAGACGTGGCACCGCTGCTCAAAGCGTCTGGGCGGAAAGGAGAAGAGGGAGAAAGGGGAGGGAGCAGGGGGAGGGCGAGGGAGGAGTAGGGGGAAGAGGAGGGCGAGGTGGGAGAGTAGAGGGAGGGCGATGGGGGGGAGAGTTGGGGAAGGAGGGGAGAGGCACCCAGTCACGTGTTGGTTGCTGGCAATTTGTATTTCAGAGATAACCAAAGCTTCTGTCCTTGATGGGGAGAACATGCCGCCAAAGAAGTTGATTCATAAAAGTGGTAAATGAGAGATTTAAGGAGAATAACAGAAAGCAAGAATAGTAGAAGATAAATGTTATCAGCATTATCTTTTTTTTTTTTTTTTTTTTTTTTTTGAGGGATAGTCTCTGTAATGGGGGTGAGTCTCTATTTATAAGAACATAAAAATTAAGGAGAATGCAAGAGACCATAAGGCCTAAACAAGGCAGCTCCATATCCATCACCACCTGTCATCCCCATCCATAAAGTTGTCTAATCGTTTCTTAAAACAACTGATAGTTTCAGCGCTTACTACATGATTACTAAATCTATTCCATTCGTTGACCACTCTATTATTAAACCAATTCTTGCCTATTTCCTTCTTAAATCTAAATTTGTCCAGTTTAAATCCATTACTGCGAGTCCTGCCCTGTTGTTTTAATATGATGACCTTATTTGCATCACCCTTGTAAAAGCCTTTGATTCACTTGAACACCTCTATTAGATTACCTCGTGGCTCTGGTCTGTAAGGATAGTATCTACGTCCCTAAAATATTAACTGTAGAGGACATTATCGTCAGTACAATCTAACGGTTTTGGAATCGTTACAGGGGCATTCGCAAGAATTTAGTAAGCGGGGTCAGGATTTTTTTTTTTTTTTTTTGTAGGGATGAGCGAAATGAAAGATATGCATATATCGTTAATGGGTTATATCAAGGTACACACTTCAAATTGGCCACGTAGGCATGTATTTTCATTGTCTACATGAGTTACATTTTGACATTTATTCATCATACACTGATATGACTTAAACATTTAACAATATGTAGCGTTCGAAAGGAGAGGCAAAGAAATCCACACCACCAGAGACTTCCTCCCACTATCGCCTGCAACATCTGCAGTAGACTGTACACACCGCGATGATCACGTGGCATGGAACGCGCGTGATGTCGCCCACGACCTGACGCGACTTGGCAGTGCGACCCTGCTTGATCCGACCTAACTTAACCCAGTGCAATTATGTAATTACGCACCACGGGTGACTACACAAAGGGACACAAAGGAAGAACAAACAACAGCAGGCCTACTGGCCCTAACAAGGCTGTTTGTGTTTACTATATTATACCCACGCGGTATATATATATCGGCTCCTGTCGCATGTAAAATCAGTTCACTCGTATCTTACAATAAAGGAGACGAACTCACCAAAACCTTTCTCTTCACCATAGTAGCATCGCTACAAAACAATACGCACAAAGGCTGCTGGGTCTCCTGAATCACCAGAGGACCCACAGAAGTTAAATAGAAGTTAAATGGAAAAGCTAACTGAAGTTAACTGGAAAAGTTAAATGGGGAGAATCATCCTCGCTTCGAGGGATAGCCACGAGATGAGGACCAACAAGTTTCAAACACGTCATGGATTTCTAAAGGGGGACAACTCCCCCCCACCCTTTGACCCTCTGGACGCCCATGAAGGATTGTGAGACTGTTCAAGTTGGAACGGATGAATATCGAATTATTGTCATCAATTGTGCGAAAAAGGTGTGTGTGTCCCTGCTGCCCACGGTCAGTATTTTAGAGGCTTTAGTGACACCCCTATGGACCAGGGTCACGCAGAATTCTTTTATAATTGGAGATTATTCCCTACCAAAAAAAAAAAAAAAATGGATGCTCACTTTTATACTTTTGATATCCATCCGTTGTCCTGCCTTCCATAAAATTTCTAACTATGTGACTCCACGTCTTCGATGGGATGCCGTTCCCGAGGATAGAAGCGCTGGATACTGCTATCAAAATACTACATATTACTACGCTCCCATGACCTATAGAATAAACATTACATTCTTATGAATAAGATTAAATTCGGCGTAGTATCTAAACCAGTGGTTCTCAAACTTTTTCGTGAGCGACCTTATTTGGAACATTTCAATCCTTCGCGACCCAAGATAAAGAGAAACAAAATGGACAGTGGTATATACCCTTTACTTTGGAAACAAAAATAATGTGTACAGCTTTTCTTTAACAAAACTAAATTAACAGAA
>NC_134801.1:24523342-24533342 GCF_046742065.1 Oratosquilla oratoria
CCAGTCCACGGTCCCTGATCTCTCCTGAACAAAGTTACCCCTCTCGGTCAATCCTCTCACTCTAGAGTCTAGACAGTGATTCATAACCTTTTTTTAGTGCCCTTAGTACCCCTTGATATTTCAGACAAAATTCTTGTGCCCCCATCCAGTATAAATATGAGGCAAATATATGAAAAGGGTTAGTGATACAAACTTTGCTTTGTTTCTTCATGGTTAATATACAGTACCGTCGCACTGGCTATCATGTCTCGTACCCCCCCCCAGGTTCGAGGTTTCGTCTCCCCTTGGGGGTGCAGGTACCCCCAGGGTAAGAACCATTACCCTAGAGTTTGTTAAAAAAAAATACAAACATAAATAAACTATTCTGATTATTCGGTTCAACGTCGTGAACTACCCCTATCAGGAGTCCAGGACGCTGCCACCTGACTTCCCAGTGTGGAATTGATTGGACTATGCCCTTGGTCCAACTCGCTGGTGGCAGAGTTCGAACTACCATCATCTCAACCTCCGCCGTAGATAGTGACGCTCTAACATGATCGGCCAGTGAACATCCAAAAAATAATAGCAATAATAAGATATCATGACGACAGCGGAAGGGACAATATTTATTAATTGATAATTTTCAAGACTTTTTTTTTTTGGGGGGGGAGCCAGAAGTGGAAGCGGGGGGGGAGGCTCTTTGGAGAGAGAGAGAAAACGGAAATGAACGATAAAGGCGAGTGTCTGTTTGTTTTCACCCAATTGGAGCCGAAGAGAGGGGCGAGGCTTGTTACCCAGCAGAGACACTTGGAAAGAAACATTTCCATGTACCCATGCAAGGACGCAAGTTTGCACACATACACACACGAACACGTACATACGTATGCACGCATAAATACACACACACATACACACAATACGCACACGCACATGCACACACACAACACGCACGCGCGCACACACACACACACACAACAACAACAACAACAGCAACAACAACACGCACACACACACGCACACACACACACACACACACACACACACACACACACACACACACACACACACACACACACACACACACACACACACCAACAACAACAACAACAACAACACACACACACACACACAACACGCACACACACACACACACACACACACACACACACACACACACACACACACACACACACACACACAAACACACACACACACAAACACACACACACACACAAACACACACACAAACACACACGCACATACACGCACGCGTGTGTGTGTGTATGCAACAACAAAACTAGCACCAACTCTTTCCGAACTGACATATGAGCAAAGACTGTCCAAACTAGAATTACCAACTTTGGAACGAAGATGGGAAAGAGGAGACTGTGCTGACTATCTTAGATAAGAATGATTTGTTAATATGGGATAATGATAAAACAAGAGGACACGAAAAGAAACTAAAATAGGATAGTTACAGAAGAGATCTGAAAAGGAACAGCTTCCCACACAGAGTGATAGATACTTGGAACAAATTAGACAACGAAACAGTGTGTGCAAACACTATTCAAGATTTTAAGAAAAAAGTTGTTGCTGAGAGATACAAAAACGGGTCACCACGAGCGTAGCTCTCTTCCCGTATAATACAACTAGGTAAATACATACGTTAATCAAACTAGTATTTCATCATCTTGCATGAATGTGAACGTACACCCTGCGTCGTTCATGGTATACAAGCGTGCGCGCGTGCATGTGTGTGTGTGTGTGTGTGTGTGTGTGTGTGTGTGTGTGTGTGTGTGTGTGTGTGTGTGTGTGTGTGTGTGTGGAGTGTGGTTGTGGACGGGAGTGCGTGGGTACGCACACGTAGGCACATAAGTCGCGCATTTGTATTCACATAATTCTTCTCCCCAAGTGTGGCGTGGGTGACCCGTAGAAAGAAAAGAAAAACGGTTTTTGACAGACCTTTCTCTCTTATGTAACTTGAATCAATCAAGATCGTATTTTCAGCGGTGATGCTTCCATCAAGACTTTACACTCTACGAGAACAATGTGGACGAACACTCAATAAAAGATATTCTGATACATAAAAAACATGTAGGTGAATAAAGATGGATGAATTGATATATAATTAATCTAATGAGTGAATTAATCGATAATATTGAATGCATATATACACAAATAAAGATAACTATTTGTCTGTATTCATTATAATGAGCACATATAAAAATAAGTCATTCAGAATCCAATGTAGTACACCGTATATTGGGAATAATGGAAGAATTTTACTGCCTTAACGTTTCGACCCTTAGGGTCTTGATCACAGAGCTTAACAATAAAGTACAACATGGACATCTTATACACAGGCATGTCATCTCACAGGATGACTAGGAAAGGTCATCCTGTGAGATGACATTCCTGTGTATAAGATGTCCATGTTGTACTTTGTGATCAAGACCCTAAGGGTCGAAACGTTAAGGCAGTAAAATTCTTCCATTATTCCTCGTATACTTCCTCCGCCTTCTGTTACATTTGTCATAGTTTAAATCAACATCGTATATTATAATGAAGATCTTGTATATGTATAGATAATTTACCTGGATAGATCTTCATTGAAAAAATTGATGAGGAACGAGTGAGAAAAAAATGTAACCAAAATCTTAACAACATAATTTGCTTCATGCTCCATTGGTTTTCTCCACTGAGAGCCCAATTTCCAGATTCTGTTGTTTGTCTTTGTGGTTCGAAAAGTCAGTCACCCAAAGAATATAGTATGGGTGTGGACTGGTGCCATTCAATCGTCCATCTAATAACACCTAAGGCTCCTTTCATACGTATCGACTTTTCGCCGTGCGCAGCCCACGACACGACGTGACGCCGCGCTCCCAAATAACCATGGGTATCTATGGACGCTTTCACACGTCACGACCGGCGTCTGGGAACTCGTTTAAGTCAAACGGGAATCGAACCGACGGTGGTGGTGATAAAGGAGAGGATGTTATCCAGAAAGGAGGTGGGCGATGGAACAAGTGTGTTACTGACTGGACGTCGTGAGACAGGAAGCGTAGAAGAGGAAGACTAGACAGAAGTTGAGACAGAAGATGAGATAGAGAAGCTGGTAGGAGGGGCATGGCAGGAATTGGCGCGGTTATGCAACTCATGGAATAGTTTGGAAGATTCCTATGCTCAGCAGTGGACTATGAGTGGCTGATCGACTGGATGAATGAATTCTGTCATTGAAACAACGTCCACAACGTCCCTGTGATTTTGAGACCCGATGGTTCCGGGTGACCGCAACGCAGCCGGCAAAGGGGGACAGACTCTTTCCTCAAGACACCGAGTTACCTGGCTGTCAGTGAGGCGGCGTCATAGTATGTCACACAAGACCTTGGTGTCAGAAACCCAGAGGGCTGAGATGCGCCGAAGTAATTCTAAAGATGTTATTAACGCAGTAGGCTCGACACCGACCAATTAGTACGACAACCGCACCAAGAGACAAGGTCAAGTCTCTGCGGCTTCTGTGGTTGGCATGGAAGATGGAATGGAGCTTAGCACAGAGGAAAACACCAGTACCTGGCAGGCCTGTGCTTATTTGTGTGTGTGTGTGTGTGTGTGTGTGTGTGTGTGTGTGTGTGTGTGTGTGTGTGTGTGTGTGTGTGTGTGTGTGTGTGTGTGTGTGTGTACGCCAAATGACCTGTCCCCTTGTAATGGAAATAGCTAGCCAAGACACACATACACACACACACACACACACACACACACACACACACACACACACACACACACACACACACACACACACACACACACACACCTCCAGCCATCGAACACTCATTTGTTTTCCCTTTTATATACACTAAAATCACACTTCACAGCAGGTTCTGTATATTACAGCCACTGACCGTGATCCTCTTCTGCAGATACATACAAGATGAAATGAACAAGGGTTAAGAAACTTGGGAAGTCTGAAGTCACGTGACCCCGACCAAGTAGAACAGGCGGTTAACAATATTCGCTGTCAGGACAGATCAATATAATTTTTTTTCTAACTTCAAGACATGTAAATAAGTCAGTTGCCCATTGTCCTTTTGAAGTATGAGATTTAGAGGGGTGTTTAGTGTCAGGACAGATTAATATGATCTTTTTCTTTAACTTCAAGACATCTGAATAAGTCAGTTGCCCATTGTCCTTTTGAAGTATGAGATTTAGAGGGGTGTTTAGTGTCAGGACAGATTAATATGATCTTTTTCTTTATCTTCAAGACATCTGAATAAGTCAGTTGCCCATTGTCCTTTTGAAGTATGAGATTTAGAGGGGTGTTTAGTGTCAGGACAGATTAATATGATCTTTTTCTTTATCTTCAAGACATCTGAATAAGTCAGTTGCCCATTGTCCTTTTGAAGTATGAGATTTAGAGGGGTGTTTAATTGATATTTGTAGAGCATGACAGCGTTATCCCAGTCCGTGCGGTAATTCAGATATGGAGTCATAAATTTAACAGAGATTGATGGAAGGTAGAAGAAAGTGAGGGAGGAGGGACAATGGAAGTTAAAAGAAACTGTCAGTATTTTGAAAATAGTTTCCAATGATAAAAGAATGTCTTGTGACTTTGGTCTTTTGGGGATGCCAATATAGAAGTCCCTCATCAATAATAACTGCATTAAAGTTATGCAGTCAGTAACCTACGTGTCCTGCAATCGATATAATTCATTCAACTCTGAAAACGTATCACCCATGACAATTATCCTATTACCAGTGCGACAGCTTACGCCAACAATTTATATTTCTTCAGTGCAGTTATTTACGCGACGTATACGTACAATACTTAGTACTGGACTCACATTTATTCTATAAAACTTTTATTTCTGTGATATTATATTCTTCTTGAGCTACAATTTTTTTGTAAATATAATAGCGTGGATATGTTGCTTGGTTTTTGTTTGATACCGTATTACACTTGGGTATTTACAAACAATCTGAAAATCTGCTGGGTTGTTATTTATTTTTGATATCTACATAGATTTAGCTGATATAACTGGGTCCATTCCAAGCATCTGTTCGAATTGTTCTGTTTTTTATGATAAATAGTTTTACAGAGATTTACATAAGTTCCCCCACCTGTATAAGACCATTCTGAATTAAACGACAAATCAAGGAACCATTATTCTTTAGTAATTCTGAATGTAACATAATATTATCAGAGAAATGGTGCTGCCAAAATATTAATCAACTCGACATTTCTTTCGTTCACTACATTAGAACAGAATGCGATCAACATTTTCGGGATTTTAGTGGCGCCCCTACGGACCAGATCGCACAGCATTTCGTTCATAATTGGGGACTAATCACCATTCAGAAAAGAATGCTGATCACTTGCAGCCTCTATTATTATCCCTCCGTTCTGCTGTTGCCCTCCTTGAATATTTCCTTTACCATCTCTATGACCCCTTTTTCTGTGGAATAGTATCTCCAAGGCTAGAAGCGCTGGTCAATTCTGACAGAAAGAAATTGATAGACCAGGCCGCACCACGCAGCCTGTTTTTTTTTTTTTTTTTTTTTTTTTCCAATGCGGAGGGAGTTTTTCTCGGGTGAATAAAATCGTCTGGCGTCAGTCAGAACAAATATACAAATCATCATTAGATTTACGTGTATCATTATTTTTGCACATTGTTTACCAAGGATCCTCTTATGCCTCGTCCTCTCCTTCCGTTACTTTATCCACCCTTCCTTCCAGTCACACTATTCCCATTTACGCCCTTCTCCTTCCTTTTCCCTCATTATCTCTCCCTCCCCCACATCCGCTCCTGTCTTGCAACTGCTTCTTCCTTTCCTTCCCCCCCTTTTTTTTTTTTCTTCTTCTTCTTTTTTCTTTTTCACATCCCTTCGTGTTCTCTCGTTCCCTCCCCTGTCCGTCACACTTTTCCCGCTTCCAGCCTTCGTCGTTATCATCCAATTATAGTGGAGGTCGCTTGAGTATAACAATTATTCAGCCATCTATGTCACCGATTACCTTGTTATGTATCCCATTGTTCTCAGCCACTCGATAGAGTGATAAATACTTAACAAGTTGTTAAGTGAATTTCCTAAGATAACACGCCTGAGTCATGCATCCTCTGTGCATTACGATCTGCACCATGAGCTAAAGAAATATGTAAAAAAAAATATATAAATAAAGAAATAAAGAAACAAAAGCAAATGCGCAGGAAGAAGATGACGAAAAGGGATGAAGAAGGAGAAGAAGGATAGGAGAGAAAAACAAAACAAAAACGAGGAAGTAAAAGAAAAAGGCGTAGACAGCCGAGACTGACAGGACGTTCGGAATGTGAGATGCCCCAGGGCGTACTTTTTGCACCTGTGCAAGATTTACTTCTTCACTGTTTAACTCTTAGTCGATCCCCGTCCACTCGCCCTTGGCTATTTTCACCTCCCCACTTCTAGACTCACACCAATCATCGAAACGCTTGTAGTTAAAGCGGTAGATTCAAAGAACGAACAACAAGATTCCCGTCAGAAGTCCGCGGAGAGAACGGGAAGGCGTGTTCTGAGTGGGGACAGTCGGACGCGAGAAAGAGGGTGTGTTTTGTTTTCACCCACGACATATGTGAGACCCCATTCTCGGCAGGATTTATGGGCCTCTGTTGTAGCCGCAGGGAGGACTGAAGCAGTTGTCTCCTCAGCCATCATATTTGAGTCCAGGTTTCCAATTATAGAGATAAGATCCTGTTATGCTACATATGCGCTAATTATTTTATCCATTTAGTTTTCAAGCTGTATGTGTATTTGTTTGTTTTGATCATCTAATACCCTTATTCATCATTCATTTATTCATATAGTTGTTTACTTATCTTATTCATTTGTTTGTTTATTTATTTCCATAGTTACCTATGTATCAATGTTTGTTTTTAATTGATCTTAGGGTATAGACAAATATGTGAAAATCAGATCAGGAAGGCAAGACATGGGAAAATGTAATGTTATAACACATTTGTACATATACACTTGAAACCCACTATCGGAGAAATAATATCAGAAGTAGAGGAGATCCGTATATTTCGACTACTATCTGTAGTCCTCTTTCTGCTGAAGAGGACTACAGATAGTAGCCGAAATATACGGACCTTCTAATATTATTTCTCCGATAGTGGGTTTCAAGTGTATATCTGCAAAGGTAAGACATACTAACCCTCTCCATGCCAAAGTGGTGCCATGGAGACCACTGGAATCGGCAGCTAGAATAGACCAATTAGCGTCACCCGGAATGTCTTTAAACTCGAAATGGCTTTGGGTCTCCGTTGTCGCTCTCCTTCTTCACTGTCAAAATAAAAACGTTTATCGGTGCTACTTTAGCGTGCGGTCTACCAGTTCATATGCACTTTTGAGTGCGGTCTAACTGCTTTTTACACCTTAACGTGCGGTCTAACTGCATTTCTACACTTTAGCGTGCGGTCTAACTGCATTTCTACACTTTAGCGTGCGGTCTAACTGCATTTCTACACTTTAGCGTGCGGTCTGCCTGACTTTTTCACACTTTAGCGTGTAGCCTACCACCACTATAAGAACTTTATATCACAGGATGATTAAAACAAGTTGAATAATGTTGAATAATTATATATTATCAATTACTTTAATTTAATCATACAAATCATGGTTAATCATTCAGAATCAAAATTATCAAAAAAGCTAAATAGTACATTAATGGTCATCACTATCATTTATCTCATTTCTGTTTACGCAATAAGATATCTTAGTATGTTACTACTACGTCAACATACTGGGACTACGGCGTGGGAAAATTCATTTCGGTTTCCGAATAAAGAATAAAATGTGAAACATGAATTTGCAAAATTTTATGAATAATTTCGCCGGCTCGGATAGGGCTGGCTGGCTTCGGCCATCGTCATGAAGCAAAGAATTAATCCTAATTTACAATTTCCATAGGAAAATCTGATATTGTTCTGAACTTGGGTCAGAATTTCTTTCAGTCGCAGATCCACATTGGAAGAGAAATGGAAGGAAAATGAAAAAGTGATGCGGAAACACACTGAATTTCAGAAATGGGCTTCAGTTGAACCCCGCCTTTTTGTCCACCCAGTCTCGGAAGTCGTCAGCCCCTCTTTTAACCAATTATGAGTTGTTTTCAGGCGATTCTGTTCGCCTATGGTAAACCTCCACGTGGTGACAACGTTAAATTCAACTCAGTAAATCCTTTTACTGTGAATGACTACTATTCCTCTGTTGTCTTTCATGTGGTCAGTTATCACTTTATGGTGAATGGTAATCGTTGGTAAAAGAAAAATTGCAAAAATTTTCTTAATGTTTCAACTGTTGAAATTCCGCCCGCCATGACATAAACTAAATATAATTAATATTTTATTATTTTGTAAAATCATACAATAATATTACATTCAGGGCTATCCTAGTTTATGACAACATTTATTACAATATACGATTGGTATTTATGGACACATACAATAGTTTGTTAAATCATAGTCATTTTTATTTCACAAAAATGCTATACACGTTAAGGGGGAACTACAGTAGTTGGAGTGTTCCCACACCCTTCTTAGGCTGCGTTCAGACCAGTCGAATCGAGTCAATTCAAATCATGCCGATTCGCCTGTTCTGAACGGTTACATTACAACTAATGCGACGAATCAAGACGATTCATGAATCGTGCTGATTCTTCATGAATTGAACCCATTCGATTCGCTTGGTGTAAACGCAGACTTAAATCTCTCCTCTATCATCCCTTCAGTATGATTCCACATTTTCGGTGAAATTTTGTCCCCAAATATATCATCGCCGGTTACCTGCTAACAAAATTAAATCCCTTTCAATGTGATTGACGACTTGAGCTTTTGTTATCCCGGATAGTAGTACCGTGCGATCTCGTTCACCCGAGGGACGTGGAAAGAAGGTGCGTGGACTCAACGTCGCCTAAAGCGTTATCTCGTATTAATCCCAGCCTCCAACCCCAAGTCTCCTGCCCACCTCTACAAAGCCACGACACCACGAAATAAAAATCCCTAAACGCCCGGTGGCAATAGCCCTAGTCCATAGTCCATATTCTTCCTCCAACCTCCGATTAATTGGTGATACCGCCCACCTTCAGCACATTTTCCGTCGTCAAATCACTCTCTGGCAAACTATTTTGTTTTCTCAACAATCTACATAGAATACTACTTGATATGCTGGTGGAAAATACTTTTCCTCCATCATATCAGATTCCTTCCCTAAAGCTGCGGACTGCAAATCTGCTCCAACAGTCGAAGGCAATACAACCCAGTGTGGTGAAGCCTTTAGTTTGAACAGGATTCGAAACACCATAATCTTTCAGCGTGGAGCTGAGCTACCTCTTATATCATTGCATTCGTAAGATCAACTTGAAAAAGATGATACTGTAGAAAACAAATCTTGTAAGGTACAAAAAGTGATTGATTCTATTCAACGTCGCGAACACCCTTTATCAGGAGGCTTGGACGGTGCCTCTTACAGAGGACTTTGTAATGTGGAAGTTAATGAACCATGTCCTTGGTCCAACTCGCTGGCGGGATAGATCGAAGAAAAAAAATCTGTGCATAGAATGAGAATGCGCGAATTATCATGATACAAGTAAACGAAGGACAATGAAAAAGTAGTGCCCGATTTGACACAAATTGGTGGCCCTAATGTTAGGCGCCAGTCTCGCCAGCCAGCAAATATATCTTAGTATATTCAATGTTTAGAGAGATCAGGTCTGCCAACATCACCAATGGAGTTCCTAATGTTTACGGGAAGAATCAGGTTCCTTTGTGTACCAATGTCAATCAGTCAATCAATTAATCAATCAATCAACCAATCAGTCAGCCATTCCGAGTCTACTACAGAACAAAGGCGTCTTTAATACCATTGCATGACTCGCACAACTGCTCCAACACCTGCCACGTCACTCCTGCAAACTTCTCTATCTCGCCTCTCCATCTTTTGCATGGTCTCCCTCTTCAACGCTTCCCATCTCGCGGCGTCCACAGTAACACACTTGCTC
>NC_134801.1:24540842-24548342 GCF_046742065.1 Oratosquilla oratoria
ATATGGACAATTTTTCATATTTCTCCTCTACCTTTACATAGCTGTTAGTAATTATTCGAAAATGGATTACTGACAGCTCCGTTAATTCCTTTAGAATGATCTTATAAACCTAATGAGGTAAGGAGCTTACGCTAGACCGCTTAGATGCTGCCAAGGTCATCTCATGCTACAATGAGTTACAATGACAAAGCATGCGGCCGACGGGAGACCTTTTGGTTCATAACAAGGTCGAATGTTAAAAAGTAGCCGAGAAGGATTACCTCCAGACTTTCTGGACTACGAGACGAAGATCGAGGCCCAACAGTAAAACACATTAACCTTTGTGGCAACACGCCACTACTGCAGTGTCCCCTTAACGCATATAGCATTTTTGTAACATGAAATTACAAATCTTGGTCAAACCTTTATGTGTTCATTATAATCAAAATTATATATTGTAAATATTGTTGCATATGATTATATATTTTAAATATTGTTGTATATAATTTATGTCATGGCGGACAGAAAACCCAACAATAAGTAAGAAATAATTAAAGTTTATTAAATCCTTCTTTTACGGATGATAACATTTTACCATGATGTGGTAAATAACCTCATCACTCTTTCGATTTGAGGATGACCCCTAAGTTAGATAAAATAGTCCGAAGAGTTAATAGGATCTCTGGGACATTCCAAAAGATTTATACAGGCATTACTTTAGGAACTTTAATCGCGTCCATACGGATCAGAGTCACCCAGCTTTCTTGGGTGACCAAAGACTGATTTCCACAAAAATATGAAATAAAAAAAAGTCACTTTTAACATCATTCTTAAAAAGAGAGGTGCTGGTTATTGCTGGAAAATATCCTTTTTTGTTGTGATGACAAATTGGCAGGTTTAATTTTGGCTAAACAATGAAAGATGTTAATCATTTTGGGGAACGCCTCCACAGAAAGTGTTATTTGTGAGTAAATTCTGTTATTCCTAAGTATGTATTTACAAATATATACAAATGAAAATTCATATCATCTATAGTATTACCATATTTATATATTTTACAAACTTTTTTCTTACCTTACTACATGTTGCCACATTAATTTCTGAACAAATTACATAAAGTATTTCTATGGATGTTTTATTTTATTTTGTTTATTTATCTGCCTGTTGAAGAGGGTGGAAAAAGAAGACATAGGCCTTGTTGCGAGTTTATATATATATATATATATACATATATAGACATACATATATATGTATATATACATATATATATATATATATATACATATATATGTGTATATATACATATATATATATACATATATATATATATATATATATATATATATGTATATATATACATATATGTATATATACAAACATATATTGGGGGGGGTGATATTTGAATTTTATAGACAAAAATCAGCTCCCGCTGGCTTGAACGTAAAATTCAAAGTAATCTTTAATATTCGAATTAAGATGCCTTCTAAGTTATCCAACTCTCGTGTGTGTGTGTAAGGCCACATCATTACCCATACATCGAGCCATATAAGAGCTCTGCGCTCTCATCTGGGAGGGTAATAGCTGTCGATCACGAATCCAACGCGTGATCCAAGACCATGGTGAATCACATCCGGTACTACGGGACTTGAGTGACGGGACTTAACCGTTTATTACCGGAACTACCGGGTTGTTCAGGTGGTCTTTGATGTCGCACAGTCTTCCGGGCAGACTAGATGCCTTCAGGAGAGAACAGGGGTCCTCTAGCCAGTGTTGGGTCTAGGACGGGGCCGCTAGAGTGGTTAACGAAACGAATAGACTTATTAATCTCTTAAACAATTATTTTAGCTCGGTATTCGTAAACGAAACACCTCAAAGTGAATTCCAAACTGAAACCTGTGAAAAGTCTGGGGTAAACTTACTCACTACGGTAAATATAACAAAAGAAAAAATTAAAAGGTGTATAGACAAACTCAAAGTTAACAAAACACCAGGGCCTGACGGTTGGCATCCAAGAATCTTAAAGGAAATGAAAAATGAGATTGTTGTTCCATTAGAAATTATTTTCAAGAAATCCATCATATCCGGAGATGTCCCAAGAGAATGGAAGCTAGCTAACGTTACTCCCATATTCAAAAAAGGTGACAAAAAGAAACCAAATAACTATAGGCCTATAAGTTTGACTTCGATCGTAGGAAAAATAATGGAAACTATCATCAGAGATGATATCGAATATCATTTAGAAAGTAACCGTTTGATAAATGATAGTCAGCATGGTTTCAGACGGAAACGTTCTTGCGTGACTAACTTACTCGAATTCTACAACACAGTTATCTCGAATTATGACAAAAGAAACAATATAGATTTAATATATCTAGACTTTGCAAAAGCTTTTGATACCGTCCCACACGAAAGACTACTTACTAAATTAGCTTTGCATGGAATAAGTGGTAGCCTATTAGGTTGGACTAGTAATTGGTTGAAAGGTCGAAAACAGAGAGTTGTTTTAAATGGAAAAACTTCTGGATGGAAAAATGTTGCAAGTGGAGTTCCTCAGGGTTCCGTTCTTGGGCCACTTCTATTCATAGTATATATAAATGATATAGACAATGGACTAAAATCTACTGTTTCCAAATTTGCTGATGATACAAAACTGTGCGGAGTGGCAAATGATCACTCAAACCAATTAGATATTCAAGAAGATTTAGATCAATTACAGCAATGGTCTGAAAAGTGGCTAATGAAATTTAACACAAGTAAATGCAAGATAATGCACATAGGTAAAAATAACAGCAAGTACGATTACAAGTTATTTGGAAATTCGTTAACAAAAGTGGATAGTGAAAAAGATCTCGGCGTAATTATCAGTAACGACCTCAAATCATCCAAGCAGTGTATTTCAGCCTCTGAGAAAGCAAATAAGATTCTGGGATTGATTGCGCGATCTTTTGATTTCAAAAGTCCATCACTCATTAACAAGCTATATAAATCGTTAGTTCGTCCACATTTGGAATATGCTGTTTCCGTATGGTCACCGAATCTCATTAAAGACATTGACAGACTGGAAAAGGTACAACGGCGAGCCACAAAACTGATTCCAAATATCAAAAATAAATCATACGAAAATCGACTTAAGCACATGAATCTGTTTTCCCTAAAAAAGCGTAGACTCAGAGGTGACTTGATACAGGTCTTTAAGATTTTAAAGGGAATTGACAACATCAAAAGTGACAAAATTTTCACATTGAATGAGAATCAGACAAGAAACAATGGTCTCAAACTGTCCGGAAATAGATTCAATTTGGAAGTAGGTAGAAACAACTTTGCCAACCGTGTAGTTAATGAATGGAATAAACTTCCTGCACAGGTAGTGCAATGTAGTTCAGTTCGAAGCTTTAAGAATCATTTAGATAAATACCTAAGTAAGATGCTGTAATTATTATAATTTATGTTATATTATTTGTTTTTGTTTTGTTATAATTTGTCTGTCTGATTTTCATTTATTATTAGTTATATGTCAATTTATTATCATTTACTATTTACCTGTTTGTTTGTTATTCAACTATACCAATGCATTTATTTATGTATTTTAATTGTTATTTACATTGTTATAGTTTTAATTTATTATTATTATTTTTTTTTTTTTTTTTTTTTTTTTGCATCCGACCTAGATATGGATCAAAAGGTCTCCTGTCGGCATGCTTTGCCTTTGTAATCCTTTGTAATCCTTTGTAACCACACATCGAGTGCGGAAACAATTGGTTCTTTTAAGAGAAGAGATAACTTTAAGGATAGGGATCGAAGGCGGCAAGGGACATGGAACTTCCTAATGTAGGCCTTATGGTCTCTCTCACAGTCTCCTCCATTCTTATCTTCTTACGTGCGTATGTCCAGGTTTCGTCCGCCCAACAGACCAATCGCCAGAACTTACTCTGATGATTACTCAGACGCACAACTTGTCATCAACCGAACCAGCCTGTAGATAACTCGGCCGTAAATACGACGCTTAATCTCAAATTGAACCAGATTTCAGACTCCGTGGTGTTAAATGTCCAGTTTGCACAGCAACAATGTGCACCAGCAAATGAAAGAACGGGTATTCAGAGCAGGGCGGGGCGAGGCTAGACGATGGAGCGGCTCACCTACGCACGCGCGCGCGTACGACCAAAGAAAATAATGGTCAGATTGCTCGGACCTTGTAGAGCTCACACTCAACACACACACACTCGACTTACTCCGTCTCTTACCATCCTGAGTGAATCTCCTTGCTTATCTGTCTTTCTATCTGTCTACCTATCTATCTGTCTCTCCTCTTTATTTTTCTCACTCTCTAGTCTCTCTCCCTGTCCTCACCCCCCACCTCTCTCTCTCTCTCTCTCTCTCTCTCTCTCTCTCTCTCTCTCTCTCTCTCTCTCTCTCTCTCTCTCTCTCTCTCTCTCTCTCTCTCTCTCTCTCTCTCTCTCTCTCTCTCTCTCTCTCATTCTTTCTCTCTCTTTCTCTCTTTCCGTCCCTGCCTCTCTCTCTCTCTCTATCTATCTATCTATCTATACGAGTATATATATATATATGTATATATATATATATATGTATATATATATATATATATATATATATATATATATATATATATATATATATTTGTATATCTATATGTCCGTTTATCTATCTATTCATCTATCTACCTACCTAAGAGTAACTATTTGTTCATCTACCTATTTATTTATTTACTTATTTATTAACCTACTTTTTATCTATTTCTCTACCTATCTGTCTATCTACCTACCTTTCTATCTGTTTGTCTATCTCTCTCTCTATCTCTCTATCTCTCTATCTATCTCATTACTATATATCTCTTTATCTTTCTATCTATCAAGCAGTTGCATCCTTTAGAGATCAAATCTGTTTATACGTATTTTTTTGAGGCGGGGGGAGGGTGAGGGGGAGGGGTTCAAGAAACCTGAAGAGAGGTGGCGTCTTTAGCAACAACATTTGCTAGTTTTCCACAATTTGCCCTAAATAGTAATCATTAATTTTGTCATGAGTTGATAAATACATGAATAGATAAATGAATAAATGAATATGTGATGTGAGCGCAATACTGCTTTTTATTCATAGATGCGTAAACTTGGCAAATGTTTGTGAATTCTTGTAAACGTTTATGGCATTGTGTCTACTGCCATGAAGACACCTTAAACGTTCAGTTGAGATGGACAGAGCCTGTCAGATGGTCCTTTCGTATGAAAACTTCTTGACAAAAATCACGACGACCGTTTGCTCAGAGGAAATACGGTCGATAATTATTAACGAAAACGGTCGCCAGGCCACGGCAACTGGTAAAATGCATCGCGCAAAGAAGATACAATTATGCATTTCAGAAGTGCTTCCCAGGCTCGACAGAGAAGGACAAGAGTGTGTGTGTGTGTGTGTGTGTGTGAGTGTGTGTGTGTGTGTGTGTGTGTGTGTGTGTGTGTGTGTGTGTGTGTGTGTGTGTGTGTGTGTGTGTGTGTGTGTGTGTGTGTGTGTGTGTGTGTGTGTGTGTGTGTGTGTGTGTGTGTGCGATAGTGAGGCTTTTTTCACTGATTACGAAACATTAGAGGCAATATCAGGTCATCAATAAACGGCGCTTGTATTCCAGGGGACAATTACTGGAATAGAGATATGGAAGCTGTAGAAGGGAGGTTTCAAGAGGGTAGTTCCAAAATGAACAGATAGATGAAATTAAAAGATTTTGTTTCCATTGAGGGTGATAACAGGGAGAGATTGAAAGGGAAAAAAATCAATTGTGGAGGTAAAACTGTTGCCTTTGTCTTAGTTGATCATTACTTAACAACAGTTGTAATTACTTCCTGTATGAACGGGATCTCCTTTGTAATGTGTATACTGTATATCAGTAAACATGAATGCGAGCGTACACACACACACACACACACACACACACACAGAGATCGGTCATATATGAGCTCTCTTCCGGGAGGGAAATAGCTGTCCATCACGACTCCAACACGTGATCCAAAAACATGTTGAATCACTCACTCACACACACACACACACACACACACACACACACACACACACACACACACACACACACACACACACACACACACACATACACACACACAAACACATACACATACACACACATACATACGCATACACACCCATACACACATACTCATACACAGATGCATGCAGTCACATACACACATACGTAAGCACGAAACGCATGCACAAACACACACACTTATATACGCACACAAACACACACATATATATACGAAACGCATGCGCAGATCACACATTCACACATGCACACATACACACACTCACATAAACACACGCGCATACACACACACGCACATTAATTTCACTATCAGTTAACCGATAGGTATGCAATACATTATGAGTATTTGCACAAATGTATTTTATCTGCATCTCATATATGTACATTTGTTTTGCAGGTAAGTGGTGCTCTGACCCGAAGGATGCACGGCAGAAGGGTGAGTGCGTGGGAGCTCGACCTGGGCTTGGCCGAAGGCACGACAAGTAGCTGAGGTCCAGCACGCTTGTGCAGACTGTATGAATTAGGTCGAGGAAATGAACGTAAGGCTGAACGGAAGTGTAAACGGCTGGGCGGAGACGGGCATTACGTTTTCTTTCTCTCTCTCTCCTTCTTTCTTTCTTTCTTTTTCTTTTATTCCTTTTTTCTTTCTTTTCTTTTTTTCATTCCTTCTTTCTTTTCTTTTTTTTCATTCCTTCTTTCTTACTTTTCTTTTCATTTTCATTCCTTCTTTCTTTCTTTCTTCTTTCTTTTTATTCCTTCATTCTTTCTCTTCTTTTTTTCATTCCTTCTTTCTTTCTTTTCTTTTTTTCATTCCTCCTTTTTTTTCTTTTTTATTCCTTCTCCCTTTCTTTTCTTTTTTCTATTCCTTCTTTCTTTCTTTTCTTTTCTTTTCATTCCTTCTTTCTTTCTTTTCTTTTTTTCATTCCTTCTTTCTTTTTTATTCCTTCTTCCTTTCTTTTCTTTTTTCTATTCCTTCTTTCTTTCTTTTCTTTTCTTTTCATTCCTTCTTTCTTTCTTTTAACAGTAAGTAGCATTTCTGCCCTTGGGAAAAGAATTCCATCTGTCTTATCCAAACCGGAGATTTCAACGCTTAAGAGATGATGAAGAAAACATTGGAGCTTAACCCATTAAACTTCGATGACAAGATTCTTGTCATTTGGTCAAATAAAACAAAAAATCATAAAACACCAAAATGTTTGATCAAACACCAGAAAAATATGACGTCAGTCCTCGCTTCGTGCGAGGACTGACGTCATATTTTTCTGGTGTTTGATCAAACATTTTGGTGTTTTATGATTTTTTGTTTTATTTGACCAAATGACAAGAATATTGTCATCGGAGTTTGATGGGTTAAGAGGACGGTGTGATGGTAGAAAATCAAAGTGGTTACATTTTTTTTTTCCGGCTAGAGACGACTCTCTAATCCCAGCAGAATACCAAGTAGCTTTGTCCGTAGAGAT
>NC_134801.1:24555842-24563342 GCF_046742065.1 Oratosquilla oratoria
CTCCTTGCCTTTCTTTTCTCTTACTTTTTCTTCCCTCTCGCTGTCTCTCTCTCTCTCCTCCTCCTCCTCCTCCTCCTCCTCCTCCTCCTCCTTCTCCCCCTCCTCCTTACACTGCCCTTAGGCCACCCCCACCACCTCCTCCACCTTCCCCCCCTGCACCACCACGGTGCCTCCCCTCAGTGCCACACCTTAGCTCGTCTCTGTTCGTCATCATCATCATCATCATCATCGTCAGTCCCCTCACTGCGACCGACAGACCCACCTTACCTCAGCAGTCCCGCCCCGTCGTCGGTGGTTCCCTCCCCTCCCCTCCCTCCCCTCCCCTCCCCTCCCCTCCCCTCCCCTCCCTTCCCTTCCTCCCTCTCTCCCTTTGTCCCTCACTCCCACCCTCCTCCCTTCTCAAACTATCTGCAGTTGATAGTTTCTTAGTGACATTCCTCTGGACTAAGTTCATGATTGGAGACTAATCTCAGTATATATATATATATATATATATAATATATATATATATATATATATATATATATATATATATATATATATATACATAAGATATATTTCCATAATACTAGTTTCAGCGGGATGACAATTATTAATACAGAAATTAATTATGGTACACGTACTCTATTGAAAACGAATTCTTGAAGGCGTCACCTTGCTACATAAACTGTTAACAAAGATATATTTCCATGATACTAGTTTCAGCAGGGTGACAATTAATAATATAGACATAAATTATGGTACACGTATTCTATTGAAAACTAATTCTTGAAGGTGTGACCTTGCTACATAAAATGTTAACAAATATATATTTCCATAATACTAGTTTTAGCGGGGTGACAATTGTTAATACATAAATTAATTATGGTACACGTATTCGATAGAAAACGAATTCTTGAAGGCGTGATCTTGCTACATTCTTTTGCCTCGAGGCGAACACCCTCGACTGAATAAAAATATCTGACATTTCCAGGAAGAAAAATATGTAAAACAGCACATCTTAACGAAAAGTATTTAAGAAAAACAACAGATCGGACGGGGAGAATAGGAATTAATATGTTTTTTCTTCTTTTTCTTTCTTTTATCAATATTTTTTTAGATTAGTCTCCGTCATAAAAGAACGCTAAATGACTGATCCGTAGGGAGGTCACTAAAATTTCTGAAATATCGACTTCATAAAACATGTAGATTAAAACTCGCAAACAGGAGTAAAAAGGGGTAATAAGGAATAAATCGTGTTCCCACCCTAACAGTGATTAAAAATAACGAGTTTGAGATGCAGAAATATGAAGTTGACTAAACATTCTTATCACTACAAGACTCCCATGAATCCGACCCTTGTACGTAGGAAAACAACCCGCTGGACGAAAAACACGTATTCATTTCCATCTTTCCTATCCTCTTCAGAACCCTCGCTTAGACCAGAATGCCCTCGCACTACATCCTACCAAAGGATTCCAAACGAGGAACATGCCAACAGGAGACCTTTTGGTCCATAACCGGGACTCCCTTTAGGGGCACACCCTCCCCCCTGGTGCCACCTCAGGTGGAGGGGTGCTCTTGCTTCTTCCCTCCTTCCTTCCTCATCTCCGGGCGGGGACCGCAACTCCGAATAGAATTTCATAAATTGGACACCACCTCCTGTTTCATGTGCGAACTATTCCGGACTGCCGTAAACTTGATGTCCGGGTGGATGACAATCCCGCAAACCTATTATTAGTATTATCATTATTATTATAGTAATAATAATAATAATAATAATAATAATAATAATAATAATAATAATAATAATAATAATAATAATAATAATAATAATAATAATAATAATAATAATAATAATAATAATAATAACAATAATAATAATGATAATAATAAATAATAATAATAATAATAATAATGAAAATAATAATAATAATAATAATAATAATATAATAATAATAATAATAATAATAATAATAATAATAATAATAATAATTAATGATAATAATAATAATAATAATAATAATAATAATAATAATAATAATAATACATACATAGGGAGGTAGCCAAAAAGGGAAAGGCATAAAAAAATCCCACCCATTTCATCCCTAAATACACTCCACACCCCTCCCACCTTTCCTCTCATCTGAGCACCTCCTGGATGACGGGTCATCCCTGCACCCTGCCCACCGCCCTGGGTCAGAAGCAGTGTCGCAAGACACAGCACATCCACAGCAAGGCCGCTTCATTTAATCGGCGACCCCCCCTCTCCGTCCCCCCTTGCATATAAGGAGAGGACGGGGAGAAATAATAATAATAATAATAATAATAATAATAATGATGATAATAATAATAATAATAATAGTAATAATAATAATAATAATAATAATAATAATAATAATAATAATAATAATAATAATAATAATAATAATAATAATAATAATAATAATAATAATAATAATAATAATAATAAAAATGATAATAATAATAATAATAATGATAATAATAATGACAATAATAATATTAGTAATAATGATAATAATAATAATTAATAAGAAGATAAAGAAGAAGATGATGATGAAGAAGAAGAAGAAGAAGAAGAAAACAAAAATATATACATATAACCTCCCATTTTCTTTCTATACATGGCACATCCGGCCAAGTCTCTACAACATTCTCTCACCCTCTCTCTCTCATGTTTCATCGTTGCGCGCGTGCACGTACACACACACACACACACACACACACACACACAAGGTCCTTATTTTCATGTAGATTTCCGTTCACAAGGACGAGTATCTTCTCTTTCCTACATTTGTAGTTTTCTGCTTCCTTCCCCCTTGTATCATCTTCCATTTCTTCTGTCATGCAACAGTGCCCGAGAGTCTCTCTCTCTCTCTCTCTCTCTCTCTCTCTCTCTCTCTCTCTCTCTCTCTCTCTCTCTCTCTCTCTCTCTCTCTCTCTCTCTCTCTCTCTCTCTCTCTCTCTCTCTTTCTCTCTCTCTCTGATGATGGTTATCATGGACTGTGCTTCTAACCGGCGTTTCAATCCTTGTGGACTACCCCGAACAGGAAGAAAGTCGAGTAAAGTGTGAAGGTATCGTCCTGCCTAGTATTTGTTTTTTCTACATGCGTTCCTATATAGTCACTCTTAAGGGATTTTGTTCATGCTTCTCTCTACCTTTGGTGTAATTGTAACCGAATATATTCCACCTTGGTAGGCTCGTCTGCTCCGTGCTCGCCATACTCCACAACACATTAACAAAGCTCTGACACAATCTTCTACCAATTTGTGTATGTGTGTGTATATATACATGTGTGTGTGTGTGTGTGTGTGTGTGTGTGTGTGTGTGTGTGTGTGTGTGTGTGTGTGTGTGTGTGTGTGTGTGTGTGTGTGTGTGTGCGTGCGTGTGCGCGTGTGTGCATTCGTATAAATGTTCCCATTCAGTGTGTATTCAGTGCTTCAGTGATTTGCATACTCGGACATGACGCTGAAAGAATACACAATGCACGACTGATTCCGCGCAGGACTCGAACCCCCCTGGTGGTGATTTACGCAATGCGACGTCTGCCCTCTGTCAGACTTGTTTTGTTTGAACGCGAAGAAATATAACTGAATCTGAGATTCCGCCGTTGAAGTTTGGTTATGTAGCTTTGAAGTGGGTCTTGTTTGAATTGTTTATCTTGTGATGTTTACTTTTCTGGATTGAATGAACCCAGAGATGAATAAGATGGATCTTATATCTATTTTGAAACGATAGTAACAATGGCGTTAAAAAACAGTCTTCATGTCAGCCATGTTGGCAAGAAGACATTGTGCTGGGTATTCTTTTCTTTCATCAATGCAGATTTCTGCTTGTAATCTCCAAAAGACTTCCTTGGTTCAGTTCGTCAGACTTAAACAAATACCACTCAATGCTGGAGTGTATAGTTCATGGGGCGAAAAGAAATGAGAGGATCTGTTTACATTTCCCTAGACGGTTATTCCAGTTCTTGATTCTTATGAGTCATCCCGTCGTCTGCAAAGACTCACAGCTGTTATCATCGCTCCCACTCCGACGCCAGTCCCTTAAACGGTCTCTCCGAGCAAGTAAGCTTCCATGCAGTCACCCTTCCACTTTTCTCTCTTTCTCTCTCTCTCTCTCTCTCTCTCTCTCTCTCTATCTATCTATCTATCTCTGTCTATCTTTCTCTATTTATCTATCTCTATGTATCTATCTATCTCTATCTATCTATCTATCTATCTCTCTCTATCTATCTATCTATCTATCTATCTATTTATCTATCTATCTATCTATCTATCTATCTCTATCTATCTATCTATCTATCTTTCTGTCTATCTCCTAATGCAATGCAATGCAATTTCATTCCGATGAAGAACTTTCACCGTGGGTGGAACGACTCGAAATCCATCCGAAGACCCCACCGGCACAGTTATGGTGGACACATTGACTCGTGTCCTACAACTCGCATTACACGTCATATTTACTCAAAAAGGTCGTCATTCTCCATTTAGAACTGTCAAGTGAACAACAGGTGACGGTTCTGGTCTTAGCTCTCACAAAAGCTAAAGGATCTCTTAACGATAACGCATGATCGACTCCGATATATATATATATATGTATATATATATATATATATATATATATATATATATATATATATATATATATATATATATTTTTTTTTTTTTTTTTTTTTTTTTTTTTTATCAACCACAATACACTTTAATTCTAAGCCATCAACGTCGAGACTCGAGGAGGCCAACGTGTACTGTGGTTCATAAAAATGTATATCTGTTCACTGGGACTCCTTCAGAGTTTTATATATATATATATATATATATATATATATATATATATATATATTTATACAGTATATATATATATATATACATATACATATATATATGTGTGTGTGTGTGTGTGTGTGTGTGTGTGTGTGTGTGTGTGTGTGTGTGTGTGTGTGTGTGTGTGTGTGTGTGTGTGTGTGTGTGTGTGTGTGAGTTTTTATGTTCCTTTAATCTCGTGGACAAATTCCTGGGGCCAGACTGGCAGGAATTTGTCCACGAGATTAAAGGAACATAAAAACTCCATAAAATATGGACAAGTTAACTCCGCTGTGTTCCTTCATGCCAGCCAAAAAGACCATAGATTAGATTGGGATAATGCATCAATTATTTATAAATCACACTGTAGCTATAGAAGAAAAATTGTAGAATCTTCTCTAATAAAACATTATCCTAACTTTAATACCTCTAAAGGCCAGTGGCCCCCAGATTGTATTACCAAGTTAGCGGTCAACAAGATCATGTCTAAAGCGGTTGGACAAAATATCACCCCTTGTCCTACTTTGACCCGACCATTTCAAGGGCATGTGACCTGAGCCCCCCCCCCTCCACTTTCCTCATCCCCTTCTATGTACCCCTCATTTCTTCATATATACTTGTACCTTAACCTTATGTAAGCATTCTGCTGAAGAGGACTACAGAGAGTAGTCAAAATATACAGTTTCTCTGTACTTTCCGTTATTATTTCTCCGATAGTGGGTTAACAGTGATCTTTTACAAATGTGTTATAACATACTAGTTTCCAATATATTTACACATTAATATGAGAGACAAAAATGTTAATCAAGATATGTTTACATAATTACTAGTTCCAATGTGTGACAATAATTGACATAGGAAATTAATTATGGTGCGCATATATCTATAGAAAACGATTTCTTTAAGGTGTGACCTTGCTACAGGACTATCTGCATCTGACAAGGCTCATTTTGATGTGACCGTTGCGAAGGAGACGGCTAACTGACCCTGTGACATTATTATTATTTTACTAATAATCAGCACTTCTATTTCTGTAGATATTATTACACTAAAGAGGTAGAGTCGTGGAGGCAGTGCAGTAGAGTTCTGAGAAAGGTATCAGAACGGAAAAATAATAAACGTTAAAAGTGATTAGTTTTTTTTTTTATGAGTGGAGATTATTCCTGTCATTAGAAAATGCTATATGATATTCTGGTCCGTAGCGATATCACTGAAGTCTTTAAAATTCTGGTCACATCAAATTTATGCAGTCGGTGCCCCATAAATCCTTAAATATATGTGGCATACAAGATGGGCAAAACCAGGCATCCTAAAAGATACAGGTGGCGATGAGGGGAACAAGGCCTGTCTTTCATTTGCTCATGAGTCTGGTGTTGAATAAACGTCCTGTAAATGTGTAAAGGGGTTATCACAAGGTATTACAAAGGCGGAGCATGCCGACAGGAGACCTTTTGGTCCATATCCTACCTCCAAACCCCATCTGAATAACTAGAATAGGACTTCGCTTATACACATCTAGTCTTCTCTAAGAATATTTCAACAATATGTATAACATTCGTACGGGTTTACAATATTTTAGTTCATCATTCAGCTTTGCTATATATGACGGAAAGATGATTTGATATTTGGAAATTTGAAAATTCAAATATTGTAACCGAAGTCGTTTTTACTCCAACGAACTCTCAACTGTCGGCGATGGTGAAGCCTGTGAAAGAAGCCCTATGTGATAACCCCGTAAGATGTTACTAGCTGAATTTGTTGACTTCAGGCCTACTCACTTTAATGATTTACTTAATAACAGCGTCATGTTTCAGGGAGAAACACAATGGCAAACGCCAGAGTGTTTGCCATGTCTGTACTTGAAAAAGCTGTAACAAGCGAAACGTCGTACCAATAAAGGTTTCGATCTCACACGGTGTTTATTCTCACATGTTTCAGGCATTTTCTTCACACCCTTGTTGATGATGATGACCATTACACAAAGAGTTTCACGTATCATATCTATAAACCATTTATTTCGTAAGAGACGGTTCGTAACCCCGTATGTATTAAGAAATTGTGAGTTTGTTTTCTGAACCTCACATACCTCACCTAACTCACCTCACCTGAACGTAAAGATTACTAGAAGGTCCTGCGTTTTGCAGATTAGTTTTGGGGTTTTTCTCCTAAGTGATAACTAGTGTCAGCCTACTTGAAACAATCCATTTTTTCCGCTGGCGTCCCTCGATTAATTACACATCAATTCGTCCGATTCCGTCCTTCCACAGACAAGAGCCGAGCATTTGATTCAGGCCATCTTACAAAAATTTTCATCTTGACTATGATTTGGCAGTTTTGTTGTGCAGTGGAGCTTTCTTGCAAATTGTGGTTGCATATCAACGAATGAATAAATGAACCCTTATGGATGGGGGGGAAAATCCATTGTCCAACAACCCAAGGATCTTTGTGTTCCTCAATATTTTGTGAAACAAAGTCCATCGTTTCTTTACGGATATATCTGTCGCTGTGATGAGGGCGTCGATTGTACGTAAAGGCATTCCATATATTTCTTGTGTATGTGAAACATATCACCCTATCAGATGTAGATTTCTATTCAAGAAATGGCTTAGATGGAGATATATGTAGTTTAAACAGAAATTTATGTTGGTTTGTGTGTGCGTGTTTATTTGTGTGTGTGATTCACCATGGTCTTGG
>NC_134801.1:24570842-24573342 GCF_046742065.1 Oratosquilla oratoria
GGAGATGGAAGACGATGTAGAGAGATAGAAAGACAGTGAAGGGAGGGAAAGAGGGGGGAGGAGGAGGAGGAGCAAGGAAAAGAAAAGGAAAGGGGAGGGCGGAAATTGTCTCAGGATGAACGAAAGAAAGAGTTAAGATCCGGAACAGAGACAGACTAAGAGAACCATGAAAGAAGAGAAGAGGGAGAAGTGTTGGGAGGAGGAGAGAGGGGAGAAATTGTGAGGGAGCGAAGAGGGAAGGAGAGGGATTAAGGGGACATAACTCTTGATGTCTCTGGGAGTATCTTGGGAAGGAAGTCTGGTGGGAGGCGGGAGGGAGGGAGGGAGAAATTGTGAGGGAGCGAAGAGGGAAGGAGAGGGATTAAGGGGACATAACTCTTGATGTCTCTGGGAGTGTCTTAGGAAGGAAGTCTGGTGGGACGAGGGAGGGAGGGAGGGGCGTGGGGGGAGGAGTTACAAGAAGTTGCATATTCTCTTCGCTGATGATTCCGAAGGTTACGCGAAACTAGGACCGCTCCCTGTGTGTAGTAGGAATGTGGCTGAAATATGTCTGATTATTATTATTATTTATTTGTTTTTCTTCGCTGCACTCTGTAGTTTGTGCTGATCAGCGTGTTGGTTCTGATCTTGTTTTGCAATTTGGTAACTTGCAAGGAAGCTGACTGCGATTCTCCATGGTCTTGGGTCATGTGTTGGTCTCGTGATCGACAGTGAATTACTACAGACACAAATTGGGTAGATTTGGGTTTAATAGTTTCGGCAATGGACAAGATGGCGAGGCAATACATGAAGAAGGCAATTAGGAAAACAACCGAAGAGACTTTCTTTCATCAAAGATTTGTTATTTATCATGGGCCAGTAAGATGAAGAAAATATTAGATTTCAGTTATCATTGGGAAGAGGTGACATGTCTTACATTGAGTTTTTGCTGAAAGCAGTTGAAACGAGAAAAAAAATACAGGGATGGAAGGCGCAATCGACACAAGGCAGATATTGAGGTGTTTAAAAGAGAGAGAGAGAGGGAGGGAAGGAGGGAGAGAGAGAGGGGGTGAGGGAGAGAAAGAGAGAGAGAGGGTGGAGGGAGAGAGAGGGAGAGAGGGAGAGGGATATATATTGTTGGAAGAACAACATCTCTGCAACAATAGTCTGGCTATCGCCCCCTGAGTCTAAACCTGATACTTAACGACATAACTTTTTATGTGTGTGTGCATTGTACGTGGTATGAACGAATAGCAATTGAAAATTATCATCATTCCTTTTTGAGTGAGGCTCGTCTTCGGTCATGAAATACTACTGCGCAACTCCGGTCCGTAGGGATGTCATAAAAAATAAAAAATAAATCACCGTATGTAATTTTTGTGGCCCATACTCCTCATTGGGGGTACCCCAGAGTGAGACACTCTCATCATCATCCTGGCACTGAATTCCCTCTCATACATTTGATTCTGGTTGGCGTTAGACACTTTTAATCGGTCAGGGGACAGACTCAGGTTGAAATGTGGTCTTTATTTATCAAGACTATTTCCTCATAAGAGCTAGACAGAACATATTGTAGATATTAACCAACATTTCCTTCATACCTTTTATTCATTTTTTTCTGTTCTCCATTCTTTATTTCTTCATTCATTCATCCATTCAATTATCTATTTATTCTTCGATATCTTCTTCCCAATTTTTCTGACTATAGACCTGGCGTCAAGAACATATGAATGAGGGAGACTGCAGGAGTCCATAAGGCTTACATTAGGCAGTTCCATGTCCCTTACCACCTGTCATCCCTATCGTTAAAGTTGTCTATCTTCTCTTAAAACAGGGAGGCATCTTCAAAATATTAAGTTATACATTATCCTACGATAAACAGTTAGATTATTCATTCATAATGATATTAATAATATCAGCAATCTACATGCCACTATCTTGGGAATCAAAGGAGATTGTCGACCTGATTTGCTCAGCATGACGGGCGAGGTCAACAGGCTGCGGGTAGGAGGTAGAGATTTTGTCCCGGCTGCTTGCTTGTGAGCTTTTTATATCTCCTCGTGAAATCTTTTCATCCCTGGGCGGGACTCGAACTCGGACCGCTGGAGTAGAGGTTGCGAACGCTACCACTGCGCCGTCAAGACGTGGATGTGTATGTGTGTGTGTGTGATAACATGATCTTGGATCACGTGCTGGATTCGTGATCGACAGCTTATTTTCACAGACGAGAGCTCAAAGCACAAATATGGCCCGATCTATGTGTAATGTTGTGACCTTACATACACACGTACTTACACACACACACACACACACACACACACACACACACACACACACACACACACACACACACACACACACACACACACACACACACACACACACACACACACACACACACACACACATACATACACACATGTCTCCTTTCCCAAGAGAGGAGGATGCCGATTTGCAACGATGTTCACCCCAAGTCAGGGATAAAACTCGGTGCTCTTCATTATCACGGCCAAACGCAAGC
>NC_134801.1:24578342-24580842 GCF_046742065.1 Oratosquilla oratoria
GCAATCGCGAGCAGGTCTCGAAGCTCTTGATGTCTCTCATGATTCAGATGTCAAGGAGATACTCTATTAGGAGGGTGGCATGACGGAAGGATAGCGAAAGTTAAAAGTGACCTTTATTATTTTATGAAGGGAGGTTAGCCTCTAATTGAAACAAAAGTGACTTACTCCGTGGCGGTCACTAAAGTTCTATATCAAGTGCATAAAACAGTTCATGTTAGAACTAGTCTGCCTATAAATGATATTTAGAATAGGCCCGGCCCTCATTGGCTGAGTCGCGCTGCAGGTAACATCTGACTGGCTGAAGGACCTCCACGTGACCCGTAACTGGCCATGTCCTGTGACTTGACCGAGTCGCCGCCGCCGCCGCCACCGTCTTCGTCGTCGTTGTCGTCGTCGTCGTCATCATCATCATCATCATCATCATCATCATCATCATCATCATCATCATCATCATCATCATCATCATCATCATCATCATCATCATCATCATCATCAAATAATAATAATAATAATAATAATAATAATAATGATAATAATCATAAAAATAATAATAACAATAATGATAAAAACAACAACAACAACAACAACAACAACAACAACAACAACAACAACAACAACAACAACAACAACAACAACAACAACAACAACAACAACCACCACCACCACCACCACCACCACCACCACCACCACCACCACCACCACCACCACCACCACCACCACCACCACCACCACCATCATCATTGGGGGCATACACCAGGGGACGCGTTGCTTTATCACACGCCGGCGCCAGTCCCTCACGGTCTCTCTCCGAGGAGCCAGCTCCCCCATGCAGCCACCCTTCCCTTCCCGCGCCAAACAATAGCTCGACAAGTTCGATCACCTTGACCATCCAGCCATGAATTCTGTGGCCGTCTCTCCCCTTCTTCGTCTCCTCCAGCGAGTCAGTGGGCTGTATCTAATTTGAATATCAGTAATAGAAAGCCTTATACATATCCCCAAGCACCCACGGCCAAACGCAAGCGCAGTAGGCGTAAAATAAACAGCATCAAAGCGAATAAAAGGTCATTCACGACCCAGTTGCGATTGCACACTCGCAATTGAGCATATGCAGGTTGCCGTCCAATAGAATGAAGTCGGGGTTGGCCCAGGTGGCTTGAGATAATAATTCAATACATTTCATTCTGGGAGCCGTCGTGGATTAGTGGTTCTTGCCTGGAACGCGGAGGTCCGGGGAACGATCCTCTAAGACGTTGGATACCACTTTTGCACTTCAGCACTGATATTTAATCAGTATACTCGAGGTGATGGAAAACTGGTTACAGACTCATTCCACAAACACCCCGCTTCATCTACACATCACAGCACCCATGTAGACAGTATATTATCAATATATTAGTGATGGATATCGTCCGTAACGGAAGGATTATATGAATTAACATTCTCTCGGTACTTGATTAGAATTAGAATGCGAATGTAGCCGATTTAGGCCGCTGTCTTGACGGCTGTATATAAGTAAGTGCATATTTCATATTTAGGAGTAATATACAAAAATCATTTCACAAACTACAATTGTTATTATATAAAAAATTTGTATAAACACTCATATATATTTACATATTGCTATGAGAGAAGTAGCACTGTTAATAGAGATATATTTACATAATTACTAGTTTCAGTGGGTGACAATTATTTGATTCAGGAATTTTAATTATATATACATACATACATATACCAAGGCTTTTTCCCCCTTCCAAGGGAGGTAGCCAAAAAGGGAAAGGCATAAAAACACTCCCACCCATTTCATCCCCAAATACACTCCACACCCCTCCCACCCTTCCTCTCATCTGAGCACCTCCTGGATGACGGGTCATCCCTGCACCCCGCCCACCGCCCTGGGTCAGAAGCAGTGTCGCAAGACACAGTACCTCCACAGCAAGGCCGCTTCATTTAATCGGCGACCCCCCCTCTCCGTCCCCCTTTGCATATAAGGAGAGGACGGGGAGAAATCCCTTCGGACTGCGTCAAAATTTACTCACACATACTACCCCACCCCCCACCCCCCCGCCCATTCCTCCTCATGCAGTCACAACATCATCCATATACAACCATTCTCCACTCACCTCTGTCTTCCGTCCTCTCCCTTCCTTCCTCAACAGACATTCCCCTCTTCCCCAAAGCCCCCTTCACCCCATCCATCCACCTCATCCTAGGACGTCCCCTCATGTTCACTCCCTCCACATCTGCCTTCCATACCTCTTTTACTAGTCTTTCTTCACTCATTCTTTCCATGTGTCCAAACCATCCTAATATTCTTTCATCAACCCTCTCTCCCAAATCCTTTTTCACCCCTGTTCTCCTCCTCACCTCCTCATTTCTCACTCTATCTAGCCTAGTAACCCCCGCCATACTTCTCAGACACCTCATCTCAAACACATTCAAACTCCTTCTCTCTTCTTCTCTTATGTTCCACGTTTCTGCCCCATACAGTGCTGTTGGCACA
>NC_134801.1:24588342-24593342 GCF_046742065.1 Oratosquilla oratoria
GGTCCAAGAGATTCCATCTGTATATCATGCAATTTTGATCTATTGCCTCAAGCAGTGCCCATTCAGACGTCTCCTACAGCGTCCGCCTGAGGCAAACTGGCATTGTGTTTCCCAGCAGGTGGGACTCGGTATATAATCAGGGCACAAAACCTAACATCAAGGAGAGTCACAATGGGTTGCCATCCTCACAGGCCGCACGAAATGCCCGGAAATATATATATAAACGTGTGAGTACAACATCTAAGGATAAATATCATTATGGTTATAGTCACATGGGCGACCTGGATATTTCAGTGTGAACACGTGAATATACTGGTGTTAACTTCATAAAACAGGTCATATTATTGCAGCTTTCTTGGATTTTGTTGACCTCTAAATTCTATATATGAGAGCAACCCAAGTAAAAGGCCGCCTTACGTGTGATGGGTCGCGCCCAGCAGACTGTCTTTCAGTCATCGATGAAGTGTATTGTGGTCCTTCAGTAGAGCGGAGTAAGTTTTATTTGGAATCGCGCCGCCGCGCCGTCCTGGTCGGGGCCGCGGCGAGTTTCACGGTGCTTGTGACGTCAGCACGAAGAAGACCCGAAGGAGATCTCACCAAATGGACAACCTGTGGGCAGTCCTGAGAAACCAGGTGGGATTCGAACCGGCGATCTTCCGCCAAATAATCCGCTGCGGCCAACAACTACAACAACATCTCGCGTATGTGTGTGTGATTCATCATGATCTTGGATCACGTGCTGGAATCGTGATCCACACCTATTACCCTCCCATCTATGGGTAATATTACTTTACACACACACACACGCATCTCCCCGCCCACGAGAGTTGGATTAACGGCTCGCAGCGCAGCGATAATCTTTTCATCCCTGGGTGGGTTTCAAACTCGGACCGCTGGAGTAGAGGCTGCGAACGCTACCACTGCGCCGTCAAGCCGTGGATGTGTATGTGTGTGATAACATGGTCTTGCATCACGTACTGGATTCGTAATCGACAGCTTATTTTCTCAGAGGACAGATCCAGGGTATTGCCCGATCTATGGGTAATGTTGCGACCCTACAAACACACAAGCGCGCATACACGCACACACACATATATACACACACGCACACACACACACACACAAACGCGCGCACTTATAAACACACGCACACCCACACCCACACGCACACACCCACACGCACACGCGCACACACACACACACACACACACACACACACACACACACACACACACACACACACACACACACACACACACACACACACACACACACATATAGACACACATAGACACGCACATAAACACACACACAAACACACACACACACACACACACACGCGCGCACATAGACACACACACGCACACACACACACACACACACACACACACACACACACACGCAAACACACACACACACACACACACACACACACACACACACGCAAACACACACGAACACACACACACACACACACACACACACACACACACGGTGGCGCAATTGGTAGAGCGCTGGACTGGGGAGTACGGTGGTGCTCGCAGTACCCAGTTCGAATCCTGCCCAGGGCCGAAATTATTTCGGTATCGCTGTGCTTCGGGTCGTTACTCTGACTCTCGTGGGCGGGGAGTTGGGTGTGTGTGTGTGTGAAAGGACATAGCATTACCCATAGATCGGTCAGGAGGGAAATAGCTGTCGATCACGAGTCCAACACGTGATCCAAGACCATGGTGAATCACACACACACACACACACACACACACTTCAACGAATGGACGGCTTAGAAGACGTTCTGAAGAAAAGTGAAGTCTGTGGATCCCAACGCAAAGAGAAGTGCCTAGTGTTTTTGCAGGGTGGGGGGGAAATTGCTCGTGGAGTAGTGGGAACGTAGGGAAAGAGGAAAAGGGGAGGGATTACTGAGGGAAATGGAAGGAAATGAGGAGGGAGTAGACTTTGACCAGCCAGACAAGCGGAAGGTAAACAAAAGACTTAGCGAGGATCAAATGTCTAATAAAAATGTAAAGATTAGAAGTATAGAGAGGAGCAATACAGAAGAAAGTGACGAGAATATGTTCCAGGGATTTAAAGAGGGTGGGGGGGACACAACCCCCCCCCCCCCCCGACTGATAAGACTAGAGGAGAGAGTTGATAAGGTGATCGAGGACTTGGAGCGTAAGTTAGGTAACGTAGACTCCATTTTTCAAAGAATTGAAAGGTTGGAACAACTAGAGAAGGCTAACAGAAACTTAACTGAAGAAATAGAGGACCTAAAAAGACAGTTAGGAAATGTAAAGGAGGAGAATGAGAAATTGAAGAAGAATAGTAATGAAAACAGAGAGAAACTAGCTACAGAAGCTAAAAATTGGAGAATAACTCAAGAAGGGAATAAGGTTTCATTCACTGACATAGTCAAACAGCAATTGAAAGAACATAATGAAGACTCAGTTATTAAAGTGATGAGACAGAAGGAGAATATAGTAAGAGAATTAGCTGACAAAAAGAAATGTATAATTATATTAGGAATGGAAGAGAAACATAACCCAGATAGAACTGCAAGAATCAAGGAGGAAAATGAAAGAGTAAGCAGTTTACTAAAATTAGTCCAGGAAGATGAACCAGAAATTATAAAGGAAATTGAGGAAAAATTCAGACTCGGAAAATATAGTACAGATAAGACCAGACCAATTAAGATTAAATTCAGGTCACAAACAACAGCAGAGAAAATTCTATCCAAGACAGGGAAACTAGCAACAAATGATCAATATAAAAAGGTATGGATAAAAAGAGAAATGAATAAGGAGGAAAGAGAGGCAGAAAAGCAGAAAAGAATTGAAGCTAAGGCAAAAAACGAGGAAAGAACGGAGTCAGAGAAAGAGAGATTCTATTGGAGAGTAGTGAACATGAAAATAAAGCAGTTCGACATACTAAAGAAAAACATAAGGGAAACAGAGAATACAATGGAAGTGGCAGAAAACTAAGAGTGTCTTACACAAATATAGATGGATTGATAACAGGATTGAATGAACTGAATGATTATTTGAAAGAAAAAGAACCGGACATAATGGGAATTGTAGAAACAAAATTAAAAGGCCCACTACCACCCAACAGTGTAGGACATGATACATACAATTATTGGATTAGAAACAGAGAGAAAAAACAAGGGGGTGGAGTTATGTTCCTGACTAAGAAGGATATAAACGTGAAAGGTGTCATATATGGAAAGAATACAGTAGAGATGATTATGATAGAAGTGGAAGACCGAGATAAGAAGAGCAGAAAATTTGTGATCAATTATGTGCCTCCGAAAACAGCCTCATGGGAGGAGAGTGAACATAAAAGTATGTTAGAGGACACAAAGATAGCATTAACTAAAATAATGGAAGACGGAGGAAGAATAGTTATGATGGGCGACTTTAATTGCAAAGAAATCTGCTGGGAAGAAATGACAGTAAAGAGTGGTGATGACTCATGGGGAAATGCTCTACTTGAGATGATTACTGACCATTCAATGACACAATGGATACAAGAGAACACTAGGTATAGAAATGAAGAAGAACCATCGAGGCTAGACTTAATAATTACATCTGAACCTAGAATAGTGGACAAGATTGAATATAAAACACCAATAGGTAAAAGTGACCACATATTGATTGAACTGGAACTTAATGAAGAAAAATATATGAAAAGAAATGAACAATATAGAAAAGGAAGAATGATGTATGAAAAAACAAACTTTGATAAAATAAGAGAATTCTTCCAACAAGAAAACTGGGAAGAAATATACAAAGAAGAAACAACAGTGGAAGAGAAATGGAATATTTTGACAAAAATTTACAAAAAAGGAGTGGAAAAGTATGTCCCAAGACAAAAACAAGAAAAAGAATATGTAAAATGCTGGTACAACAAAAGTTGTAGGGAGTTAAAGGACAAAAGAGACAAAGCCTGGAACAGATGGAAAAAAGACAGAAGACCTGAAAAATGGAAAATATATACTGGTTATAGAAATGAATATGTACAAAAGTGCAGAGAGGAAAAAAGAAAATATGAAAAAGATGTTATAGAAAAGTGTAAAGATCAACCAAAACTATTCTACAGATTTGTAAACAATAAACTGAAAAACAAACAAGACTTAGAGAAATTAAGACAAGGAGGAGTTGAATACACTGAGGAAATGGAAATGGCAGAAATTATGAACAAACATTTTAAATCAGTGTTTACAAAGGGAAAATATACAACCTGAAGAGATTGAGTGGAAGGAAAAAAGTCCCCCCTATGGAAGAAATAGAAGTAACAAAGAATGAAATATTGACACACTTGGGTAATTTTGATGTCAGAAAATCGCATGGGCCAGATGAAATAGCAAACTGGATTCTGAAAGAATGCAGGAATGAAACTGGCAGACAAAATACATAGCATAATAAGCAGTTCCTTAAAAGAAGGAAAAGTTCCAGAAGATTGGAAAAAAGCAAATATAGTACCTATATATAAAGGAGGAAATAAAGAAGAACCTACCAACTATAGACCAGTCTCTCTAACAAGTACAATAGCAAAAAATGTGAAAGAATTATCAAAAGTAGATGGGTAAAATACTTGGAAAAAAACAACGTACTAAATCCAAGGCAATTTGGATTCAGACAAGGACGATCATGCGTCACCAATTTAATATGTTTCTATTCAAGGCTAATAGATATAATACAAGAAAGAGATGGATGGGCTGATTGTGCATTTCTAGACCTAAAAAAAGCTTTTGACAAAGTACCACATAAGAAGTTGCTTAAGAAATTAGAATATGAAGGAGGAATACAAGGTAAATTGCTAAATTGGATGGAAGACTTTTTGCAAGAAAGAAAAATGAGAGTAGTGATAAGAGATCAGCACTCAAAATAGAATGAAGTAATAAGCGGTGTCCCGCAGGGAACAGTTCTGGCCCCAATAATGTTTGCTATATATATTAATGATATGGATGAAGGAATTGAAAGCTATATGAGCTTCTTTGCAGA
>NC_134801.1:24598342-24625842 GCF_046742065.1 Oratosquilla oratoria
TTTCTTCTTCTTCTTCTTCTTTTTCTTCTTTTTGTTGTTGTCTTCTTCGAGCTTGACATTGACCACGGACGCCGTGGCAGGGGAGGTCGACGATATGGGTGACGTGAAGCTGACGACAGGAAGTGGTCATCCGCATCAAGAGGTATTAGTAGTTACAGGTAACCATTGGGAATCGAGACCGGATCTTCGCAGTCACGAGGCGAGGTCCAACAGACCTTCCCCGTATACCTTAAAAAAAAAAAAAAAAAAAAAATAAAGAGAAAAAAAAAAAATATATATATATATATATATATATAATATATATATATATATATATATATATATATATATATATATATATATATATATATATATATATATATATATATATATATATAAATACTGCAGAGCAGTTCAAGCCTCCACCGAAGAAATACCTTCCATGGCTTCTTGCCAGCAAGGGTGAGCTCATCCTTGGATGAGGTTCTTGAAAGACACTTCAGCCTGTTCCTCGAAATCCTGGTCACTGTTCAGCTGGGCCATCCTCGTGCCAAATAAGCGTCAAGTGCTGCTGACGCATCATGCAGCAGCGTGAGGGGGGGAAAACCGAACTATAGCCAGTTTATTGTTTCAGATTCGTCTCGTTCTTGTCTTTCTCCTTCCTTCTTGTCAGACTGAAGGGTTCGATTACTTCGCCTTTGCGTTCTACCTCGTACAAGACGCGTGATTCACTAATAGCGTTCTGACTCAACGGTCAAGTCCAGTTGGATTGTGCCATTCAGGAGAATACTGTCGTGACACGCGCCATCAACTTCGTCGTGTCAAACACCAGATGACGTTCCTCTTCAGACTAGAAGCTTTCGGTCTGAACTGAGTCACGATGGGTCAAGACTGTGTTCATCAGAACATCGTCGACCTTGTTTTCTTATGACAAAACTTACACAGTGCATGATGGTAGAAAACAGACCAAAAGCTTCGAGTCTTTTCTTATTATGCTGCATATTCATTTAACAGACAAATCTGCTGTACGAGGTGCTCACTGTCAATCTGTTGAAGTCAATATTTTGGGGACTTTATTGGCATCCCGAGGACTAGATTCGTGCTGGATGCTTTTGTGATTGGAGACTGATTTCCACTCTTAAAGGATACCAATCTTCTGTAACTTCGATTCTCTTTTTATCTCCTGCCCTTAAACGGTTACCAGGGTGGAATTCTCCAGGTGTTTTCGAAATGGTATTGTAACTCATACGTTTGGCAGCGTGGCGCCGGTTCGACACGCCCAGTGACTTCAGTGTTTAGGTTGACTAGATTAAGGGTGGGTGAAAGGTGAAGAATTGTATTTTCATTGTGTATTTTCAAAATAAATGTTTTTTGTTCACAGTTTTTTTTTTCAATTTGGGTAAAATTCTCCCGGGTTAACCTTCCACGTTAGCAAAATAGAGGGTAACCATTCTAGGAACCTGTCCTTAAACCACCTTCATGACTTCATCTCTTCGACGTAACATTCTCCCCAAGGATAGAAACGCTAGTTATCGTCCCATATTCATCCTCTTCCTCGGATTTCTTTCCATTCATTCCAGGCCTATGCTTAGGCAATTAAGTTCTAATAGTTTGTGCTATTATTCCCTCTCTCTCTCTCTCTCTCTCTCTCTCTCTCTCTCTCTCTCTCTCTCTCTCTCTCTCTCTCTCTCTCTCTCTCTCTCTCTCTCTCTCTCTCTCTCTCTCTCTCTCTCTCTCTCTCTCTCTCTCTCTCTCTCTCTCTCTCTGTCTCTCTCTCTCTCTCTCTCTGTTCTTAGGAGCCGCCACTATGATTGGAAATATCAGTCGCTCAGGCACTGTCAACCTCTTTTGATCATCAGATAAATGGTTTCTAGTGCATACTGGCTTACATCTTAATCCTTTATCTGGCAAATACCGTATGGGTTACTAAATACAAAGTTTCATGCAGGCAGCATTTTATGAAATATAGTGACATCATACGGGCCAGATTCACTCAACATTCTTTTCAGGTTAGAAAATAAATGCTAGTTAAATTAGAATTAATATCCATGTGAACAAGTTGCTTAAAGACGGCAAAGGAAACGTGGATTGGGAGTGGAAGCGTTTATTGCTGACGTTTCGTCTGCGCTGAGGAAGTCAGTAGACGAAACGTCAGAAATAGACGCGTCACTCTCAGTCCATGTTTTCTTTTAAATGCTAGTTACTTTGAACTGTTCTCTTTCTTAGATCTCCCTTATACCACCTCTTTACTTCCCTCTGTTCGATACCGTATTGTCCCCACGGGTAGAATCGCTGGTTATTGCCGACAAAATAATTTGATTGCTGGCGACATTCCGTTAAAATTCAAAGTTGATTTTGCAAGTTAAAGTGTCAACTGAAAGGATCTTCACCTTGTAAACTCCGTAATGTTTTCTTCGATTGAAAAATCACCCGAAGGCAGCAAGAACGTAATATCAAAATCGTCTTTAATAGTCAAAGGGTCAACCATCAGTATTACTTTTAGTGATTGGACGATATCAAAATTTCTTAACGATTCAGAAACGAATCCCGATACTTTTCTAAATTTCCAATTCCGATACCTGTAATGATTATATTATTTTCAGGCCCTACAGTTGCTTTGGAAAACAAATATTTTTTGAGCAAAGTACATTTCTTAATAATTAATTTGTCGGAATCGTTAAAAATTTCGGTATTGTCCCATCAGCGTTAAGGTGGCGACACGCTTGGACGATTCTCATTAGTATGCTTATTGCTTTTGCGACTTCGTTTAAATAGAAACTATTTCGTTTACGATCTTTTGTTTTTCAAAATCAAATGCCAAATGACTATTGGGTCATATAGTGAGAAGTTGAACGACGAACTAAGAGAAGTTAAACCTAGAATACGAATGTTAGACACATTGTTGAGATGTTCTTGCTTACGGAAGTCTAAAATATTGTAACCGAAATCGTTTTATACTCAAGCGAAATAGCAAAAGCGAGTAGCATGCTAGCGAGAATCGGCCTAGCGTGCCGCCGCCATTACTTTACTTGTTTGATGGTAATCACTTTGGTTAGAGATCAGTCGATTACTTTTCTCGCTTCCCAAAGCTGTTGCATGAGTATTGTACGATCAAACCAGAACGTATATCTTTGTCCAGCATAACTTTGACATATCAGATACTCGCATTAGCATTCCAGTCCTGTCCTGTGTGCGATAACAACCTGAACTCGACTGATAACTTAGGTCAAATGAAGGAGGGAAAGGGTTATATTTGAGAATTTCTTATTAGCGTGACCGTCATGACACTATGTTGAATCAAATGTTAATTCATGAATATTATGAGATTCTTTTATGAGCAATATGCAGCGATTCCATCCATGGCGACATTATCTTTCTCGACCTCCTCTTCCTCCTCCTCCTCCTTCTCCTTTTGTTCTTGTTCTTCTTTCTTCTCATTTCTTCTACTTCTTCTTATTCTTCCTCTACTTCTTCTACCTCTTCTTCTTCTTCTTCTTCTACCTCTTCTTCATCTTCTTCTTCTACCTCTTCTTCTTTTTCCTCATTTCTTCTACTTCTTCTTCTTTATCTTCTTCTTCTACCTCTTCTTCTTCTTCTACTTTCTCCTCATTTGTTCTACTTCTACCTCTTCTTCTTTCTCCTCATTTTTTCTACATCTTCCTCTACCTCTTCTTCTTCTTTCTCCTCATTTTTTCTACATCTTCCTCTACCTCTTCTTCTTCTTTCTCCTCATTTCTTCTACTTCTTCTTCTTCTTCTTCTACCTCATCTTCTTCTCCTTCTTCTTCTTCTTTTCATGTTTTATTCTCTTTGGGATCCCATTTGCTAAGCATGTGTGCAACATGGCAATTCCGCGAAGGTCCTATCGATGGAGGCCAGATGAAACGGGCCCGTCCATATCGGTCCTCACTTTCTGATATCCAACACCTCCGTGTCGGTCCTTGATCTCGGACGTTGTTTACACCGAGTCCTTTATGGCCTTTGTTTAAACCAGCGAGTCCTTAGCGTGTATATACGATGAGACTTGAACATTTTGGCTACCTCCCTTATAAGGGGGGAAAAAGCCTTTGGTATATGTATGTATGTATGTGTTGGTGCCACCTCGCCTCCCCACCTGGTGCCACCAATCGCGTTGTAGCATTCCCTCTAGTATGGCACTGTGAGCCGAATGTGTTAGAGCGTCGCTACTTGCGGCGTAGGTCGAGGTGACGGTATATATATATATATATATATATATATATATATATATATATATATATATATATATATGTGTGTGTGTGTGTGTGTGTGTGTGTGTGTGTGTGTGTGTGTGTGTGTGTGTGTGTGTGTGTGTGTGTGTGTGTGTGTGTGTGTGTGTGTGTGTGTTGTTTATATATATTTTTTCTCAATATTTTTTTTTTTTTTTTTTTTTTTTTTTTTTTTTTTTTTTTTTTTTTTTTTTTTTTTTTTTTTTTTTTTTTTTTTTTTTTTTTTTTTTTTTTTGTAAGGAGGAATTGGATAACGTAGTCGATCCTCGAGAAGCGGAAGCGAAAGTTCAGTAGGACAGTGAGCCGGTTGGAAGAAACGGAGATCGTTCTTTGTTTTAATGATGCAATTTGGTACAGCAAGAACCCGTCTGTATAGGCTGTGACCAGTTTTCCAAGTCTGTCTACAGGCTAGATGACCGGGTCTTATAAAAGGGGAACTCTGATGAGTTAGCGACAAGGAATTCCGTTCAATAGTTTAAATTACAAGGAGCCAATTTGGCCTGACTAGAGTTGAGCTAAGGCTCAAATATTTGTTATTAAATTACACAATTTTAATCCTTAGTTACATATTTACAATCTATGTCCAAGTGGACATAGAACCATAAGAAAAAATAGATTAGCAATATCGATGTCTTGCGGTATCATACTTCGACCGTTGGAGTCGAAACGGGCAACGTGGCCTGGCTGGTGACCCCGGAGATAATTGCTTTGACCCTGCTCGACCTGAGAGATGAGGTCTTGAGCGGGCTCACTACCACAAAACTCTTCATGCGTGCGTGCGTCCGTGTGCACTGGTGCTGGCTGGCATTTCAAGCAGACTGTTGAAATGCAATGCATACAACATATATATATATATATACATATATATATATATATATATATATATATATATATATACATATATATACATATATATATAATATATATACATATATCATATATACATATATATGTATATATAATATATATAATATCTATATGATATATATATATATATATACATACATATGTATATAATATATATATATATATATATATATATATATATATGTATGTATGTATGTATGTATATATATATATGTGTGTGTGTGTGTGTGTGTGTGTGTGTGTGTGTGTGTGTGTGTGTGTGTGTGTGTGTGTGTGTGTGTGTGTGTGTGTGTGTGTGTGCGTCGATTTCATTCTCCTAAGAGAACGTCAGTATAGCAAAGAGGAATAAAAAACGAACAGTTAACAAGCTATATGAGAAAGTCAAGGACTGTGCAGGTACTGTTCCACTCTATCACTGACAAAAAAAAAAAAAAAAAAAAAAAAGTGGATGACATACTACGCTCTAAATACCTCCGCGATTTGTTGTTAAAGGTAACAAGTCTGTTTTCTTTCGTGTGTGTGAACATGGTTTACGGCGACAAATTTCTTAAAGAATTTTGTCAGATTTATCATCGTAATAGACTGGAGTCCGCCCCCACAAACGTGGCCAAGAACCAAGAAGAGCGAGAAAAGGCACAAAGAGCCCAGTGACCCTCTTAACCTATTCAACTCCGATGACACGATGTCTTGTCATTTGGCCAAATAAAACAAAAAATCATAATAAAACAACAAAATGTTTGATGATCAAACAGCACCAGAAAAATATGACGTCATCAGTCCACCACGGGGAGGCCAGTAGACGTAATATTTTTAATGTGCTGTTTTATAATAAAACATTTTGTTTTTTTATTATTATTTTTTGTTTTTTTTTACCAAATGAAAAGACATCATTTAATACGAGTTGAATGTGTTAATAATCTACATCACAACAAGACGTTATTTTCTTTGTGACATTTTGAATAAAATCCGATTTTTTTTCATGATTATCAAAACAGGAATTCACACATAAGGTCACTCACACAGAAACTTCTATACCAAAGTGCAGTTCATCCTGGGCGTCAGATTCTAAACCAAAAAATTCTAGATTATGTAGATGCTGTCAAAGAAACATTAGTAATTATATTTCTCAGAGGTAATGCATGGTAGACCCGGGCGATCTCCGTGGATGCTATGCATCTTAAGTGGAGAGCGAATCCCATTGGCAAGAAGTAATAAAAAATCTTGTTAATATTTCATAGAGAAACGTAAACTTTGGTTATCGCGTGACCCCGAGGTCTTTGAACAGCGGGAGAAATATGGAGACAATAGCTTACCCTATAGACCAGTGGTTCCCAAACTAGGGGGGCGTGAGAAGGATACAAGGGGGACGTGAAGTCATCTGCTCAAAAATATTTGTTTAATTAGAATAATAAAATCATTCAAAGAACACATATCTGCCATTACATACATGCAAAGTATAATTATAGCAAGCACTCCAACCCATTTTCTATTAAGCTAGTTCTCCTTACAAACAGAAATCTGTTTTCCTGAACAATGCTAAGAAATAAATGCAAGAATCATTTCACGTGAACAAAATAGGGAGTGAGGGCGTGCGGGTCTACTGGAAGCAAAAAGGGGGCGTCAGGTAAGATAGTTTGGGAACCACTGCTATACACGGTGGCAATGGAGTAAGATGGCTTACTAAATGTTTTCACTTAATCCTTTTTCTGTAGGAAACGGGGATTTCTTCGACTGAATAAGACTACTTGATTGCAGCCCGAACAAACCTGCAAGTCGTCAGCAGCAGTGGTGGGAATCGAACCGTGTAATTAATGAATGGAATAAACTTCGTGCAGAGGCAGTGCAATGTAGTTCAAACCTGCAAGTCGTCAGCAGCAGTGGTGGGAATCGAACCGTGTAGTTAATGAATGGAATAAACTTAGTGCAGAGGCAGTGCAATGTAGTTCAAACCTGCAAGTCGTCAGCAGCAGTGGTGGGAATCGAACCGTGTAGTTAATGAATGAAAAAAACTTCGTGCAGAGGCAATGTAATATAGTTCAAACCTGCAAGTCGTCAGCAGCAGTAGTGGAAAGCGAACTGTCGAAGACGATAGAACGAGTGCTAAGGTGGTTTCGACATATGGAGAGAATGAATAAAGGGAGGCGAGGAAAAGGACTGTGAGCCACAAAACTGATTCCAAATATAAAAAACAAATCATACGAAAGTCGACTAAAACATATGAATCTGTTTCCCCTAAAAAAAAACGTAGACTCAGAGGTGACTTGATATAGGTCTTTAAGATTCTAAAGGGAATTGACATCAAAAGTGACAAAATTTTCACACTGAATGCGAAACAGACAAGAAGTAATAGTCTCAAACTGTCAGGAAATAGATTTAATTTGGAATTGGGTAGGAACAACTTCGCCAACCGTGTAGTTAATGAATGGAATAAACTTCGTGCAGAGGCAGTGCAATGTAGTTCAGTTCGAAGCTTTAAGATTCGTTTAGGTAAACACCTAAGCAAGATGCTGTAATCCCTGCCATTTATTTTATATTATTTGTTTATTTGTTATTATTTGTCCGTTTATTATTATTTGCTTGATTATCATTTATTATTATTTATCTGTCAAATTATAATTTTTTGCTATTTACCTGTTTATTATTTAATTTTACATATTTATTTATTTTATTTATCATTACTTATATTATTATATTTCATTTACTTATTCATTTATTATTATTATCATTTTCTTTGCATCCGACCTAGTTATAGACCAAAAGGTCTCCTGTCGGCATGCTCCTCCTATGTAATCCTTTGACTTAGAAATAGATGGAGTGAGGAAGACCGGTTCGGTTCCCAGGACTTACTGCGTTGGTTCAAAACAGCCCTGGCCTGGTGGGGAGGCGACCTAACATCGGAAAAAAAAAAAAGTGCCGCAACTGACAGGGCTTTGCTCTATTGCTCTACCAGGGGTTTCTCACTTCCCACTGAGTGGGGATGGGGCGCATAATACCAACACCTGCCTTATGTCTACCTGAGCGTTGCTTCTTTTTCTCCAGAATCCTCTCCGACGCTCGCCCTGAGACAATGAGATCACTCATGCAAACGTGGACTGAAAACCAATTAATACGAGGTGTCCGGAAAATATCCAGCCATCGTATATACATTAGCACAAGTCATATGAACACTTGTTCAAATGAGCATAGTTCCTTTCAGTATCCTCACCCGCAATTTCATGAGGTCAAGTCCTCTCCTCTTCCTCCTCTTCCTCCTCCTCCTCTTCCTCCTCCTTCAGCCCTTCCCCTCACCAACCCTTCATCACCAGAACATCTCATCACTCAACTCGTCTTCTCTCCGTATGGGGTACCGACTGCCCGTTTTGTGCTGTCGATATTTTAGAGACTTTAGTGACACCCCTAAGGACCAGAGTCATACAGCATTCTTTTATGGCTGTTGACCAACCTCCACTCAAGAATGAACGCGGACCACTTTGAACTACTGAACTCTCCTTCTGTTCTTCTAAGACCCTTCTTAAATCTCTCCGTTACCACCTCTAAGACTCCAAGGACAAAAGCTTTGCTTATTGCAGACAGAATACCCGTATAACCTGCCCTTTTATTCCACTTTCACCACCCTCCCACATCCTCCACCCTCCCACATCCTCCACCCTCCCACATTCTCCACCCTCCACACGGACTTTTGTCCTACAACGCCCACGAGTAGCACTCCGCCCATTCGAGTATCTCCTTCCTTCTCCCCTCCGCTACCTACTTACCTCTGTGTCTTGCAACCCCACTCCCGTCCCTCAGCCACAAGCGTCCCTTCTCCCCATTCACCCAACCCTACTGACGGGTGGTCTAGAGCGCGTGCGCTGATCTGCGACCTGCTCAAATGGATGTTCTCCACACATCACATGTACATACACACCCAACATGATTATATCATGCCGTTGGCACTCTAGGCTGATAGACTCTTCACAGGTGCGAGTAGTCATCTCTTGGTAACGTTTCGTAAACATACATTCATCATCGACAGCACGCCTGTGGTCCGATTTGTGTTATTATACCTATCCCTTTGATGCAGTGTAACCGAAGCATATGTGAGCAGTGCTGGACCATTTTATCATCCATCCATCATGATAGAGTACAATATGTTCAGACAAATAAGGTGTTCCGTGCGCACAGGTGTTAACAGTTAACACGAATTCACTTTCGTGCCGTTACGCAACACGCAGGCACACAAGCATGTGGAATAGCTTAAAAGGTGATGTAACCCAAGCTCAAACAGTACGTGAGTTCAATTCTAAATATGATAATAGGAAATCAAAGACATAGATTAAGTTGGAACTGTACATGAATTTGAGTCCAGGTACGTTAGAAAATTAGAAAATAGGAGACGGGACCCTACGAGTATTGTTCCTTTCCTGTATACTACAATTAAGTAAATACAATTAGGTAAATACACACACACACAAACACACACACGCACACACAGACACACACACACACACACACACGCGCGCGCGCGCGCGCAAACCCAAACCTAAAGACACACGCAATCACATACATTGTGATACACACAGACAGGCACACGCACATTGATGCATACGGACACACATACACACGCAGACACTTACAAACAAACACACACGAGCGTAGACACAGGTACGCACGTAGATCCACACGCGTGCGCCCTCCCCACGACACACACACACACGCAGACACTTACAAACAAACACACACGAGCGTAGACACAGGTACGCACGTAGATCCACACGCGTGCGCCCTCCCCACGACACACACACACACACACACACACACACACACACACACACACACACACAACACCACACACAACACACACACACACACACACACACACACACACACACACACACACACACACACACACACACACACACACACACACACACACACACAACGCTATTTATAGGCCGCCGACAAGTTCCCCTACTCACTGTCCTTCCTTTCCAACTTTATACGCGACCATCAGGCTGTAGCTCTCTTCCTGATCTAGTAAAATCTTACTCAATGGAAAAAAAAAAAAAAAAAATCGGGGGCAGACCTGAGGAAGAGGGGGAGTGGGAGGACGTACTTTGACCCTTCTTGCAAACTGTGCAACCTCTTTTTGTCCTGCTCCCTGTATTTCCTTGTCTCCGTGTTTCATTGCTTCTTTGTTTTTGTTTTGTTTTGTTTCTTTGGTCCGTTACTTTTCGCCTCATTATTACTTGCTCTCTTGGTTTCTTTGCTGTTAGTGTTGTTTTCGTTACTTTATTTCTTAGCAACATGACGGTAAAACGGTAGGATCACTTGGCATGAAACATTAATGTCATCTATTCTAGTCTGATGTGATTTTTGGTAGTGACTTTATTTTGAAGGACACTTGTAAACCTCTTCTGTCGTCTAGCCTGCTCGGTGGCGTTTGAATCTCACTAGTGAGTTGGGATTCGATCTCGCCTCTCAGCGGGGTAAGACCGGGCACATTGTAAGGTAAGATGACATGTTTAGATGCAACTAAGCGCCTACGAACGTATGTATGTGTGTTCGTGCGTGTATGAACACTGACCAAAAGACCTGGCCCAATCTGAAGGGATATAAATCTTGAAGAAGGCAGTGACCCTAAAGTTGTAGATTGTTGTACATACAAAACAAAAATAAAAAGAAAAAAAAATAGATAGAAAAAATAAGGTATCCTGTCATTATCAAACCGCTTGCACAAATTAGGAATCCTTGTTTGTAGCTGCTTTGTTTTCTTTTCTTTTCTTTTTGTAGTATCATCCTTATTGTAACTCAGGTCGATTTTTTTGACATTCACTGATTTAACCTTAAGCTTCTTTATTTGTATGTTTGTATAGAATCAATTTTTTGAAACACTCACAAACACATATACAAACACATATACACACGCACGTACGTACACACACAAATGTACGTACACACACGCACGCATACATTTAAGTGTACACGCACGCACACACATGCCCTCACAAACATACATGTGTGTGTATGTGTGTGTGTGGGTGGGTGGGTGTGGGTGTGTGATTCACCATGGTCTTGGATTACGTGTTTTGACTTGTGATCAACAGCTATTTCCCTCCCGTAAGAGAGCTCAGAGCTCATATATGACCGATCTATGAGTAATGATGTGACCTTGCATGCACACACACACACACCCATCTCTCTGTCCACGAGAGTTGGAGTAACGACTCGCAGCACATCTTGTGAGGGGGAGCACGTGTGAATCTTTTGCTTTTTTTGTTTTGTTTATTTGTGAACATGAACCCTGAAAGACTGATATTAATTTATATTTGCTGATTTGATAAATACTTTATTTTCAGTTGAATAAATTGATTTTGCTCCTAAATTGCTATAATTATTATATGGTTATTCTCATTATTATTCTTTAAAAGTAAACATTTTTATTTGCTTTATAGACATACATACATACATACATACATACATATATATATATATACATATATGTATGTGTGTGCATGTGTATGTATATATATATATATATATATATATATATATATATATATATATATATGTATGTATGTATGTATGTATATATGAATATGCTTCTTGTTCTTTATTTGTTTATCTTTCCTTGGTTTTGCATCTTTTGTGTTATGCTTTCAGTCGGACTACGGATCGGGAAACTGGTCTGGCAGAGGCGACATTGACTACAGCTACTACGAGGTGAGTGAGCGAAGACCTGACGCGCCTAGCGGATCCGCGCGCAGCAAGTGTTCTTCGCGTCTTTCGGCCTGAGGAGCACTAGAAAGCGCTAAGCCTTCCTTATAAAGAAACACTGCATTCAACTAATCATGCCTGAAGTCTGGACGTTTTACTAAGCTAACACTTACTCTAATCATGACCTCTAGGCAAATTAACGGATAATCTAGTACGGATTGTCAAACTGACTATGCTCTATTTAGCTAACAGGTATTTTAGTATGGGCCTGTTAATGTAGAAATGTATGACTTACATAACCTCTAACGACTTAGTAAGTAGCTGAAGGTTTATCTAACCAAGTGCGTGAGCACTGTACCCAGCAATAACTTGGTTGATACCACGTGACCCACTACTACCTGTTGCACGGCCGGGTTGTCGACGACTAAACCGACTCCTCAATTGGTTTACCGCCGTTGAAGATGTTTTGGACATCCAGATGAATATATATATATATATATATATATATATATATATATATATATATATATATATATATATATGTATATATATATATGTATATGTATGTATGTATATACAGTATATATATATATATATATATATATATATATACATGTATGTATGTATATATATATATATATACATATATATGTATATATATATACATATATGCATGTATATATATATATATATATATATATATACATACATACATACATATACCAAGGCTTTTTCCCCCTTACAAGGGGGGTAACCAAAAAGAAAAAGGCATAAAATCATTCCCACCCATTCCATCCCTGAATACACTCCACACCCCTCCACCCTCCCTCTTATCTTAGCACCTCCTGAATGACGGGTCATCCCTGCACCTTGTCCACTGCCCTGGGTCAGAAGCAGTGTCGCAAGACACAGCACATCCACAGCAAGGCCGCTTCATTAAATCGGCGACCCCCCCCCTCCGTCCCCCCATTGCATAAAATGAGAGGACGGGGAGAAATCCCTTCGGGCTGCGTCAAATTTTGCTCACACATACGACCTCACCCCCCACATCCACCCGCCCATTCCACCTCATGCTATCACAACATCATCCATATACAACCATTCTCCACTCACCCCTGTCTTCTGTCCTCTCCCGTCCTTCCTCAACAGACATTCCCCTCTTCCCCAAAGCCCCCTTCACCCCATCCATCCACCTCATCCTAGGACGCCCCCTCATGTTCACTCCCTCCACATCTGCCTTCCACACCTCTTTTACTAGTCTTTCTTCACTCATTCTTTCCATGTGTCCAAACCATCCTAATATTCTTTCATCAACCCTATCTCCCAGCTCCCTTTCCACCCCCGTTCTCCTCCTCACCTCCTCATTTCTCACTCTATCTAGCCTAGTAACCCCCATCATACTTCTCAGACACCTCATCTCAAACACATTCAAACTCCTTCTCTCTTCTTCTCTTATGTTCCATGTTTCTGCCCCATGCAGTGCTGTTGGCACAATCACTCCTTCATACAGTCTCCTCTTAGCATCCATTCCCAAATGTCTATTCCTCATTACACTCTTTAATCCACCAAGGCATTTACTCGCTTCTTTCAATCTACATTCTACCTCCACTTTCACTCCACCTTTCCCTGCCACATTTGCACCCAAGTATCTAAAACTATCCACTTCCTCCAGTTGCTCTCCCTTAATGCTCACTTCCAGTCTACTGCCACTTTCACCCCTTGTACATCTCATCACCTTACTTTTACCCACATTTATCTTTAGCTTTCTTCTATCACATACTCTCCCAAACTCTGCCACCAACTTCCTCAATCCCTCCTCCGATCCTGCCACAAGCGCAGTGTCGTCCGCAAACAACAGCTGGCTCACCTCCCACTTTTCTCCATTTTCTTTAACCATCTCCAATCCCTTGCCCCTTTACCCTTGCATTTACCTCTCGCACCACCCCATCCATGTATAAGTTGAACAGCCAGGGTGACATAACTCATCCTTGACGAAGTCCCACCTTTACCTCGAACCACTCACTCTCTCCATTTCCAATCCTGACACAAACTCTACTATTCTCATAAAAACTCTTGACAGCTCCCAGAAGCTTTCCTCCTATCCCGTATATCTTCATAACCTCCCACAGTGCCTTTCTGTCTACCCTATCATAAGCCTTTTCCAGATCCATAAAAGCCCAAAAAACATCCTTCTCCTTTCCTATAGCTTTCTCACATATCTGTCTTACCACAAAGATCTGATCTACACAACCTCTACCTGTCCTAAATCCACACTGTTCCTCACCAATTACTCCTTCTGTTCCTCTCCTAATCCTCTCAACCAAGATCCTCCCATAAGCCTTCCCAACTACACTCAACAAGCTAATCCCTCTGAAACTACTACATTCACACTTGTCCCCTTTTCCCTTGTAAAGAGGAACTATACAGGCACTCCTCCAGTCCTCCGGCACTCTACCCTCTCTCCAACAAACATTAAATAACCTCACCAACCAGTCCACCATCACTGTACCTCCCTTTTTCAGACATTCCGCATGGCATCCATCCAGACCAGGTGCCTTACCTGCTTTCATCATCTTAACAACTGCCTTCACCTCATCCTTCCTTATTTCTCCTCCATTCTCCTCATTCATCACTCTCATTTTCTTCGCACTTCCCACTGCAGCAATCTTTCCTTCCCTATCCTCCTTCACATTAAGCAACTCCCTAAAATATTCTGCCCATCTTCCCCTTACTGCCTTCTCTTCCATTATCATCTCTCCATCTGCACCTTTTACCTTTTCTTCTCTACTTGATTCGCCTCCTCTTCCTCTCTTAATTTCTTTCCAAAACATCTTTTTATTACTTTCAAAATTTTCTGTCAAACTCTTACCCCATTTCACATCTGCTCTCCTCTTTGCAACCTTTACCTTTTGCTTTACTTCTCTTTTCTTTTCTTTGTACCTCTCATATGACTCCCTCGTCCTATTTTGTAACCAATCTGTGAAAGCTCGCTTCTTCTCTTCTACAACCTTTTTTGTTTCCTCATCCCACCATTCACTACCCTTTCTTCTATTTCCCCCTGTCCTTGTTCCACACACCATCCTTGCACACTTTATGACTCCCTCCTTGAACCATCCCCATTCCTCCTCCACACCCAGCTCTACTCTACCCTTTACTCCCTCCCACTCCTCCTTCAGCTTCTTTCCGTACTCCTTCTCCTTTTCCTTCTCATTCAAAGAGTTCACTCTAAGAACCTTCCTACCTTTTGTCCCTTTCCTCTTCCTCCATCTATCCTCCACTTTCAACTTACCTTCCACCAAAAAATGATCTGATATTCCCCCACCCTCTCCCCTTAGCACATGTACATCCTTAACTCTTCCTATCATAATCCTATTTACCACTACATAATCCATTAGCGCTCTATCTACCACCCTTCCATCCACCACCCTCTCCCATGTGTACTTATGCTTGACTTTCTTCCGAAACACTGTATTTGCTATCATCAACTCTCTTTCTAGACACATTTCCACCATCAACTCTCCACTACTATTCTTTCCTGGAACTCCACATTTCCCAACCACTCCATCGATTGGACCATTTCCTACCCTAGCATTAAGGTCTCCCAGTACTATCACATTGACATTTCTTCCTAAATCCTCTATGCACTCATTTAGATCTATCCAAAAGGCCTCCCTTTCTTCTACACTCTTCTCACTGCCAGGCCCATATGCACTTACAAAGACCCACATCTCCTTCCCCAGTTTCACCTTCATCCACATTATCCTTGAGGAAACCTCCTTCCACTCCACTACCCGTTTACCTATCTCTTCACTTACTAGAATGGCCACCCCTTCCCTCCCTCGCCCTCTCTTCACTCCTGATAACCTCCCACTTACACTCCCAAACTTACACTCACCCTTCCCTTTCAACTTAGTTTCACTCAAAGCCAACACATCCATCTTTCTTCTCACAAACATACTACCTATCTCTTCCCTTTTACTCTCATCTGTACCACATCCACGCACATTAAAAGACCCAAACCTTAGGGTGCTGGTCCGAGGCTTTCCAGCCCCTCTTATGCCTTCTTTTCTTTTTCTAGGAATGTGCCCTGTAGGGCTACAAGGAGAAGGATGCCTAGTCCCAATCCCCGTCCCTTTCTTCTCGCCTCTTACGATCCAAGTGGGAATACTTGGTGGTAGTATTCTTTTCCCCCACCACAGGGAATTCCCCCATCACAGAAAAGGAATACTCAGAGAAATGGTACAGGACAGCAACAAGGGGTTGGAGGACAGCATAACGGAGGGACAGTCGTAGTATAAAAGTATATTATATATATTATATATATTATTATATATATATATATATATATATGTGTGTGTGTGTGTGTGTGTGTGTGTGTGTGTGTGTATTCACTTGGTCTGTGTGGATCACGTGTGTTTGACTCGTGATGTGTGTGTGTGTGTGTGTGTGTGTGTGTGTGTGTGTGTGTGTGTGTGTGTGTGTGTGTGTGTGTGTGTGTGTGTGTGTGTGTGTGTGTGTGTGTGTGTGTGTATGTATGTATGTATGTCTGTATGTATGTATGTATGTATGTATGTATGCAAAGTTGACCACTTGGAAAAAGAAACTAAGAAGCAGAGCGCTTTCGTACATTACATATTCAGTGCAAAAAATACATAGATGAACAGAAATACATAGTTTATATATACATAAAGGATCAAGGTCAGTTTACATAAAAGTAGAGGACATTTATCCCCTGGAAAGTGGTAGGTCAAGTCGCATGGGTCGATGCGTTCCACTAATGAGGGAGGGGCGACATTAGGTCACACTCACAGGATTACATTTTATCTGTTGTTCTTTTGCTTATTTCTTGGCAGATAAAATTGTCAAGTTTATATAAGCCTTTGTGTAAGTTAGTATTTTGATCACTGGTGGTATGGATCAAACTGCACTCTGTTAAGTTTCTTACTATTATGTTGTTGGTGTAATAGATGGTGTAATCTTCAAACATGTTGATTTAAATAATCATCCTGTTGATTGGGGGTAATGCCCATGCCATCTATTACACCAATAACATAATAGTAAGAAAGTAACTCTAGTGTAATCTTCAAACAAGTTGATTTAAATAATCACCCTGTTGATTGGGGGTAATGCCCATGTCATCTATTACACCAAAAACGTAATAGTAAGAAACTTAATAGAGTGCAGTTTGATCCATACCACCAGTGATCAAAATACTAACTTACACAAAGGCTTATATAAACTTGACAATGCTATCTGCCAAGAAATAAGCAAAAGAATAACAGGTAAAATGTAACCCTGCGAGCGTGACCTAATGTCGCCCCTCCCTCATTAGTGGGACGCATTGACCCTTGCGACCTGACCTACCGCTTTCCAGGGGGTAAATGTCCTCTACTCTTATTTAAACTGAACTTGGTCCTCCTTCATGTATATATAAAATATGTATTTCTGTTCAGCTGTGTACTTTTTGCACTGAAGATGTAATATACGAAAGCACTCTGCTTCCTTAGTTTCTTTTTCCAAGTGATCTACTTTGCATAAGTGAACACACGTACCCATGTTCTTATTACTATATATATAGTATATATATGTATATATATATATATATATATATATATATATACATAATATATATATATATATGTGTGTGTGTGTGTGTGTGTGTGTGTGTGTGTGTGTGTGTGTGTGTGTGTGTGTGTGTGTGTGTGTGTGTGTGTGTGTGTGTGTGTGTGTGTGTGTGTGTGTGTGTGTGTGTGTGTGTGTGTGTGTGTCTGTCTGTCTGTCTGTCTGTCTATGCATGCATGTATGTATGCATGTATGTATGTGTGTATGTATGCATGTACATGTATATATACCGGTATCCAAAGGCAAACAAACTTTTTACAATTCGGTGGTCATTTCATCCTGTTTGTGGGTCACTAACCCAACTGTTTGCCGTGAATGACGTCCCTGCAGGGCTGGGGACGGGAATCCTAAATGGTGAGAGATGCCCAAGGGCTGTGGTTGCACTGAGGTGCCCCCGTGATGCTAGCAACACGCTTATTTAGTCCTTTATTAAAGTAAGAATAGGTGGATCATCCTGGCTTGGAGAAACAAATCGTCTTATCTGCCCGGCTTGGACCTTTGAGTCAAATTCTCACTAAGCCAAGCAGCTACCGCCTGGGCCGACACCGCACGGTCTTTGTCTTGAACCCCCTCCTCGAGTACCAAGGTAGTGGGTGTGCATATTCCCACAACCACACCAGACTGTTGAGTTAAAAATACATACCCAGTGCCTACTCTCCCCTTGTTGGGGTCCGTGGTGGGTGGGGACATGGAGGGAAAATATCTAAATTTATAAATATGGCATTCAGACGCGGCACTTCTGGTCCGGCGAGCTTGCAGTGGTACAAACGAGACACGGGCACGTCGAACCAGGCCCAGCGTGAAGTTTTGGTCGACTTCTCTGTGTGGGTACCTAGGACATTCTCTCCCTCTTCTAGGACGATCTACCACGCTTTATTGGCGGAGTTCAAAAGACTTAGATCGAATATAGCTCCCTCTGAGATAAGGAAGCCGAGCAGTGTTGCGATCAGTAGTAAGAGTTGCATCTATTACTGGTTAAGCCACAACGATTGGTCCAGCGCTTAGTCATAGGATGAATTCAGCACGACATTTTTTTTTTTTTTTTTTTTTTTTTTTTAGAATAATTCAACTTAATGAGTGTATGATGCCGGTTAAGTTAAAGGCCACCCAGGGCTTCATCTCTTACAAAAGATTACAAAGCCGGAGCATGCCGACAGGAGACCTTTTGGTCCATATCTAGGTCGGATGCGAAAAAAAATCATAATGATAATAAATGAATGAATAAGAAATATAATGATGTAAATAACAAATAAAATACATAGATAAATGCATAGGTATAGTTAAATAATAAACAAACAGGTAAATAGTAAATAATAATAAATTGACATATAACTAATAATAAATGAGAATCAAACAGACAAATGATAACAAAACAAAAACAAATAATATAAAATAAATGATGATCATTACAGCATCTTGCTTAGGTGTTTATCGAAATGATTCTTAAAGCTTCGAACTGAACTACATTGCACTGCCTCTGCAGGAAGTTTATTCTATTCATTAACTACACGGTTGTCGATGTTATTTCTACCCACTTCCAAATTGAATCTATTTCCGGACAGTTTGAGACCATTGTTTCTTCTCTGATTCTCGTTCAGTGTGAAAATGATTGTAATATATTCTCTTATCAAGGTATATGGGCTTGAAGTGAAGATGTTTTGTATCAAGCTTGATCCTGTGTCCACCAAAGAACAAACTTATTGTTTTGGTCGATTTCGATTCGAGTGCTGTCACCATCAGAGCTAGCAAAGAAATATGTACGGATCTCCATGGCTTTGGAACAGGAAACACTAACATTTCTCTCCTGGTTCCATAGGCGAGAACCACGCCGATGGGCTTGCTATAAAAATGCCGAAATGGGGTTTACCATAGGACTGAGGTCTTTGGGACTGATCATAGACTTGTGTTTACAACAGTCGGACTGTGTGTCAAGTCCAGAAATTTTTTGAGATGTAATCTACCAGTATTTCATCTAGAGAATTAAACGGAGTGGTGGGCAGCCTTGAGGACACTGAAGAACTTGGGATACCTTCAAACGTGAAACTCTGAAAGTTCTGTTCGAACAGCCGATGGACATCTGGTGCCAGACGTGGAGAGGAGAGTTCACTGGGCCGAGGACTTTGAACAGTTTCATATGGCCGACCAACACAGAGATCATCTTTCCCTAGTTGGTATTCAGGTGACGTTTGTCAGTCTATCAGTAGATGAAAATCCGCCTTCTGAGTGAGATCAGACGGGCTGCAAATTGAAGGGCGAAAAGACGATTGGCATGTACAGTGTCAGTAGGAACTTGCTGCGGTGTGGTCTGCTATTTCTGCCATTCCCTCTGACCGGAAAAAAGGGGACAGGTTGTTTCTATCTGAAAGGAGAAAGGAGTTTGGCAGGACTGCAGTATTTCATTACCCATTATGCCGGAAAGGTTGCTAGCAAGGGCTCGTTCGCATCTGCTAAAGTTTCGGAACAATCTAAGCTCGTCCCCGTTAAAGGGGCTATCACACTGGGCAGCTTCCACGGGCTTCACCAGCGCCGACAGTTGCGAGTTCGTTTGAATAAAAGCGACTTTGGTTACATTATCTTAATTTTCAAATACCCAAACATTAAATCATCTTCCCGTCATATATATCAAAGCTGAATGAGGAACTAAAAGATTGTAAACATTCGTATAGAATGTTTGACGTACTGTTATACAAATGAAGGTTGAAGATAGGATTCGGGACGCAAAAATAACCCAGTGTGATAGCCCCATTTAGTCGACAACTCGAACACTAGAGTACTAGGTTTGCTTGTTGTTGTTGTTGTTTTGTATGTGTGGGTGTGGGTGTGGGTGTGGGTGTGGGTGTGGGTGGGTGGGTATAGATTTTAGCAAGGAATATTTACAGTCCATGGTGATTATGTGGACATCCAGGGAAGCCACCCGACAAGTAGGCCTACACAGACTCGTTACGACTGTTTGTATGAATTCATTTCCAACTGGGATTTAAACCATAGGTTGTGTATTCACGAGGAATGGGCGTCAGGATCATGGTACGGTGGATTTCTACAAGGAGCTGGGTAAAGCTGGACTCCACACCAATGCATATTCCATGGAATTATATAAAAGCCTCCGGACAAATATATTGACTCGATTTAAGCCTGAGGCCGTGAACTATCTCCTGGATTTATATGAAACGAAATTCGTTCGTTGCAGCGCGAGATGTACGGAAGAAAGGGCGTGATTCACCATGGTCTCGGATCACGTGTTCGACTCGTGATCGACAGTTATTAACCTCCCGGATGAGAGCTCAGAGCTCGTATGACCGATCTATGGGTAATACTGTGACCTTACACGCACACACATACCCAACTCCCCGCCCACGAGAGTTGGAGTAACAACCTGCAGCGCAGCGATACTGAAATTATTTCAGCCCTGGGCGGGATTCGAACCCGGACCGCTGTAGTAGTGGCAGGCGAGATATCTAACCACTGCGCCACGAGGTTGTGGATGTAGCTTGTGTGGGTGGTTGGGTGAGTTTGGATGGGTGTGTGTGGATGTGGGTGCGTCCGCGTTTATATACGCGAGCGAGCGCGCGTGTTTGTGTGTGCGCGTATGTCTATGTTTGTATATGTATTTGTGTGTATGTGTGTGTGTGCGCACGCGTGTGTAAGTGTGTATGTGTGTCTGTATGTCTGTCTGTCTGTCTGTCTCTTTGTGTATGTATGTGTGTGTTTGTATGTGTGTGTGTGTGTGTGTGTGTGTGTGTGTGTGTGTGTGTGTGTGTGTGTGTGTGTGTGTGTGTGTGTGTGTGTGTGTGTGTGTGTGTGTGTGTGTGTGTGTGCGTGTGTGTGTGTTTGCGTGTGTGTGTGTGCGTGTGTGTGTGTGTGTGTTTGTGTGTGTGTGTGTGTGTGTGTGTGTGTGTGTGTGTGTGTGTGTGTGTGTGTGTGTGTGTGTGTGTGTGTGTGTGTGTGTGTGTACGTGCGTGCGCGCGCCTGTGTGTGGCTCGTCTGTGTATCACTGAATGTTTGTCTAAAATTGACCGATTAAAATTGGAAAATTAATTATTTTTTCAGTGACAAATATTCTAAAGTTTTCGTGAAAGTTGTTCAGGCCTTTGCAATTGATTAATTAAAAATGGCTTGACAAAATCGTACTCTGTCTTGCTGGTGTTCCCGTTTGCGACCCTTACCTAAAAGTTTGGTCGAGGACTGATTGATGCATTTGCTATAGAGTAGAAATTAAATTCCTCGGTGCTGGAGCTTGGTTAAAAAAGAGAATATTGCAAATAAATATTTATTTTGTGCTACAGCTTAGTTAAAGAAGAGAATACTGCAAATAAATGTTTATTTTGTGCTACAGCTTAGTTAAAGAAGAGAACATTGCAAATGTATATTTATTTTGTGCTACAGTTTAGTTAAAGAAGAGAATACTGCAAATAAATGTTTATTTTGTGCTACAGCTTAGTTAAAGAAGAGAACATTGCAAATAGATGTTTATTTGGTGTTTACGTTTTCTACGTAAGAAGGCGACATTGTTCGAGAACGTTCGAATTCTGAATTTGAATGGATGAATTATCTAACCATATTTACATTATAATGCAAGAATGCTAAAAGATAACAGCATTATTTGCTTTCTTCTTTTTAAAATTATTTCCTACTAATCTCTTATAGTCAATAATTCTTTTATATCTAGTTAACTGCATGATTTATTGGTAGTGACAAAGGTAAGTCGCTTTGAAACAGGTAAAATTTGTATAAACGTTGATATAATAAATCATATTAAATCTTTTAGATTATATGACAGGTAATGTCAGAAAAATATTATTGTAATTTTCCTGGTCATATACGAGTGGATTTTGTAATCAGATTCAATCATATCATTACAACAATATTACTATTTTTTGACGTGATTTCCAAAATCATGTCTTGCAATGGTAGTTATGGCTAATTTCTTTAATTTGATTGGTATAACACACATTTTATTTTATCATCATTGCAACGTTCACTTTTAAGAACAATAATTTTGAAATATTGTAGGAACACATGCATTTCACAGTCTCAGGAATGAGGAAATACTCGTATAAAACAAGTGTACATTTTCCATTATTTTATCCGGTCACTGTACTATTTCTTTCTCTATATAAACCCTGTACGTTTACTTTCTGATTTGCTAGAGCTTTCCAGGACCAACTAATTTTAATAGAAATAAATAAACAAATAAATAAAAATGAATAACGTAAATACAGATAGCACCAGCTTCAACCTAGTCAACAACAGAAAACACGATTCATTTCTCCTCTTTCATCCGTTGGACCCTTTTCACAGAAGCAAGTGCGCTTCAAAAGACAACTACATCGACATGCTTTTACACACACTATCACTAATACGCACATTTTCTCTTCTTTTTTTTTAGAGAGAGAGAGAGGAGAGGGAGAGAGAGGGAAAGAGAAATGAGAAATAAAGCAGAAAAAAAAAACAGAAAGATAAAGGAGAGAGAGAGAAAGCTGAGGGAGAAATGATTAGTGAAAGTAGAGAGAAAGAAAGAGGAAAAGGAAAGATAGAAAATAGAAAAAGAGAAAGAGAAAGAGAGAGAGAAAGGAGAGAGATTCACGTTTCGACTAATAGCCGGTGTTTCTATCCCTTTGGATAACAGCGTTGAGCTATAGAAAGGACAAAGGAGAGATTTAAGAAGAGTCGTGTGAAGGAATAAATATCACTAAATTCTACAATATATTGAATGTGTGTGTGTGTGTGTGTGTGTGTGTGTGTGTGTGTGTGTGTGTGTGTGTGTGTGTGTGTGTGTGTGTGTGTGTGTGTGTGTGTGTGTGTTTGAGAGAGAGAGAGAGAGAGAGAGAGAGAGAGAGAGAGAGAGAGAGAGAGAAAGAGAAGAAAAGAAAGGAGAGCATGATGGCGTCAGTGAAACGTACATCGTTCTTGGGGTATCCAAGCGGTAATCATGTATACATCTCTCACACATCACCTCATCTCAGAAACAAAGTTAGTTCTCCACCACACAACATCAACGATCCCTGCGTCCTGAGACCAAGAGTACTGAATTCTTCAGTCACCCCTTGGTGTAGCCCCCTCTGATGACTTAACCAAGAGTACTGAATTCTTTAGTCACCCCTCTTGCGGCACACTCTGATTACTCGTTTTCTTCTTTCTCTTGACAGGTTGACGATGACGAAATCCCTCTACAGACGTACGAAGGTTCCGGAATGGACGGGGCCCCACCAGTATTTCCCCCACCACCCCCTCCCATCACGATCACCGATGGCGAAGGTAGTCTGCTCGAACTATGAAAGAGTTCCTGAAACCCGTTTGGTCGAACCAGCAGAAGCAGCTGGTCAACAAGTTCTTGGATAGTCGAACTATGTTCGATCTCTTAGGCTGTGTCTGGTTGAACGTCGTCGTAAAACCGTTATCACACTGGGCTATTTTTCCTTCGACTTTTGGAGCAGATTTGAAGCCCGAAGCTTTTGGGAAGGAATCTGATATGATAGAAGAAAATTAATCTTCCTCCAGTATATCAAATGACAGTCTATGTAGATTGTAGAGAAAAGAAAATAGTTTACCACAGTGATTTTACGGCGGGAAAAGTGGTGTAGGTGGGTGGTACCGCCGATTAATCGGTGGTCGGAGGAAAAATAGCTAAGTGCGGTAATGCCTTTAAGACTTAAAAGACTTGATAAGATTTTCAAATAGAGAAAGATGGGTAGAGTTAACGTAGCCAAAAATAATATTAATCCTGCCAGCCCGAAGGCGTACTTTATAGATGTTATTCAGGCTGGCGTCAAAGGTGAACAATAAACATTGCGGTCTCTTTGGAATAAAAGGTCTCAGCAACGTCATTAGATATTACAAAATATTTTTAATTAGCTAGAATCATCAAGGCTATAAGGATTGTTCACCAAATAACATCTAGAAAATTCAAAGTAAGGAAAAAACAAGCACCCTGCCTTGAAATCTAGAATTGATAGCTACTTGTAAGAAGACTACAAATTTAGGTAAATAATTAGATATGCATTTCAGGCGGAATGTCAGTAGATCAAGAATCAACCCATTCTAAGGAGGTTAAGATGTTTTACATGGTATATATTAACGACATTAGTTTTTGTCGACTGAAAAGATATCTACGCGTTCAGCAACAACAATTTATAATTAATCCCTACAAAACCTTTTAACTTTACGGTTCATATATTTTCTTTTCCAACAGAAAAATCTAATAATGAAGTTTAGGTTTTTATATAATTAAATCATTGCATAACAATGTATTCAACAAGTTAAGTATATCATACAGTAACATTACTAGTGTTCACACGGTCAAACCGTTACCTTCCGATTCACAGTGTTTTTGTTCCTTTTTGTTATTAGACTTTGACAGTCCATTCTGCAATTAAGTAAATACATACATACATACATACATACATACATACATACATATCTGGAGAAACCATAAGGGAATTGAAGAACGGAATACTAAACGTTTTCGTCTATTAAGACATCTTCAGAGTACAAAGATATACAATAGATGATGGAATAAATATAGTAACAAGAGGAAGACAGGAAAGGTCACAAATTTGTCAATATTTGCAAAAAGAAGTCCTCATAATGAATAACAAGAAAAAAAGCATAACACATACACACATATACCAAGGCTTTTTCCCCCTTACAAGGGAGGTAGCCAAAAAGGAAAAGGCATAAAATCATTCCCACCCATTCCATCCCTAAATACACTCCACACCCCCTCCACCCTCCCTCTTATCTTAGCACCTCCTGGATGACGGGTCATCCCTGCACCTTGTCCACTGCCCTGGGTCAGAAGCAGTGTCGCAAGACACAGCACATCCACAACAAGGCCGCTTCATTAAATCGGCGACCCCCCCTCTCCGTCCCCCCATGCATAAAAGGAGAAGACGGGGAGAAATCCCTTTGGGCTGCGTCAAATTTTGCTCACACATACTACCTCATCCCCCATCTCCCCGCCCATTCCACCTCATGCATCACAACATCATCCATATACAACCATTCTCCATTCACCCCTGTCTTCTGTCCTCTCCCGTCCTTCCTCAACAGACATTCCCCTTTTCCCCAAAGCCCCCTTCACCCCATCCATCCACCTCATCCTAGGACGTCCCTTCATGTTCATTCCCTCCACATCTGCCTTCCATACCTCTTTTACTAGTCTTTCTTCACTCATTCTTTCCATGTGTCCAAACCATCCTAATATTCTTTCATCAACCCTATCTCCCAACTCCCTTTCCACCCCTGTTCTCCTTCTCACCTCCTCATTTCTCACTCTATCTAGCCTAGTAACCCCCATCATACTTCTCAGACACCTCATCTCAAACACACTCAAACTCCTTCTCTCTTCCTCTCTTATGTTCCATGTTTCTGCCCCATACAGTGCTGTTGGGACAATCACTCCTTCATATAGTCTCCTCTTAGCATCCATTCCCAAATGTCTATTCCTCATTACACTCTTCAATCCACCAAGGCATTTAGTTGCTTCTCTCAATCTACATTCTACCTCCACCTTCACTCCACTTTTCCTGCCACATTTGCACCCAAGTATCTAAAACTATCCACTTCCTCCAGTCGCTCTCCCTTTATGCTCACTTCCAGTCTACTGCCGCTTTCACCCCTTGTACAAGTATTTCCACTTGGATCGTAAGAGGCGAGAAGAAAGGGACGGGAATTGGGACTAGGCATCTTCTCCTTGTATCCCCACGGGGGACATTCCTAAAAGAAAAAGTAAAAGCATAACACAAAATAAAAATATACAACAATAAAAAATGACGGAAATAAACCAGAAAGTTAATGGAAGAATAAAAGTGACAATTGGTCACAAGAAACCTTTATAACGGAACTTCACGATAAACATATAGTGAATTTAACACTTTCCATATTAAAATATATGTAATAAGATGTACAAAAATACAGTAACAAATAAAAAAGAAATGGTAACCATATAATATAAGTGACAATTGTTCACAAGAAACCAATTGTCATTTATGTTACATGTTTACCATTTCTTTTTTTATTTGTTATTGTAACTGTTTGTTATTACCTGCATCTTGATATGTAAATTGTTAAATTCACTATATGTTTATCGTGAAGTTCTGCTATAAAGGTTTCTTGTGACCAATTGTCACTTTTGTTCTTCCATTAACTTTCTGTTTTATTTCTGTTATTTTGTTATTGTTATATATTTTTATTTTGTGTTATGCTTTTGTTCTTGTTATTCATTATGGGGACTTCTTTTTGCAAATATTGGCAAATTTGTGACCTTCCCTGTCTTCCTCTTGTTACTATAGTCATTCCATCATCTATTGTATATCTTTGTACTCTGAAGATGTCTTAATAGACGAAAACATTTAGTATTCCCTCATGGTTTCTGCAAATATCTTTACTCAAGTGTATTTTGTGATTATTGTTGCATACATACATGAAGGCACTGTGGGAGTTGCTGCAGATATATGGGAGAGGAAGAAAGCTGTTAAGAGCAGTCAAGAGTTTTTACGAGAGTAGTAGAACCTGTGTTAGAATTAGAAATGGAGAGTGAGTGGTTTGAGCTAAAGGTGGGACATCGCCAGGGATGTGTTATGTCGCCTTGGCTGTTCAATTTATACATGAGTGGGGTTGTGCGAGAGGGAAACGAAAGGGTAATGGACCAGGGACTGGAGATGGTTAAAGAAAATGGAGAAAAATTACAGATAAGCCAGTTGTTGTTTGCTGACGACACTGCGCTTGTAGCAGGATCAGAGGAGGGATTGAGGAAGCTAGTGATGGCCTTTGAGAAGGTATGCAAAAAAGAAAGTTGAAGGTAAATGTAAGCAAAAGTAAAATGAGATGGACAAAGGGAAAGGATGGCAGCAGATTGGAAGTGAGTATTAAGGGAGAGAGACTGGAGGAAGTGGATAGCTTTAGATACTTGGGTGCGAATGTAACAGGAAACGGAGGCGGAGGTAGAATGTAGATTGAGAAAAGCAAGTAAATGCCTAGGGGTATTAAAAATTGTAATGAGAAATAAATATTTGGTAATGGATGCTAAGAGGAGATTGTATGAAGGAGTGATTGTGCCGACACAACTTTATGGGGTAGAAACATGGAACAT